>NC_089847.1:66885215-67210540 GCF_035609145.1 Eleutherodactylus coqui | reverse complement strand
CATAAAAATATCCCATTGCATTGCCCAACACAGCTGAGGTAGTGATGTCGTGCTTAATGCAGGTGGGCTTCGGCCCACACTGCATGCCCCAGTCAGACTGGGGTTCTTTACAAGTGGAAACAGATGCATTTATAATTCCCTGTGGACCCACAGCATGGGTGGGTGCCAGGAAGCCACCGGCGGTACACAGAAATATCACATTGCATTGCCCAACACAGCGGATGTAACGTCAGCTGTAATGCAGGTGGGCTAAAAATTCATTTGATTACACTGTAGGCGAGGGCCCACAAAAATTGCTGTACCAACAGTACTAATGTACCTGAAAAAAATTGGCCGTGGCCAACCAAGAGGGCAGGTGAAACCCATTAATCGCTTTGGTTAATGTGGCTTAAGTGGTAACTAGGCCTGGAGGCAGCCCAGTTTAACGAAAAATTGGTTCAAGTTAAAGTTTCAACGCTTTTAAGAGCATTGAAACATATAAAAATTGTTTAGAAAAATTATGAGTGAGCCTTGTGGCCCTAAGAAAAATTGCCCGTTCAGCGTGATTACGTGAGGTTTCAGGAGGAGGAGCAGGAGGAGGAGGAGGAGGAATATTAGACACAGATTGATGAAGTAGAAATATCCCCGTTTTGGATGGTGAGAGAGAACGTAGCTTCCATCCGCGGGTGCAGCCTACGTATTGCTTACGTATCGCTGCTGTCCGCTGGTGGAGAAGAGAAGTCTGGTTAAATCCAGGCTTTGTTCATCTTGATGAGTGTAAGCCTGTCGGCACTGTCGGTTGACAGGCGGGTACGCTTATCTGTGATGATTCCCCCAGCCGCACTAAACACCCTTTCCGACAAGACGCTAGCCGCAGGACAAGCAAGCACCTCCAGGGCATACAGCGCTAGTTCAGGCCACGTGTCCAGCTTCGACACCCAGTAGTTGTAGGGGGCAGAGGCGTCACCGAGGACAATTGTGCGATCGGCTACGTACTCCCTTCTACAGTGCTCCCGCCGACTCAGCCTTGACTGGGGAGCGGTGACACAGTCTTGCTGGGGAGCCATAAAGCTGGCCAGGCCCTTAAAGACTGTTGCACTGCCTGTGCTGTACATGCTGCTCGATCTACGCACCTCCCCTGCTACCTGGCCCTCGGAACTGCGCCTTCTGCCACTACCGCTATCGGATGGGAATTTTACCATCAGCTTGTCCGCCAGGGTCCTGTGGTATAGCAACACTCTTCAACCCCTTTCCTCTTCGGGAATGAGAGTGGGAAGGTTCTCCTTATAGCGTGGGTCGAGCAGTGTGTACACCCAGTAATCCGTAGTGGCCAGAATGCGTTGAATGCGAGGGTCACGAGAAAGGCATCCTAACATGAAGTCAGCCATGTGTGCCAGGGTACCTGTACACAACACATGGCTGTCTTCACTAGGAAGATCACTTTCAGGATCCTCCTCCTCCTCCTCCTCCTCCTCAGGCCATACACGCTGAAATCATGATAGGCAAGCAGCATGGGTACCGTCAGCAGTGGGCCAAGCTGTCTCTTCCCCCTCCTCCTCATCCTCCTCATGCTCCTCCTCCTCCTCCTGAACGCGCTGAGATATAGACAGGAGGGTGCTCTGACTATCCAGCGACATACTGTCTTCCCCCGGCTCTGTTTCCGAGCGCAAAGCGGCTGCCTTTATGGTTTGCAGGGAACTTCTCAAGATGCATAGCAGAGGAATGGTGACGCTAATGATTGCAACATCCCCGCTCACCACCTGGGTAGACTGCTCAAAGTTTCGAAGGTTCTGGTAGATGTCTGCCAACCAGGCCCACTCTTCTGAAAAGAATTGAGGAGGCTGACTCCCACTGCGCCGCCAATGTTGGAGTTGGTATTCCACTATAGCTCTACGCTGGTCATAGAGCCTAGCCAACATGTGGAGCGTAGAGTTCCACCGTGTGGGCACGTCGCACAGCAGTCGGTGCACTGGCAGATTAAACCGATGTTGCAGGGTGTGCAGGGTGGCAGCGTCCGTGTGGGACTTGCGGAAATGTGCGCAGAGCTGGCGCACCTTTACGAGCAGGTCTGACAAGCATGGGTAGCTTTTCAGAAAGCGCTGAACCACCAAATTAAAGACGTGGGCCAGGCATGGCACGTGCGTGAGGCTGCCGAGCTGCAGAGCCGCCACCAGGTTACTGCCGTTGTCACACACGACCATGCCCGGTTGGAGGCTCAGCGGCGCAAGCCAACGGTCGGTCTGCTCTGTCAGACCCTGCAGCAGTTTGTGGGCCGTGTGCCTCCTATCTCCTAAGCTGAGTAGTTTTAGCACGGCCTGCTGACGCTTGCCCACCGCTGTGCTGCCACGCCGCGCGACACCGACTGCTGGCGACGTCCTGCTGCTGCTGACACATCTAGATTGCGAGACAGAGGTTGAGGAGGAGGAGGAGGAGGAGGGTGCTTTAGTGGAAGAAGCATACACCGCCGCAGATACCACCACCGAGCTGGGGCCCGCAATTCTGGGGGTGGGTAGGACGTGAGCGGTCCCAGGCTCTGACTCTGTCCCAGCCTCCACTAAATTCACCCAATGTGCCGTCAGGGAGATGTAGTGGCCCTGCCCGCCTGTGCTTGTCCACGTGTCCGTAGTTAAGTGGACCTTGGCAGTAACCGCATTGGTGAGTGCGCGTACAATGTTGCGGGAGACGTGGTCGTGCAGGGCTGGGACGGCACATCGGGAAAAGTAGTGGCGACTGGGAACTGAGTAGCGCGGGGCCGCCGCCGCCATCATAGCTTTGAAGGACTCCGTTTCCACAACCCTATACGGCAGCATCTCAAGGCTGATAAATTTGGCTATGTGGACGGTTAACGATTGAGCGTGCGGGTGCGTGGCGGCGTACTTGCGCTTGCGCTCCAACACTTGCGCTAGCGACGGGTGGACTGTGCGGTGCGAGACATTGCTGGATAGGGCCGAGGACAGCGGAGGTGAGGGTGTGGGTGCAGGCCATGAGACGGTCGTGCCTGTGTCCTGAGAGGGGGATTGGATCTCAGTGGCAGGTTGGGGCACAGGGGGAGAGGCAGCGGTGCAAACCGGAGGCGGTGAACGGCCTTCGTCCCACCTTGTGGGGTGCTTGGCCATCATATGTCTGCGCATGCTGGTGGTGGTCAGGCTGTTGGTGGTGGCTCCCCAGCTGATCTTGGCGCGACAAAGGTTGCACACCACAGTTCGTCGGTCGTCCGGTGTCTCCGTGAAAAACTGTCACACCTTAGAGCAGCTTGGCCTCTGCACAGTGGCTTGGCGCGAGGGGGTGCTTTGGGAAACAGCTGTTGGATTATTCGCTCGTGCCCTGCCTCTACCCCTGGCCACCCCACTGCCTCTTCCAACCTGTCCTGTGTCCGCAATTGCCTCCCCCTCTGAAGACTGGTCCTCAGTTGGCTTATCACACCAGGTGGGGTCAGTCACCTCATCGTTCAGCTGCTCTTCCTCCAAATCCTCTGTGCGCTCCTCCCTCGGACTTACTGCCCTTACTACTACCTCACTGCAAGACAACTGTGTCTCATCGTCATCGTCCTCCTCACCCACAGAAAGTTCTTGAGACAGTTGGCGGAAGTTCCCAGCCTCATCCCCCGGACCCCGGGAACTTTCCAATGGTTGGGCATCAGTGACGATAAACTCCTCTGGTGGGAGAGGAACCACTGCTGCCCAATCTGAGCAGGGGCCCGAGAACAGTTCCTGGGAGTGTTCCCGCTCCTGAGCATGTGTCATTGTAGTGGAGTGAGGAGGCTGGGAGGAAGGAGGAGCAGCAGACAGAGGATTCGGATTTGCAGCAGTGGACGGCGCAGAACTGTGGCTGGACGATAGGTTGCTCGAAGCACTTTCTGCCATCCAGGACAGGACCTGCTCACACTGCTCATTTTCTAATAAACGTCTCCCGCGTGGACCCATTAATTGGGCGATGAATGTGGGGACGCCAGAAACTTTGCCTCTCTCCTAATCGCGCAGCAGTCGGCTGCGACACACCTGGATCAGGAGCTCGGCCTGTGCCCACACCCTCACTTGGCCCTCCGCGTCCTCGGCCGCGTCCATGTCCTCTAGGCCTACCCCTACCCCTCAGCATGCTGTATTACCAGTGATTTGATTTCCCAGGCAGGAAATAAATTGGTGCAAGCCTGCAGGCCAAATATAATTTTTTCTCTTTTTTGCAAAGGGAAGGCCCCACTGCGTATATTCAATGAACAATAACTTTTAGAACTGTGGTGTGGCCCTGAAAAAGTGTCACACAACTTTAGTGTAGCAGAGTTATTAACTCTAGCAGAGCAGGTATTTGCCAGTCAGGAAAGACAATGGCGCAAGCCTGCAGTAAACCGTAGCTGGTTGCGTCTGATTTTTGTACGTTCTCCACGCAGCACACACGTACACGGAGACCTTAGGACTGACACAGGCAGGCCAAATATAATTTTTTCGCTTTTTTGCAAAGGGAAGGCCCCACTGCGTATATTCAATGAACAATAACTTTTAGAACTGTGGTGTGGCCCTGAAAAAGTGTCACACAACTTTAGTGTAGCAGAGTTATTAACTCTAGCAGAGCAGGTATTTGCCAGTCAGGAAAGACAATGGCGCAAGCCTGCAGTAAACCGTAGCTGGTTGCGTCTGATTTTTGTACGTTGTCCACGCAGCACACACGTACACGGAGACCTTAGGACTGACACAGGCAGGCCAAATATAATTTTTTCGCTTTTTTGCAAAGGGAAGGCCCCACTGCGTATATTCAATGAACAATAACTTTTAGAACTGTGGTGTGGCCCTGAAAAAGTGTCACACAACGTTAGTGTAGCAGAGTTATTAACTCTAGCAGAGCAGGTATTTGCCAGTCAGGAAAGACAATGGCGCAAGCCTGCAGTAAACCGTAGCTGGTTGCGTCTGATTTTTGTACGTTGTCCACGCAGCACACACGTACACGGAGACCTTAGGACTGACACAGGCAGGCCAAATATAATTTTTTCGCTTTTTTGCAAAGGGAAGGCCCCACTGCGTATATTCAATGAACAATAACTGTGTTGTGGCCCTGCCTACACAATTCTGTCCCTGTAGTATCAATGGAGGGTGCAATGCTCTGCACAGACGATTTTTAGAAAAAAAAAAATGCAACACTGCTAACAGCAGCCAGCACAGTACTGCACACGGTTAAATTTGGCCCTAGAAAGGACCGTTGAGGTTTTTGAAGGCTACACTCACTCCTAACACTCTCCCTGCCTATGCACCACTTCTGTCCCTAATGCCGGGTGCAATGCTCTGCACTGCCGATTTTGAGAAAAAAAAACAAAAAACCACTGCTAGCAGCAGCCTGCACACAGGTAGATGTGGCCCTAAGAAGGACCTTTGGGGTTCTTGAAGCCTACATTGACTCCTAACGCTATCCCTACAGCAGCACCAGCACGATAGTACTTTCCCTCAGCTAACTCACAAGGCATGTGTGGCGAGCCGCGGGAGGGGCCGACTTTTATACTCGGGTGACATCTGATCTTCCCAGCCACTCACTACAGGGGGGTGGTATAGGGCTTGAACGTCACAGGGGGAAGTTGTAATGCCTTCCCTGTCTTTCAATTGGCCAGAAAAGCGCGCTAATGTCTCAGAGAGGAAACTGAAATTAACCAGAACATCGCGTGGTGCTCGTTACGAGTAACGAGCATCCCGAACACCCTAATATTCGCACGAATATCAAGCTCGGACGAGTACGTTCGCTCATCTCTAATCGTATGCAATTAACAACTTTTCAGGAGTGTGGGGGAAAGCAAGGGTAGTGAAATAGGGAGGGGTCAATGGGGAAGGGATGGAACCTTAAAGGTACCTTTTTCCATAATGGAGGAGCCATTTAGCTGGAGCTTCGATGTATGGTTAATATTCTGAGCAGGCTTTAAACTATTGGAAAGTGTAAGTACAAGTAAGAAAAAATAAGAAAATTATGTCTAAGATTCAGAATTACATTTTAATTTTTAAACGTGCAACATCTTAAAGCCAGAGCCAGAACTCGTCATAAAGTGGGTGGATAAGGGGAGACAAGGAAGCAAGTCAAAAGACACAAACTAATCAGGTTCCAAGAAGATTAGTAGCATCTGGGTCCAGGCGTCCCAATTTTTTCTAAACTGATCCCTCACCTCTTCTACTGTGGGCATGTATTTGGATTTCAATTTCCGGGCAATTAGTATTTGGGAAGTGTGGAAAATATGGCATACACCATATATACTCGAGTATAAGCCTAGTTTTTAGCACATTTTTTTTTTGTGCTGAAAAAGCCCCCCTCGGCTTATACTCGAGTCATGGAAGGGTTAAAAAAACAGACCTCCATACTCACCTCCCAGCCGGCGTCTGTGTCCCCAGCGGCGATGCGGTAAGCTGCTTGAATTCTCCCTGCTGTCAACTACAGCCATATTCTCGGCTCTGTCATCCCCCACCGTCAACGCTGTGATTGGAACGAGTGCCAGCCAATCACAGCCGGCACTCGATCATTCACAGCCAATCAGTGAATGACATTCACTGATTGGCTGTGAATGATCGAGCACTGGCTGTGATTTGCTGGCACTCGATGCAATCACAGCGCTTACTTACACAGCACTGACAGAGATAAGAGAGCCTAGCAGAGAGGACAACGGGGAGAATTCAAGCAGCTTGCCGCACAGACACAGACGCCAGCTGGGAGGTGAGTATGGAGGTTCGTTTTTTTTACCCGGTATATACTCAAGTATAGCTAGGCTTATACTCGAGTCAATAAGTTTTCCCAGTTTTTTGTGGTAAAACTTATTGACTCGGCTTATACCCGGGTCGGCTAATACTCAAGTATATATGGTAATCACTCTGTGACTGCGCAGAATTTTTTTTTTTAATGCCTAAGAGAAGCAAAGCTAGCTCTGGCTCTATTTTTACAATAGAAGGCTGTAGGGTGGTTATGAACTGTGTGATCCAGTGCCAGAAGTGAGCCAGTAAAGGGCATGTTCAAAATATGTGGAGAAGAGAGCTCACCCCTCCACATCCTCTCCAACAAGAGGACGAGATCCATCTCCACATTTGAGACAATCTTAGGGTGACTACCCACTAGCTTTTTTTTCTGCTGCAAATTCGCTGCGTTTTTTTTCCAATTGTTAATGGGACTTTTTTAATGTTAAAAATGCAACGCAACAGAATGCAATGCAAATTGCGTTTTTGGCGTGTTGCGTTTTTAACATTCGAAAGTCCCATTGACAACTGGAAAAAAAACGCAGCGAATTTCCAGCAGAAAAAAAAACGCTAGTGGGTAGTCACCCTTAGAAGCGAGTATTACTATCTAGTCAGAACTTAGCCAATCTGTCTAGCTCCTTCTATAGCAACATTTTTAATGGAGGGAAGTTTGCAGCTGGAAGATCATCGGTTGAGGGAGTTAACATTATACCTAAATAGGGTTGTGATGTAGGGCACCATTGAAATGGGAAGTCAGATTGAAACGTGCAAATCACATGGGGGATTGAGACTTTTGGGTCTGTTAGGGTTAATATTACATTGTATGCGAATAAATTGATCTTGTGCGAGTCCACCCTTAGGCCTCAGTCAGACGACCGTTTTTTGCCGCGATTTGCGGATCGCATAACGGATGCGCATTCCGCAAATCACGTGACCGCGGCCGACAATTCGCCGAAAAATCAGCAGCCACCAGCGTTTTCGGCGAAACGGGCCCGATCAAAGGTGCGCTGTCCGCCCATTGAAATTCAATGGAGCCGGCAATACAGCCAGCTCCATTGAAAGCAATGGGTTGCCAGCGAGCGCAGGATGAATTTTTGGGAAGGGCTTAAACATATAAGCCCTTCCCTGAAAACCATCCAAAAATGTGTAAAAATAAAAAAAATATATACTCACCTTGTCCCTGCAGCCGGCAGTTCTCCTGAACTGCTCTGTGTAGTATTCAGTAGGCGGGGATTTAAAATCCCCGCCTGCTGAATGGGCTGCCTCTGATTGGTCACAGCCCTCACCAATCAGAGGCAGCTCTCACTCACCCATTCATAAAATCATGAATGGGTGAGTGAGTGCTGCTTCTGATTGGCTGAGCGCAGGGACCAATCAGGGGCAGCTCTCAGCAATTGGAAGGCAATTGTTTTCTTAATCACAATGAAAACACCTGCTTTCTTTTTTTGACCACTGGAGTAAAATATTTGGGGGAAGTCTTTGCTGATCAATCTTGGAGCATCAGATTTTTGAAAGTAGGACTCCTAGATACAGACTATTTTAGCTTAGACCTTTCAATTTCTCTCCATTAAAGAGAAAAGGGGCTGTTCAGGCCCTTCATGTTAAGGGACATTATTTTTAAATCTTTTTAGACCTTTCCCTAGTTTTGGCGCATGCATCCATCGCCAAAATGGCAAACGCTAGCACAGAAGCTGGGAAGGGCATGGGAAATTTAAAATGTTCCTTCTCCTGGCTACTAAAGGTAGCCAAGAGCCTGGAGCAGTGACCGGGGGCTGCAGAGAGTGGTCCCCGGTCATGTGATCGCCATTATCCATTGGATAATGGCAATCCCATAAAAGTTAAAAGACAGTTGAAGTTCAATGCTCCTTTTCGGTTTGGGCCATTGTGCATACGGAAATAAGATTAGGGCCAAAATGGGTATGTTTCTGAACACAGGACAAACAGGGCATCCTTTTTGGGGTTTAAGTTTTCATTCATATGTGTGCTGTATAAAAAAACCTGTTTTTAAAATGACATAATTACTAGAGATGAGCAAACGTACTCGTCCGAGCTTGATACTCGTTCGAGTATTAGCGTGTTCGAGATGCTCGTTACTTGTAATGAGTACCACGCGATGTTCGAGTTACTTTCACTTTCATCTCTGAGACGTTAGCGCGCTTTTCTGGCCAATTGAAAGACAGGGAAGGCATTACAACTTCCCCCTGCGACGTTCAAGCCCTATACCACCCCCCTGCAGTGAGTGGCTGGCGAGATCAGGAGTCACCCGAGTATAAAAATCGGCCCCTCCCGCGGCTCGCCTCAGATGCGTTGTGACATAGCTGAGGGACAGTGCTATCGTGTTGGAGCTGCTGTAGGGAGAGTGTTAGGAGTTATTGTAGGCTTCAAGAACCCCAACGGTCCTTCTTAGGGCCACATCTAACCGTGTGCAGTAGTGTGGAGGCTGCTTTTTGCAGTGTTGCACTTTTTTTTTTTTGGTATATCGGCCGTGCAGAGCATTGCGCCCTGCAGTAATAGTCCAGGGACAGAAGTGTGTAGGCAGGGCCAGAAGACATATATTATTGATTGAATATACGCAGTGGTCCTTTTCAAAATATTGGGCAAAAAATCTATTTGGCCTGCCTGTCACTGTGCTCAGTGTTCTGGGTCCGTGTGTGCTGGGGGTAGTAGTTCTATAAATAAATACGCAGCCAGCTAAGTGTTACAGCAGGCTTGCGCCAAATTATTTCCTGGCTGTGAAATCACCGCTCTGTTGCAGTTAATAACAGTGCAACACTCTGCAGTTCCGTGACACACTCCAGGGACAGAATTGTGTAGGCAGGGCCAGAAGACATATATTATTGATTGAATATACGCAGTGGTCCTTTTCAAAAAAATATTGGGCAAAAAATCTATTTGGCCTGCCTGTCACTGTGCTCAGTGTTCTGGGTCCGTGTGTGCTGGGGGTAGTAGTTCTACAAATAAATACGCAGCCAGCTAAGTGTTACAGCAGGCTTGCGCCAAATTATTTCTGGGCGTTTCGTAAACGAAGTCAGCCTCCAACCACAGGCCAATAAGCGGCACATTTAATTACAGCGTTCTGTTTCTGCACTACTGCTAATACACCATGCTGAGGGGTAGGGGTAGGCCTATAGGACGTGTACGCGGGCGAGGATGCGGAGGCCCAAGTCAGGGTGTGGGCACAGGCCGAGCCAGTGCGGTGGCTAGGGGTAGAGGCAGGGCCAGACCGAATAATCCACCAACTGGTTCCCGAAGCGCCCGCTCGCGCCATGCCACCCTGCAGAGGTCAATGTGCTCTACGGTGTGGCAGTTTTTCACAGAGACGCCTGACGACCGACGAACAGTGGTTTGCAACCTTTGTTGCGCCAAGATCAGCTGGGGAGGCACCACCACCAGGATGCGCAGGCATATGATGGCCAAGCACCCCACAAGGTGGGACGATATCCGTTCACCGCCTCCGGTTTGCACCACTGCCTCTCCCCCTGTGCCCCAACCTGCCACTGAGATCCAACCCCCCTCTCAGGACACAGGCAGTACCGCCTCCTGGCCTGCACCCACACCCTCACCTCCGCTGTCCTCGGCCCCATCCAGCAATGTCTCTCAGCGTAGCGTCCAGACGTCGCTAGCGCCACTGTTTGAGCGCAAGCGCAAGTACGACGCCACGCACCCGCACGCTCAAGCACATTGCAAAATTGATCAGCCTAGAGATGCTGCCGTATAGGCTTGTGGAAACGGAGGCTTTCAAAAGCATGATGGCGGCGGCGGCCCCGCGCTACTCGGTTCCCAGTCGGCACTACTTTTCCCGATGTGCCGTCCCAGGCCTGCACGACCACGTCTCCCGCAACATTGTACGCGCACTCACCAAAGCGGTTACTGCCACGGTCCACTTAACAACAGACACGTGGACAAGCACAGGCGGGCAGGGCCACTATATCTCCCTGACGGCACATTGGGTGAATTTAGTGGAGGCTGGGATAGAGTCAGAGCCTGGGACCGCTCACGTCCTACCCACCCCCCGAATTGCGTGCCCCAGTACGGTGGTGGTATCTGCGGGGGTGTATGCTTCCTCCACTAAACCATCCTCCTCCTACGCAACCTCTGTCTCGCAATCAAGATGTGTCAGCAGCAGCAGCACGTCACCAGCAGTCGGTGTCACGCGGCGTGGCAGCACAGCGGTGGGCAAGCGTCAGCAGGCCTTGCTGAAACTACTCAGCTTAGGAGAGAAGAGCCACACAGCCCACGACTTGCTGCAGGGTCTGACAGAGCAGACCGACCGCTGGCTTGCGCCGCTGAGCTTCCAACCGGGCATGGTCGTGTGTGACAACGGCCGTAACCTGGTGGCGGCTCTGCAGCTCGGCAGCCTCACGCACGTGCCATGCCTGGCCCATGTCTTTAATTTGGTGGTTCAGCGCTTTCTGAAAAGCTACCCCCACTTGTCATACCTGCTCAGAAAGGTGCGCCAGCTCTGCGCACACTTCCGCAAATCCCACACGCACGCTGCCACCCTGCGGACACTGCAACATCGGTTTAATCTGCCAGTGCACCGACTGCTGTGCGACGTACCCACACAGTGGAACTCTACGCTCCACATGTTGGCCAGACTCTATGAGCAGCGTAGAGCTACAGTGGAATACCAACTCCAACATGGGCGGCGCAGTGGGAGTCAGCCTCCTCAATTATTTACAGAAGAGTGGGCCTGGTTGGCAGACATCTGCCAGGTCCTTGGAAACTTTGAGGAGTCTACCCAGATGGTGAGCAGGGATGCTGCAATCATTAGCGTCACCATTCCTCTGCTATGCCTCTTGAGAAGTTCCCTGCAAAGCATAAAGGCAGACGCTTTGAAATCAGAAACGGAGGCGGGGGAAGACAGTATGTCGCTGGATAGTCAGAGCAACCTGATGTCTATATCTCAGTGCGTTGAGGAGGAGGGGGAGGAGCATGAGGAGGAGGGAGAAGAGACAGCTTGGCCCACTGCTGAGGGGACAGATGCAGCTTGCCTGTCATCCTTTCAGCGTGTATGGCCAGAGGAGGAGGAGGAGGGGGAGGAGCAGGAGGAGGAGGGGGAAGAGACAGCTTGGCCCACTGCTGAGGGTACAGATGCAGCTTGCCTGTCATCCTTTCAGCGTGTATGGCCAGAGGAGGAGGAGGATCCTGAAAGTGATCTTCCTAGTGAGGACCGCCATGTGTTGCGTACAGGTACCCTGGCACACATGGCTGACTTCATGTTAGGATGCCTTTCTCATGACCCTCGCGTTACACGCATTCTGGCCACGACGGATTACTGGGTGTACACACTGCTCGACCCACGGTATAAGGAGAGCCTTTCCACTCTCATTTCCGAAGAGGAAAGGGGTTCGAGAATGATGCTATACCACAGGGCACTGGTGGACAAACTGATGGTAAACTTCCCATCCGACAGCGCTAGTGGCCGAAGGCACATTTCCGCTGCCAATGTAGCAGGGGAGGCGCAGAGATCAGGCAGCATGTACAGCACAGGCAGGGGAACACTCTCTAAGGCCTTTGACAGCTTTATGGCTCCCCAGCAAGACTGTGTCACCGGTCCCCAGTCAAGGCTGAGTTGGCGGGAGCACTGTAAAAGGATGGTGAGGGAGTACGTAGCCGATCGCACGACCGTCCTCGGTGACGCCTCTGCCCCCTACAACTACTGGGTGTTGAAGCTGGACACGTGGCCTGAACTCGTGCTGTATGCCCTGGAGGTGCTTGCTTGTCCTGCGGCTAGCGTCTTGTCAGAGAGTGTGTTTAGTGTGGCTGGGGGAATCATCACGGATAAGCGCACCCACCTGTCAACCGACAGTGCCGACAGGCTTACACTCATCAAGATGAACAAAGCCTGGATTTCCCCAGACTCCTCTTCTCCACCAGCGGACAGCAGCGATACATGAACAATACGTAGGCTGCACTCACGGATGGAAGCATCGTTCTCTATCACCATCCAAAACGGGGACCTTTTTGCTTCATCAATCTGTGTATAATATTCATCCTCCTCCTCCTGCTCCTCCTCCTGAAACCTGACGTAATCACGCCGAACAGGCAATTTTTCTTAGGCCCACAAGGCTCAGTCATATAATTTTTCTAAACAATTTTTATACGTTTCAATGCTCATTAAAGCGTTGCAACTTTCACCTCAACCAATTTTTATTTTAACTGGGCTGCCTCCAGGCCTAGTTACCAATGAAGCCACATAAACCAAAGTGATTAATGGGTTTCACCTGCCCTCTCGGTTGGGCATGGGCAATTTTTCTCAGGTACATTAGTACTGTTGATACACCAATTTTTGTGGGCCCTCGCCTACAGTGTAATCCAATTAATTTTTTGCCCACCTGCATTACAGCTGACGTAACATCAGCTGTGATGGGCAATGCAATGGGATATATTTATGTACCGCCGGTGGGTTCCAGGGAGCCACCCATGCTGTGGGTCCAAAGGGAGTTGTAAATGCATCCGTGTCCACTTCTAAAGAACCCCAGTCTGACTGGGGCATGCAGTGTGGGCCGAAGCCCACCTGCATTAAACATGACATTATTACCTCAGCTGTGATGGGCAATGCAATGGGATATTTTTGTGTACCGCCGGTGGGTTCCAGGGAGCCACCCATGCTGTGGGTGCACACGTAATTCCCATTGCGGAGTTGTACCTGCCTGTGACTATTTATAAAAAACCGCGGTCTGACTGGGCCATGCAGACACCTTGACAGAATGAATAGTGTGTGGCACATAGGTTCCCCATTGCTATGCCCACGTGTGCAGCTCCAGA
Source organism: Eleutherodactylus coqui (assembly GCF_035609145.1). Classification (NCBI taxonomy): domain Eukaryota; kingdom Metazoa; phylum Chordata; class Amphibia; order Anura; family Eleutherodactylidae; genus Eleutherodactylus; species Eleutherodactylus coqui. Next base: position 67,197,101 of record NC_089847.1, on the reverse strand, counting down.
TGGAGGTGGCACAGGATTGGATTTCTCATTGCTTCTGTACAGCATTGTTGACTATCGCCCCACCCCTTTTAAAGAGGGTCGCTGCCTAGCCGTGCCAACCCTCTGCAGTGTGTGCCTGCGGTTCCTCTGGCAGACGCACTTAAAAATAGACATGAGTGTGGCGTGGCATGAGGGCAGCTGAAGGCTGTGCAGGGACAATTTGGTGTGCGCTGTGGACACTGGGTCGTGCAGGGGGGGTGGGGCAGCATGTAACCCAGGAGAAGTGGCAGCGGAGTGTCATGCAGGCAGTGATTGTGCTTTGTTGGAGGTAGTGTGGTGCTTAGCTAAGGTATGCATTGCTAATGAGGGCTTTTCAGAAGTAAAAATTGTTGGGAGGGGGGGGGCCCACTCTTGCCGCTATTGTGGCTTAATAGTGGGACCTGTGAACTTGAGATGCAGCCCAACATGTAGCCCCTCGCCTGCGCTATCCGTTGCTGTGTCGTTCCCATCACTTTCTTGAATTGCCCAGATTTTCACAAATGGAAACCTTAGTGAGCATCGGCGATATACAAAAATGCTCGGGTCGCCCATTGACTTCAATGGGGTTCGTTATTCGAAACGAACCCTCGAGCATTGCGAAATTTTCGTCCCGAGTAACGAGCACCCGAGCATTTTGGTGCTCGCTCATCTCTAATAATTACCAAAAAAACAAAAATCATAATTTTTCCTTCTGCTTTGCTTAGACTCATTCAGAAAATGTGGGGTCAAAATATGCAGCAGACCCTTGGATGAATTTGTGAAGGGATCTAGTTTTCAAAATGGGGTAATTTGTGGGGGTTCTCCATCGTTTTGGCCACTCAAGGGCTCTACAAGTGTAGGGGCCTAAAACACCTTCAACCAAAATCTCTGTTCTGAAAGCCACCATCTGCTCCTTTTGGTTTGGGCCCCATTGTGGATATAAGCTTAGGGGCACGATAGGTATGTTTCTGAACACAGGACAAACAGGGGTATCCATTTTGGGGTGAAAAACCTAATTTTCAAGTGCACTATAAAAAAAACTGTCACTATAGAAAAAAAACTCCTGAAAAGAAACTTTCGGGTCAAAATACTCATGACACCTGTAGCAACCCGGATATCATTTGCTCACATATGCCTTTGGAGTGGCACATGACATCGGGCGGATTTGGCAACAACGTGGCTTTATTACTTCTCCTGGAACACCAGTTAAACATGCTGACAGAATAAAAGGACTTATGCTGGCTCTGAAGCTTCCTGCTCAACTGGCAGTCATCAAAGTCAAGGCACACGGCAAACTGGATACACAAGAAGCGCAAGGAAATGATAGAGCTGACAGGGAAGCAAAAGCAGCAGCCCTGAGACCCATGGGGAGAGTCCCGGAGAAATTGGCATCAGAGCCGCTGGTTACAATGCCAGTGGTCACCAGACAGATGAAGAAGAAGGAAAGCAAGGAAGAAGAAGAACTTACCCCTGGGCTGAAGAAACTACGAGAGCAGCAAGAGCAAGTACAAGAAGAAGTGAAGGAAATCTGGAGAAGGGGGCGGGCTGTCAAGTCCAAACAAGACGGCCTCTGGAGAATGAATGGCCCCTATGTCTACCCCTATCAATGTATACTGCCGTAGCAACATGGGCGCATGGCCCAACGCACAGAGGACACAATCAAGCTTGGGAAGTGATCCAGAAGGTGTACTACGCTCTGGGCATTAGGAAGACCCTGAAGGCTCTGAATAAGGCTTGTGATGTCTGTCAACGCTGCAATCCATGAAAGCCAGTACACGTTCCAGCCAAGCATCTGGCAAAACCTGAATACCCGTTCCAGAGACTTCAAATTGATCACATACAGTTGCCCAAATCAGGCAAATACGAATATGTGCTGGTGGTGGTGGACATGTTCACGTCTTGGCCGGAAGCTTATCTAGTTTCAAGCATCACGGCCACTGTAATGGCCAAGAAACTAATAACAGAGGTTGTATGCCGATATGGGATCCCGGAAGTGATTGAAAGTGACCAAGGACCTGCATTTACAGCACAAATCTTTGGAGATCTTCTCAAGATGTTGGGGGCGGGACAGGGTCTACACACTCCGTGTCATCCACAAAGCAGTGGCAAAGTGGAGAGAATGAACTGCACATTAAAAAACAAGTTGACAAAACTAATGCAAGAAAATTCCCTGCCATGGACTGAACTCTTACCAATAGCCCTGTACCACGTCAGACACACCCCCTCACTCACTCAGGGTTGACCCCATATGAAATACTGTTTGGGGAAGGGGTAAGGGCCAATTTCATTGACTTTGAACACAACAAACAAGAACTGTCAAAAATGCATGATAGAAATGTGCAGTATGTGATTACTCTGGCTAAGGAGATGTCTAACCTGCATGCTACAGTGTCCTCTTTCATTCCAGATCACTCCACAGATGAGGCCACCCACTCCATCCAACCAGGGGATTGGGTATATGTAAAGAAGCACATCAGGAAAGGAGCCCTATACGTGAGATACGAGGGGCCGTTCCAGGTGGTTCTGATCACGCCCACTGCGGTCAAGGTAGCAGGGAAAGATTCCTGGATACACGCCTCACACTGTAAGAAACCCTACAATCATAATGATGATGATTAAGGCCTTGGTCTTACCTGTTTTCCTATTACTAAGCAGCTTGATACAAAGGGGCGCGTCCTCCTCAAGGGAAAGGAAAACTGTAAGAGGTTCAGGGTCACAAGTAGCTATAACCCAGGGAAAAGGGGGGGAGGGGTCACATTCTGGTACAACTCATCCAACGCCAAGGTAGTGACATACACCTTTGACTACTGTGTAGTAGTAAGAGTCTGCCCTAAAGCTGGATGGCAATGTAACATGTACAGGAATACACCAAAATCCAGAAGTACATACATATGTGTGACAGATGACTACTGGGGACAGGACTGTGGATATTGGGGAGCTGTGGGGTGGAACACGGGCAATGACTGGTACAGACCAAAAAGTGCTCTGGATAGGAAGGATAAGAACAGGAAATCCCTCATCAGCCGCATGACTCTGACCAAGACAGGTACCTGTATAAATGATGCACCTACTATGCCATTCGCTCTGACTATTGAGAACCCTGGCCCACAGGACTAAGGGACGTATATAATAGGGACCTGGATGGCAGGCTTTAGCACGGGCACTCTTGGCAAATTTAAAATTGCAGACATGTACAATAACACCGGGTGGAAAGTGTCACCAACACCCACGCCACCCAATCCCCTCGCACCCAAGTTAAAAAGAATAGGTCAAGTATGGGCTATAGCTAACCCCACATTTGAAGAAACAATGGCAATAGAGGCAGGCTTTTCTGACCACAATTTGTGGTTAGAATGGATGAAGTATAATGCTGAAACACACAATTGAAGTAACTGCTTTGTCTGTGGGAGTGCTAGGCCCCATTTGGGCACGGTCCCTCTGAATATCCCTGAGGATCACTGGAATTGTTTTCTCAGTCTATACACCAACACCAACACCAATGCAACTGCATGCGAGAAGTGGAAAAAGGAACACCCCTTGATGGCAGGTAAAGCCAAGTCTTCTGATCTGATTACAATTTATTCTGGCAACTATACATGTTTCACTAATTATGGGTCGGACAGGTTCCTGGGGAACTTCACTGACGGATATTGTGGTAGTAGAAAGGACGGCTCACAAGCCCGGGGACAGGTACAGTCCTTGGGAGACATCTATTGGATATGTGGGACGGGAAAATCCGAACCAGATTAATCGGAAACTGGACAGGAGAATGCGCCCTAGCCAAAGCCCTGATGCCTCTGCACATTCTGCATATTAATCATTCTGTCACCGAAGCTCCCCCAGTCCACCGTAAGAAGAGAGAGGTTACTAACTCCGGGGGCAGTTTTGACCCACATGTATATATAGGTGCGATAGGAGTACCAAGGGGAATGCCTGATGAGTTTAAAGCCAGGGATCAAGTTAAGGCCGGATTTGAGTCCCTGTTTGGAATACTAACCATCAATAAGAATGCTGACTGGATTAACTATATATATTACAACCAACAAAGGTTCATGAACTATACAAGAGATGCACTTCAAGGGCTTGCTGATCAATTAGTCCCCACAGCCACCATGATAGTCACAACAGCCACCACAGTCACAATAAAGAAATTGGCCACATTGTCAGAAGAGCTGAAGAGTAATACTGGGATAACTAACCCCTGGGATGAGTGGTTTGCATGGACCGGACAGTGGAAACAATTCTTGATGCAGATAGGAATAGGGATTCTGGTTACTCTTATCATACTCCTGCTACTTTCTGTCTGTATTGTGCCCTACATAAAACGCTCCTGTGCTAAGCTTACAGATCAGATGGTGCCTGTTGCTCCCGTATATGTTGATGCGGAAACCCCAGGCAATGGCTATATGCCTATGATTAGAGATGAGCGAGCGCACTCGTCCGAGCTTGATGCTCGTTCGAGTATTAGGGTGTTCGAGATGCTCGTTACTCGAGACGAGCCCCACGCGGCACTCGACTCCATTACATTTCCTTCCCTGAGAAATTTGCGCCCTTTTCTGGCCAATAAAAACGCAGGGAAGGCATTACAACTTCCTCCTGTGATGTTCCAGCCCTATCCCACCCCCCTGCAGTGAGTGGCTGGCGAGATCAAGTGACCCCTGAGTATTTAAATCAGCCCCGCCCGCGGCTCGCCACAGACACACACTGGGAGAGATCAGGGAAAGTGCTGCTGATGCTGCTGCTGCTATAGGGACAGTGTTAGCATCTACAAGAACCCCAACGGTCCTTCGTAGGGCCACAGCTCACCTAGTGCACTACTGTTGTGGGTGCTGGGAGCAGTTTGCCTTTTTATTTTTTTGGTATATCGGGCGTGCAGCCCCATTACAGCTATAGCGTTTTCAGGCTGCAGTCTGTACTAAGTAGTATAGGGGAAGTATTGGTGAGGCAGGGACAGTGGTAGTGTGGAATCCTGTCTACCTGTGCATTTAACTCTGTGGTTTCTGGGAGTTGTAGTACCTCAGCATTGCACTGCAAGGCATCAGTTCAGCCTTCAGTGTCATTTTTTGCTGGGGGCAGTTAGCGTAACGTAAGCGCTCTCTTCTTCCAAGTGCACATTTAAAAAGCACTAATATTTTTCTCCGCTCTGTGTTACCAGACAGCTGCCGGCGTAGTGTACGGTGCCAGACAGCCATAGAGGGAGAGTCCAATACACACTCCATTGCCTGCATTGCATTGGAAAAAAACTAATTTTAAAAAAGGACTTCTGTTTTACGTCTGCTTGTAACCCAGTGCACATTACTGTGTGGCCTGTGGGACTTGAGGTGAATCTCAACTGCATAGTGCACTGCGAGGCCTCAGTTCAGCCTTCAGTGTCATTTTTTGCTGGGGGCAGTTAGCGTAACGTAAGCGCTCCCTGCTTCCAAGTGCACGTTTAAAAAGCACTAATATTTTTCTCCACTCTGTGTTACCAGACAGCTGCCGGCGCAGTGTACGGTGCCAGACAGCCATAGAGGGAGAGTCCAATACACGTTCCATTGCCTGCATTGCATAGGAAAAAAACTAATTTAAAAAAAAGGAATCCTTTTTTACGGCAGCTTGTAACCCAGTGCACATTACTGCGTGGCCTATGGGACTTGAGGTAAATCTTAACTGCATAGTGCACTGCAAGGCCTCAGTTCACCTTCAGTGTCATTTTTTGCTGGGGGCAGTTAGCGTAACGTAAGCGCTCCCTGCTTCCAAGTGCACGTTTAAAAAGCACTAATATTTTTCTCCGCTCTGTGTTACCAGACAGCTGCCAGCGTAGTGTACGGTGCCAGACAGCCATAGAGGGAGAGTCCAATACACGTTCCATTGCCTGCATTGCATTGGAAAAAAACTAATTTTAAAAAAGCACTTCTGTTTTATGTCTGCTTGTAACCCAGTGCACATTACTGTGTGGCCTGTGGGACTTGAGGTGAATCTCAACTGCATAGTGCACTGCGAGGCCTCAGTTCAGCCTTCAGTGTCATTTTTTGCTGGGGGCAGTTAGCGTAACGTAAGAGCTCTCTGCCTCCAAGTGCACGTTTAAAAAGCACTAATATTTTTCTCCACTCTGTGTTACCAGACAGCTGCCGGCGCAGTGTACGGTGCCAGACAGCCTTAGAGGGAGAGTCCAATACACACTCCATTGCCTGCATTGTATTGGAAAAAACTTATTTTAAAAAAGGACTTCTGTTTTACGTCTGCTTGTAACCCAGTGCACATTACTGTGTGGCCTGTGGGACTTGAGGTGAATCTCAACTGCATAGTGCACTGCAAGGCCTCAGTTCAGCCTTCAGTGTCTTTTTTGCTGGGTGCAGTTAGTGTAACGTAAGCGCTCTCTGCCTCCAAGTGCACGTTTAAAAAGCACTAATATTTTTCTCCACTCTGTGTTACCAGACCGCTGCCGGCGCAGTGTACGGTGCCAGACAGCCATAGAGGGAGAGTCCAATACACGTTCCATCACCTGCATTGCATTGGAAAAAAACTAATTTTTAAAAAGGACTCCTTTTTTACGTCTGCTTGTAACCCAGTGTGCACATTACTGCGTGGCCTGTGGGACTGGAGGTGAATTTCAACTGCAGAGTGCACTGCTACTCCTGCTTGCATCCTTCCTTATAATTTGTCTCTGGCTTCATTTAGCGTTATATTACCGCTGGCAGCCAGCAACTGCGCGGCAATAATTCACAAACATTTTTACACTGCTCTGTCTCTGCTCGATTCTTAATCCAGCATGCTGAGGGGTAGGGATAGGGGCAGAGGACGTGGACGCGGTCGCGGTCGAGGACACGGAGTCCCAAGTGAGGGTGTGGGCATAGGCCGAGTTCTGGGTCCAGGTGAATCACAGCCGGCTAGTGCGGAAGTAGGAGAGAGGACAGTTTCTGGGCTCCCCAGCTTTATATCGCAATTTTTGGGTCCATGTCATACACCTTTATTAAAAATCGCGCAGTGTGAGCAGGTCCTGTCGTGGATGGCAGAAAGTGCATCCAGCAATCTATCGACCACCCAGTCTTCTACGCCGTCCACTGCTGCAACTCTGAATCCTCTGGCTGTTGCTCCTCCTTCCTCCCAGCCTCCTCACTCCATGAAAATGACACATTCTGAGGAGCAGGCAGACTCCCAGGAACTGTTCTCGGGCCCCTGCCCAGATTGGGCAGCAATGGTTCCTCTCCCACCGGAGGAGTTTGTCGTGACCGATGCCCAACCTTTGGAAAGTTCCTGGGGTCCGGGGGATGAGGCTGGGGACTTCCGGCAACTGTCTCAAGAGCTTTCAGTGGGTGAGGAGGACGATGACGATGAGACACAGTTGTCTATCAGTGAGGTAGTAGTAAGGGCAGTAAGTCCGAGGGAGGAGCGCACAGAGGATTCGGAGGAAGAGCAGCTGAAGGATGAGGTGACTGACCCCACCTGGTGTGATAAGCCAACTGAGGACCAGTCTTCAGAGGGGGAGGCAATTGCGGACGCAGGACAGGTTGGAAGAGGCAGTGGGGTGGCCAGGGGTAGAGGCAGGGCACGAGCGAATAATCCAACAGCTGTTTCCCAAAGCACCCCCTCGCGCCAAGCCACTGTGCAGAGGCCAAGCTGCTCTAAGGTGTGACAGTTTTTCACGGAGACACCGGACGACCGACGAACTGTGGTGTGAAACCTTTGTCGCGCCAAGATCAGCTGGGGAGCGACCACCACCAGCATGCTCAGGCATATGATGGCCAAGCACCCCACAAGGTGGGACGAAGGCTGTTCACTGCCTCCAGCTTGCGCCACTGCCTCTCCCCCTGGGCCCCAACCTGCCACTGAGATCCAACCGCTCTCTCAGGACACAGGCACGACAGTCTCCTGGCCTGAACCCACACCCTCACCTCCGCTGTCCTCGGCCCCATCCAGCAATGTCTCTCAATGCAGCATCCAGCTGTCGCTAAGAGAATCATTGGAGCGAAAGCGCAAATACGCCGCCATGCACCCGCACACTCAAGCTTTAAATGTCCACATAGCCAAATTGATCAGCCTGGAGATGCTCCCCTACAGGCTGGTGGAAACTGAGGCGTTCAAAAACATGATGGTGGCAGCAGCCCCGTGCTACTCAGTCCCCAGTCGCCACTATTTTTCATGGTGTGCCGTCCCAACCCTGCACGACCACGTCTCATGCAACATCTTATGCGCCCTCACCAACTCGGTTACTGCCACGGTCCACTTAACAACGGACATGTGGACAAGCACAGGCGGGCAGGGCCACTATATCTCCCTGACGGCACATTGGGTGAATTTAGTGGAGGCTGGGACCGAGTCAGAGCCTGGGACCGCTCATGTACTACCCACCCCCAGAATTGCGGGCCCCAGATCGGTGCTGGTATCTGTGGCGGTGTATGCCACGTCCACTAAACCTTCCTCCTCCTCCAACGCAACCTCTACCTCACAATCAAGACTTGTCAGCAGCAGCACCTCACCAGCAGTCTGTGTCGCACGGCGCGGCAGCACAGCGGTGGGCAAGCGTCAGCAGGCCGTGCTGAAGCTACTCAGCTTAGGAGAGAAGAGGCCCACGGCCCACGAACTGTTGCATGGTCTGACAGAGCAGACCGACCGCTGGCTTTCGCCACTGAGCCTCCAACCGGGCACGGTCGTGTGTGACAACGGCAGTAACCTGGTGGCGGCTCTGCAGCTCGGCAGCCTCACGCACGTGCCATGCCTGGCCCACATCTTTAATTTGGTGGTTCAGCTGTTTCTGAAAGGCTACCCACACTTGTCAGACCTGCTCGGCAAGGTGCGCCGGGTCAGCGCACATTTCCGCAAGTCCAACACGGACGCTGCCACCCTGCGGACCCTGCAACATCGGTTTAATCTGCCAGTGCACCGACTGCTTTGCGACGTGCCCACACGGTGGAACTCTACGCTTCACATGTTGTCCCGGCTATATGAGCAGCGTAGAGCTATAGTGGAATACCAACTCCAACATGGGCGGCGAAGTGGGAGTCAGCCTCCTCAATTCTTTACAGAGGAGTGGGCCAGGATGGCAGATATCTGCCAGGTCCTTGGAAACTTTGAGGAGTCCACCCTGATGGTGAGCGGCGATGCTGCAATCATTAGCGTCACCATTCCCCTGCTATGCCTCTTGAGAAGTTCCCTGCAAAGCATAAAGGCTGATGGTTTGTGGGCGGAAACGGAGGCGGGGGAAGACAGTATGTCGCTGGATAGTCAGAGCACCCTCATGTCTATATCTCAGCGCGTGGAGGAGGAGGAGGGGGAGGAGCCTGAGGAGGAAGAGATAGCTGGGCCCACTGCAGAGGGTGCCCATGCAGCTTGCCTCTCATCCATTCAGCGTGTATGGCCTGCGGAGGAGGAGGAGGATACTCAAAGTGATCGTCCTAGTGAGGACAGCCATATGTTGCATCCAGGTACCCTGGCACACATGGCTGACTTCATGTTAGCATGCCTTTCTCGTGACCCTCGTGTTAGACGCATTCTGGCCACTACAGATTACTGGGTCTACACACTACTTGACCCACGGTATAAGGAGAACCTTTCCACTCTCATTCCCGAAGAGGAAAGGGGTTTGAGAGTGATGCAATACCACAGGGCCCTGGTGGACAAACTGATGGTAAACTCCCCATCTGACAGCGCTAGTGGCAGAAGGCGCAGTTCCAAGGGCCACGTAGAAGGGGAGGCACGGAGATCAGGCAGCATGTTCAGCGCAGGCAGGGGAACACTCTCCAAGGCCTTTGCCAGCTTTATGGCTCCCCAGCAAGACTGTCTCACACCTCCCCAGTCCAGGCTGAGTCGGAGGGAGCACTGTAAGAAGATGGTGAGGGAGTACGCAGCCGATTGTACCACCATCCTCCGTGACGCCTCTGCTCGTACAACTACTGGGTGTCAAAGCTGGACACGTGGCCCGAACTCGTGCTGTATGCCCTGGAGGTGTTGGCGTGCCCTGCGGCTAGCGTCTTGTAAGAGAGGGTGTTTAGTGCAGCTGGGGGAATCACAACGGACAAGCAAACCAGCTGTCAACTGACAGCACCAACAGGCTTACACTCATAAAGATGAACAAAGCCTGGATTTCCCCAGACTTCTCTTCTCCACCAGCGGACAGCAGCGCTACCTAAAGAACTTTGTCAATCTGTGTATGGTATTCGTCCTCCTCCTCCGGCTCCTCCTCCTGAAATCTCTCATAATCACCGCGAATGGGCAATTTTTCTGTGGGCCAAAAAGCTCATATAACTTTTCTAAATAATATTTATCTGTTTCAATTCTCATTAAAGCATTGAAACTTCCACCTGAACCTATTGTTTTTTAGACTGGGCTGCCTCCAGGCCTAGTTAAAAATTAAGCCACAGTATGCTAAGCGATTAATGGGTTTCACCTGCCCTCTGGGTTGGGCATGGGCAATTTTTCTGGGGTACATTTGTACTGTCGGTACAACAATTTTTCGGGCCCTCGCCTACAATGTAATCCAAGTAATTTTTATGGTCTTCGCCTGCACTCATGGTACACCACTGTGTCTGGGGTTGGCCTACACATTTGCTACAGAAATGTAACTCTGTTCTGCCTATCTATACTTCTGCCACAGTAATGCTACAGGGGTCTGACTATACTTCAGCAACAGAAATGTTACTTCGGTCTGCTGATACTTCTGCTCCTTAAAGGTTACCTTGGTTGGTGTATACTGTTACTACTGTAATTTTACTAATACTGGGCTCTGCCCATAATGCTTCAACGTAAATGTTACTGGGGCAGGTCTATACTGCTATAACAGAAATGTAACTAATAGTGGGCTTTGCCCATACTGCTTCTACGTTACTGTTGCTGGGGCCTGTCTATACTCCTACTACTGAAATCGTACCAATACTACGCTCTCCCTACACTGCTGCCAGGGAAATGTGAATCTGCTGCTTTGCCCATTCTGCTTCTACGTTACTGTTACTGGGGTCTGTCTATACTGATACTACTGAAATGTTACTGGGGTCTGTGTATACTGCTGCAAATGAAATGTTAGTGGGGTCTGTCCTCACTGCTGCCAATGAAATGTTACAGGGGTTTGTGCATACTCTTACCGCTGAAATGTTACTAATTCTCGGCTCTGCCTATACTGCTGCTACTGCAATGTTACAGGGTAGTGGAAACGAAGGCTTCCCAAAGACATGATGGTGGCGAGGCCACGCTACTAGGTTCCACAGGCGCGACAACTTTTCACCGACGCGGTCACTGGGAAGGTGCATATAACCACGGACACGGGGACAGGACACGTACTGCCTCAAAAACGTTCCCGTCCTCCTCCTCCAACTATGAAAACATTCTTGGCTGAAGCCCACCTGCATTTAATCTGACGTTACCTCAGCTGTGCTGGGCAATGCAATGGGATTTATTTATGTACCGCTGGTGGCTTCCTGGGACCCACCCATGCTGTCGGTCCACACGGAGTTGTAACTGCATGTGTCTACTTATAAAGAACCCCAGTCTGACTGGGGCATGCAGTGTGGGCCGAAGCCCACCTGCATTAAATCTGACGCTACCTCAGCTGTGCTGGGCACTGCAATGGGATATATTTATGTACCGCCGGTGGGTTCCAGGGAGCCACCCATGCTGTGGGTTCACAGGGACTTCACATAGGTGATTTGTACCTGCCTGTGTCTATGTATTAAAAACCCCGGTCAGGTTGGGGGATGCAGTGTGGGCAGAAGCCCACCTGCATTTAATCTGACTTTACCTCAGCTGTGCTGGGCAATCCAATGGGATTTATTTATGTACCGCCTGTGGCTTCCTGGGACCCTCCCATGCTGTCGGTCCACACGGACTTCACAATAGGGAGTTGTACTTGCCTGTGTCTACTTATAAAAAACCCCAGTCTGACTGGGGCATGCAGTGTGGGCCGAAGCCCACCTGCATTTAATCTTACGTTAGCTCTGCTGTCCAGGGCACTGCAATGGGATATATTTATGTACCGCCGGTGGGTTCCAGGGAGCCACCCATGCTGTGGGTGCACACGGAATTCCCATTGCGGAGTTGTACCTGCCTGTGACTATTTATAAAAAACCCCGTTCTGACTGGGGCATGCAGTGTGGGCCGAAGCCCTCCGGTATTTTATCTGACGTTAGCTCTACTATCCGAGCACTGCATTGGGACAAACTACAGGAGCAATACAGCGCTAATGAGACGTGCACAGCTACGCTAGCATAGGAGTCCGCTGTAGGCCCGCGATTGCTGAGGGTTTGTGCAGAGGCCTATGTCCTTGGTGCAGTGAAAGTCCGCTTCCTGCCTAGGATTGCTGAAGCTGTGGTCCGAGGCCTATGTCGTGGGCGCGGTGCAAGTCTGCCATGTTTGGCCGCTCTGATTAATTTTTTGTTCATGTCTTGGTCTTCCTAGGACCCCCCTATGCTGTTGGTGCAGACTTAGTTCCCATCGCAGTGTTTGACCTGTCTGGCACAAAGACACTGACTGACTTGGGTAGAGGGCAGAGCTCTGACGGCTTTCCCCTTGCAGTGTGGATTGAGCTATGCGACACCTTGACAGAATGAATACTGTGTGGCATATGGATTCCCCATTGCTATGCCCACGTTTGCAGCTCCTGACGGAGGTGGCACAGGATTGGATGTCTCATTGCTTCTGTACAGCATTGTGGGCTATCACCCCGCCCCTTTTAAAGAGGGTCGCTGCCTGGCCCTGCCAACCCTCTGCAGTGTGTGCCTCCGGTTCCTCCTCATGGCTGACGCACTTATAAATAGACATGAGGGTGGTGTGGCTGTGAAGCTAGCGTGTGGCATGAAGGCAGCTGAAGGCTGCGCAGGGACACTTTGGTGTGCGCTGTGGACACTGGGTCGTGCAGGGGGGGGGGGGGTTTGGTCAGCATGTAACCCAGGAGAAGAGGCAGGGGTGTGTCCCGCAGGCAGTGCTTGTGCTTAGTTGGAGGTAGTATGGTGCTTAGCTAAGGTATGCCTTGCTAATGAGGGTTTGTCCGAAGTAAAAATTGGTAGGGGGGGGGGCCCACTCTTGCCGCTATTGTGGCTGAATAGTGGGACCTGGGAACCTAAAATGCAGCCCAGCATGTTGCCCCTCACCTGCCCTATCCATTTCTGTGTCGTTTCCAGCACTTTCACGTTACTCGAAACGAACCCTCGAGCATCGCGGAAAGTTCGACTCGAGCAACGAGCACCCGAGCATTTTGGTGCTCGCTCATCTCTACCTATGATACAACAGAGCGATTTGCCCCCTTATGGATCTGTCTCAGCAGAAGCAGGGGTGACCACTCTAGTTTCCCAGCCATTAGAATAGAATAGCATGTGTGTTGTAGATCCCTTCTGTGTCCATCAGTTCTTCGCGTTTAGTTAGTTAGGATTAGTTGTCGGGGAAGGGATTAGCCCTTAAACAGCAGACCAACAATGATAGGTAGGCATAGATCATAAGCTAGAAATAGGGAAAGCAAACCTTACCCCGTCCTGTAGAAGTTATAAAGTATCGTTTATTTAGAGACAGTTTCTAGGGGGAATTGAGAAGGTACAGGCTCATAAAATGGAAGAATCTGTCTCAAAATGGCTGCTAGATACAAAATGGAGCATTATAATATATAAATAAGCTTGTGCGTAGTAAAACAATAATTCAAGCAGAAATAGCTTTAGAGCATGAGATACGGTGCAATGTCTAATGATTTGTTTCTATTCTTCCAAGAACCAAGCCTGGTACAATCGTTATCAGAAGAGACTCCCCCATGCCCTGAGCTTTGGGAAAAGAACTAATCATGCTAATAAGATGCTGCAACCATCCAAACTCACAAGGGAGGATGAGATAACGTCCGGGAGGAATAAACATTTGAAGGATATATATTCTCACACTATGCTGTAATGTTTTTTTTTAACCCAATGAGACTAACCCCATGACTAATGACGCATTCCTTTCCTGTATTGAGAAACGCTATGCAAAGTTAATAAAGATTCAGTGTACGCGCCTTAAGCAGCGTGAGCTGTATACTTGCCGCGGCTCAACTCTACGTATCTGTGGGAACTGATAACTATCTCCAAGATTAGTTCTTGGTTTCTGGGATGCATCCAGGTACAAACTAATTTGGAACCCAAGGTCTGAAAGGTTATGTGACTGTAGCGGTCCTTAACAACACCAATGGGTTGATCCCCAAATTACTATTTATTTTCACCTTCACAGCAATATCAGCTTGTTTCAGCACAGCTCTTCAGCAAATAAACTTAAATGTCCTTTTAAGCAGGGTTTCAATAAACAGTCCAACTGTGTTTCTCACCCACTCTCCAGGGCAGCTTCATCCAGTTGTCTTCAATTCAGGTCTCACACAGCTTTTCTTAGGATTCCTTCTCCCAACTTTCCTGAGGCACACGGTCAGTCTCTTTGGTGTCCAGGTTCCTCTCTGGACATCTCTATGGCTTCCAGCCCAGGTCTCTCTCTAGACCTCTCACTGTCTCTCAGCCTAGGTCTCTTTCTAGACCTCTCGCTGGCTCTCAGCCCAGGTCTCTCTCTAGACCTCCTGCTGGCTCTCAGCTGAGGTCTCTCTCTAGACCTCTCGCTAGTTTGCAGCCTACTTTACCCTATGACTGTAGCAGGAATGAACCCCTATATCCTACTTCCTGACCATACCTGTGGGTGTTTTCCCTAGTCTCAGGCACCAGAATGGCTGTCTGTTGCCTCCTACAGGCCATTCTCTATAATGCACCTCTACACACCCCTCAGTTAATACATTAAGATTAGAGATGAGCGAACGTACTCGGATAAGCACTACTCGTCCGAGTAATGTGCCTTATCCGAGTACCGCTGTACTCGTGCTAAAAGATTCGGGGCGCTCCGCTGCTGACAGGTGAGTCGCAGCGGGGAGCGGGGCAGAGCGGGTGGGAGAGAAGGAGAGAAAGATCTCCCCTCCGTTCCTCCCCGCTCTCCCCTGCAGCTCCCCACTCCGCAGCGCGTCCCGAATCTTTCAGCACGAGTACAGCGGTACTCGGATAAGGCACATTACTCGGACGAGTAGTGCTTATCCGAGTACGTTCGCTCATCTCTAATTAAGATGTGCAGTTTTTAAAATGGGGTCATTTGTGGGGGGTATCAATCATTCTGATACCTTTTGAGCTTTTGCAATTCCTCAAAAAGTGTTCCTCAAAATGTTAATAATTAATGTTAAATTTGTTCGTCTCTTAAATGGTTGAAAAAAAATAAAGATTTTCAAATGTGCATCCAGAATAAAGTAAACAGATGGAAATATGTACATGATCAAAAATTTGTACAGTATGTTTGCACATATTTGAGACATTACAGTTGAAAATGTACTTTTACAGTACATATATAATTACAGTGAAAAAATAAAAACTTTTTTTAAATGTTCCAAATTTTGGCACTTTTTTTTTTTTCAAACTTCTCTTTATTTGTTGTTTTACATAGTATATACCATGTGTAACATACTAAATCAGCTGTTTGTATTAAATTAAAACAAACAAAAAAAAACATAGATGGAGCATACTTGTATTGTACATATTCATATAGCTAATAATTTCTAAAAATGAAAGTTTTCCTTTCCCTGAAGCTATTGTGGGGGAGCATAGTTGATTGGGGAAAATATGGGCTGGGGGGGGGGGAGGGGAGATAATGCTGATGATCTATCATATCAATTTGCCTCCGTCGTGTCGTGGTTTGTTAGATTCTTGCGATTTTCTTGCAGATGTGTCAGTTCTTTTTGGGAAGATTAGCTTCTCTCTCTCCCTGCTAGCCTTCCTAATGTTCCTTTCAATTCCTCTATTAGATACCATTTGGTGTATTTGAAAGGAGCAACTATAGTCGAAATCTCAGAATCTGAGAAATGTGATATCAGAAAATGTTTCCGTTTTTTAAAATGGTGTTTTGCCCCTTTTTCCCTGTTGCGCTCCACTTCTATTCTTTCTAGCGTTATTACATGTATGAGTTGTGCTTCTACCTCCATTACATCTGGCATTGTTTGTTCTAACCAGTGTTTAAGTAATGCCCATTTGGCTGCCAAGAGAAAAATATGTAGGAAACGTGGTAATGTCTGTTGGTCTGGTGTATCCATTGTCTGTTGTGGTTCAGCGTGGAATAGCATGGATTGTACGTCTACCGATATTTTTATCTTCCATTTATTCAAGATATGTTGTGCTATTGTAGTCCAGATGGTGTTTACATATGTGTATGACCATATACCATGTTCAAAGTTGGTAGCGTGTGCGCCACACTTTGGGCATTCGACCAATTGATTGGGTCTATGCAGTGATGCAGGTATGTTGAAGCCATATATGGCGTAGTGCATCACCTTGAAAAAAGTCAGCCTGCAGATACTTGTTGTGTCCTCTCTTTTCTATCTAGCCATAAGTCAAAGGCTGCTTTGGCTAAATACCACTTCTCTTTGTTTTGTGGTGTTTGTGACTGTAAGTAGGCTGTGTAGGCATTGCATAGCTCAAGACTGGCTGTGTCATACTGAGTATTAATTCTTTTGCGCAGGTTTGACATATATCCCATTAAGTTGCCTCGTAGTACAGCTTTTGCTGTTTCCCAGAACAGTGTGGGATTTGTTATATGTTCTTCGTTATTAGTCACATAATCTAGCCACCATGTTTGGAGTGCTGCAGAGAAGTTCTCTTCCCCGGTTAAGTGGGATGGGAATCTCCATATAAAGTCTGTGCCTTTTGGGTATGTGTCCTGCAGTGTTATCTATATTGGTGCATGGTCTGAGATTACCATTTCTAATATTTCCATTTCTTGTATTTTGCTGATCATGTGTTGTGGTACTAATGTGTAATCGATTCGGGACCATGACTGAGGAGCATGTGAGTAGAAAGAATATTTTCTACTGTCAGGATGATTGTGTCTCCATTAGAGATGAGCGAACGTACTCGTCCGAGCTTGATACTCGACGAGTATTAGCGTGTTCGAGATGCTCGTTACTCGAGGCGAGTACCACGCGATGTTCGAGTTACTTTCACTTTCATCTCTGAGACGTTAGCGCGCTTTTCTGGCCAATAGAAAGACAGGGAAGGCATTACAACTTCCCCCTGAGACGTTCAAGCCCTATACCACCCCCTGAGTGGCTGGCGAGATCAGGTGTCACCCGAGTATATAAATCGGCCCCTCCCGCGGCTCCCCACAGATGCATTCTGACAGAGATCAGGGACAGTGCTGCTGGTGCCGGAGCTGCTATAGGGAGAGCGTTAGGAGTTATTTTAGGCTTCAAGAACCCCAACGGTCCTTCTTAGGGCCACATCTAACCGTGTGCAGTAGTGTGGAGGCTGCTTTTTGCAGTGTTGCACATTTTTTTTTTTTGTATATCGGCCGTGCAGAGCATTGCGTCCTGCAGTAATTTTACATTGTCCAGGGCCAGTAGTGGTGAGGCAGGGACAGAAGACATATTTAGTGTATATAGGCAGTGGGCCTTTCCAAAAACATTTGGAAAAAAAAAATCTATTTGGGCTGCCTGTGACCGTCCTCAGTGTACTGGGTCTCTGCTGGGGGTAGTTGTCCTAATTCATACGCAGCCAGCTAAGTGTTACAGCAGGCTTGCGCAAAATTCTTTCCTGCCTCTGTGTTGCCTCTTACATCACCGCTGTATTCCTGTCCACAAGTGTACTGGGTCTCTGCTGGGGGTCGTTGTCCTAATTCATACGCAGCCAACTAAGTGTTACAGCAGGCTTGCGCAAAATTCTTTCCTGCCTCTGTGTTGCCTCTTACATCACCGCTGTATTCCTGTCCACAAGTATACTGGGTCTCTGCTGGGGGTAGTTGTCCTAATTCATACGCAGCCAGCAAAGTGTTACAGCAGGCTTGCGCAAAATTCTTTCCTGCCTCTGTGTTGCCTCTTACATCACCGCTGTATTCCTGTCCACAAGTGTACTGGGTCTCTGCTGGGGGTAGTTGTCCTAATTCATACGCAGCCAGCAAAGTGTTACAGCAGGCTTGCGCAAAATTCTTTCCTGCCTCTGTGTTGCCTCTTACATCACCGCTGTATTCCTGTCCACAAGTGTACTGGGTCTCTGCTGGGGGTAGTTGTCCTAATTCATACGCAGCCAGCTAAGTGTTACAGCAGGCTTGCGCAAAATTCTTTCCTGCCTCTGCTGTGCGTTCCATAAGCGAAGTCAGCCTCCAACCACAGGCCAATAAGCGGCACATTTAATTACAGCGTTCTGTTTCTGCACTACTGGTAATACAGCATGCTGAGGGGTAGGGGTAGGCCTAGAGGACGTGGACGCGGGCGAGGACGCGGAGGCCCAAGTCAGGGTGTGGGCACAGGCCGAGCCAGTGCGGTGGCCAGGGGTAGAGGCAGGGCCAGACCGAATAATCCACCAACTGTTTCCCAAAGCGCCCCCTTGTGCCATGCCACCCTGCAGAGGCCAAGGTGCTCTAAGGTGTGGCAGTTTTTCACAGAGACGCCTGACGACCGACGAACAGTGGTGTGCAACCTTTGTCGCGCCAAGATCAGCTGGGGAGCCACCACCACCAGCATGCGCAGGCATATGATGGCCAAGCACCCCACAAGGTGGGACGAAGGCCATTCACCGCCTCCGGTTTGCATCACTGCCTCTCCCCCTGTGCCCCAACCTGCCACTGAGATCCAACCCCCTCTGAGGACACAGGCACGAGTGCCAACCGGCCTGCACCCACACCCTCACCTCTGCTGTCCTCGGCTCCATCCAGCAATGTCTCTCAGCGCAGCGTCCAGACGTCGCTAGCGCAACTGTTTGAGCGCAAGCCAAGTAAGCCGCCACGCACCCGCACGCTCAAGCGTTAAACGTGCACATAGCCAAATTGATCAGCCTGGAGATGCTGCCGTATAGGCTTGTGGAAACGGAGGCTTTCAAAAGCATGATGGCGGTGGCGGCCCCGCGCTACTCGGTTCCCAGTCGCCACTACTTTTCCCGATGTGCCTTCCCAGCCCTGCACGACCACGTCTCATGCAACATTGTACGCGCCCTCACCAACGCGGTTACTGGCAAGGTCCACTTAACAACGGACACGTGGACAAGCACAGGTGGGCATGGCCACTATATCTCCCTGACGGCACATTGGGTGAATTTAGTGGAGGCTGGGACAGAGTCAGAGCCTGGGACTGCTCACGTCCTACCCACCCCCAGAATTGCAGGCCCCAGCTCGGTGCTGGTATCTGCGGCGGTGTATGCTTCCTCCACTAAACCACCCTCCGCCTCCTCCTCCAACGCAACCTCTGTCTCGCAATCAAGATGTGTCAGCAGCAGCACGTCGCCAGCAGTCGGTGTCGCGCGGCGTGGCAGCACAGCGGTGGGCAAGCGTCAGCAGGCCGTGCTGAAACTACTCAGCTTAGGAAAGAAGAGGCACACGGCCCACGAACTGCCGCAGGGTCTGACAGAGCAGACCGACTGCTGGCTTTCACCACTGAGCCTCCAACCGGGCATGGTCGTGTGTGACAACGGCCGTAACCTGGTGGCGGCTCTGCAGCTCGGCAGCCTCACGCACGTGCCATGCCTGGCCCATGTCTTTAATTTGGTGGTTCAGCACTTTCTGAAAAGCTACCCACACTTGTCATACCTGCTCGGAAAGGTGCGCTGGGTCAGCGCACATTTCCGCAAGTCCAAGACGGACGCTGCCACCCTGCGGACACTGCAACATCGGTTTAATCTGCCAGTGCACCGACTGCTGTGCGACGTGCCCACACGGTGGAACTCTACGCTCCACATGTTGGCCAGACTCTATGAGCAGCGTAGAGCTATAGTGGAATACCAACTCCAACATGGGCGGCGAAGTGGGAGTCAGCCTCCTCAATTCTTTACAGAAGAGTGGGCCTGGTTGGCAGCCATCTGCCAGGTCCTTGGAAACTTTGAGGAGTCTACCCAGATGGTGAGCGGGGATGCTGCAATCATTAGCGTCACCATTCCTCTGCTATGCCTCTTGAGAAGTTCCCTGCAAAGCATAAAGGCTGACGCTTTGCGCTTGGAAACGGAGGCGGGGGAAGACAGTATGTCGCTGGATAGTCAGAGCACCCTCATGTCTATATCTCAGCGCGTTGAGATAGGAGGAGGGGGAGGAGCATGAGGAGGAGGGGGAAGAGACAGCTTGGCCCACTGCTGAGGGTACCCATGCTGCTTGCCTGTCATCCTTTCAGCGTGTATGGCCGGAGGAGGAGGAGGATCCTGAAAGTGATCTTCCTAGTGAGGACAGCCATGTGTTGCGTACAGGTACCCTGGCACACATGGCTGACTTCATGTTAGGATGCCTTTCTCGTGACCCTCGCGTTGTACGCATTCTGGCCACAGCGGATTACTGGGTGTACACACTGCTCGACCCACGCTATAAGGAGAACCTGCCCACTCTCATTCCCGAAGAGGAAAGGGGTTCGAGAGTGTTGCTATACCACAGGACCCTTGCGGACAAGCTGATGGTAAAATTCGCAGCCGACAGCGCTAGTGGCAGAAGGCGCAGTACCGAGGGCAAGGTAGCAGGGGAAGTGCGGAGATCGAGCAGCATGTACAGCCCAGGCAGTGCAACAGTCTTTAAGGGCCTGGACAGCTTTATGGCTCCCCACCAAGACTGTGTCACCGCTTCCCAGTCAAGGCTGAGTCGGCGGGAGCACTGTAAAAGGATGGTGAGGGAGTACGTAGCCGATCGCACGACCGTCCTCCGTGACGCCTCTGCCACCTACAACTACTGGGTGTCGAAGCTGGACACATGGCCTGAACTAGCGCTGTATGCCCTGGAGGTGCTTGCTTGTCCTGCGGCTAGCGTCTTGTCGGAGAGGGTGTTTAGTGCGGCTGGGGGAATCATCACAGATAAGCGTACCCGCCTGTCAACCGACAGTGCCGACAGGCTAACACTAGAGATGAGCGAACGTGTTCGTCCGAACTTGATATCCGTGCGGATATTAGGGTGTTCGGGATGTTCGTTATTCGTAACGAACACCATGCGGTGTTCCGGTTACTTTCACTTCCTTCCCTGAGACGTTAGCGCGCTTTTCTGGCCAATTGAAAGACAGGGAAGGCATTACAACTTCCTCCTGTGTTGTTCCAGCCCTATACCACCCCCCTGCTGTGAGTGGCTGGCGAGATCAGGTGTCCGCCGAATATAAAAGTCGGCCCCTCCCGCGGCTCGCCTCAGATGCCTTGTGAGTTAGATGAGGGACAGTGCTGTTTGTACCGGAGCTGCTGTAGGGAAAGAATTTGTAGTTAGTGTAGGCTTCAAGACCCCCAAAGGTCCTTATTAGGGGCACTGATAGCTGTGTGTTGGCTGCTGTTAGCAGTGGCAATTTTTTTTTCTTCTCAAAATCGGCTCTGCAGAGCGTTGCACCCGGCATTAGGGACAGAAGTGTTGCATAGGCAGGGAGAGTGTTTAACCGTGTGCTGTACTGTGCTGGCTGCTGTTAGCTGTGCTGCATATTTTTTTTCTTCTCAAAATCGCCTCTGCAGAGCATTGCACCCTCCATTGATACTGCAGGGAAAGAATTGTGTAGGCAGGGCCACAACACAGTTATTATTCATTGAATATACGCAGTGCGGCCTTTTGCTTGTAAAACAAGTGAAAAAAATTCTATTTGACCTGCCTCTGTCCGTCCTAAGGGCTGTGGACACGTGTCGGCTGCGTGTGCAACGTTTAAAAATCAGACGCACCCAGCTACGGTTTACTGCTGGCTTCGCCATTTGCTTTCCTTAATTGGGAAAAAAAATACCTGCTCTGCCAGAGTTAATAACTCTGCTACCCTCAAGTTCTGTGCCACATTAGCAGGGCCACAGCACAGTTATTAAACTTCTCATGTTCATTGAATATACGCAGTGCTGCCTTTTGGTGGAAAAAAACTGAAAAAAATTCTATTTGTCCTGCCTCTGTCCGCCCTAAGGGCGGTGGACACGTGTCGGCTGCGTGTGCAACGTTTAAAAATCAGACGCACCCAGCTACGTTTTACTCCTGGCTTCGCCATTTGCTTTCCTTAATTTGGAAAAAAAATACCTGCTCTGCCAGAGTTACAATAACTCTGCTACCCTCACGTTCTGTGACACATTAGCAGGCCCACAGCACAGTTATTAAACTTCTCATGTTCATTGAATATACGCAGTGCTGCCTTTTGGTGGAAAAAAACTGAAAAAAAATCTATTTGTCCTGCCTCTGTCCGTCCTAAGGGCTGTGTGTACGTGTCGGCTGCGTGTGCAACATTTAAAAATCAGACGCACCCAGCTACGGTTTACTGCTGGCTTCGCCATTTGCTTTCCTTAATTGGGAAAAAAAATACCTGCTCTGCCACAGTTAATAACTCTGCTACCCTCAAGTTCTGTGCCACATTAGCAGGGCCACAGCACAGTTATTAAACTTCTCATGTTCATTGAATATACGCAGTGCTGCCTTTTGGTGGAAAAAGACTGAAAAAAAATCTATTTGTCCTGCCTCTGTCCGTCCTAAGGGCTGTGTGTACGTGTCGGCTGCGTGTGCAACGTTTAAAAATCAGACGCACACAGCTACGGTTTACTGCTGGCTTCGCCATTTGCTTTCCTTAATTGGGAAAAAAAATACCTGCTCTGCCAGAGTTAATAACTCTGCTACCCTCAAGTTCTGTGCCACATTAGCAGGGCCACAGCACAGTTATTAAACTTCTCATGTTCATTGAATATACGCAGTGCTGCCTTTTGGTGGAAAAAAACTGAAAAAAATTCTATTTGTCCTGCCTCTGTCCATCCTAAGGGCGGTGGACACGTGTCGGCTGCGTGTGCAACGTTTAAAAATCAGACGCACCCAGCTACGTTTTACTCCTGGCTTCGCCATTTGCTTTCCTTAATTTGGAAAAAAAATACCTGCTCTGCCAGAGTTACAATAACTCTGCTACCCTCACGTTCTGTGACACATTAGCAGGGCCACAGCACAGTTATTAAACTTTGATTATTCATTCACTAGAGGCAGTGGGGCCTTTCGTTTTCAAAAAAGGGAAAAAATTATATTTGGCCTGCAGTCTTGCGCCAATTTATTTCCTGCCTGTGAAATCAAATCACTGGTAATACAGCATGCTGAGGGGTAGGGGTAGGCCTAGAGGACGTGGACGTGGCCGAGGACGCGGATGGCCAAGTCAGGGTGTGGGCACAGGCCGAGCTCCTGATCCAGGTGTGTCGCAGCCGACTGCTGCGCGATTAGGAGAGAGGCACGTTTCTGGCGTCCCCACATTCATCGCCCAATTAATGGGTCCACGCGGGAGACGGTTATTAGAAAATGAGCAGTGTGAGCAGGTCCTGTCCTGGATGGCAGAAAGTGCTTCGAGCAACCTATCGTCAACACGCAGTTCTGCGCCGTCCACTGCTGCAAATCCGAATCCTCTGCCTGCTGCTCCTCCTTCCTCCCAGCCTCCTCACTCCACTACAATGACACCTGCTCAGGAGCGGGAACACTCCCAGGAACTGTTCTCGGGCCCCCTGCTTAGATTGGGCAGCAGTGGTTCCTCTCCCACCAGAGGAGTTTATCGTCACTGATGCCCAACCATTCGAAAGTTCCCGGGGTCCGGGGGAAGAGGCTGGGGACTTCCGCCAACTGTCTCAACAACTTTCTGTGGGTGAGGAGGACGATGACGATCAGACACAGTTGTCTTGCAGTGAGGTAGTAGTAAGGGCAGTAAGTCCGAGGGAGCAGCGCACAGAGGATTCGGAGGAAGAGCAGCAGGACGATGAGGTGACTGACCCCACCTGGTGTGCAACACTTACTCAGGAGGACAGGTCTTCAGAGGGGGAGTCAAGGGCATCAGCAGGGCAGGTTGCAAGAGGCAGTGCGGTGGCCAGGGGTAGAGGCAGGGCCAGACCGAATATTCCACCAACTGTTTCCCAAAGCGCCCCCTCGCGCCATGCCACCCTGCAGAGGCCGAGGTGCT
Organism: Eleutherodactylus coqui; assembly: GCF_035609145.1. Classification (NCBI taxonomy): domain Eukaryota; kingdom Metazoa; phylum Chordata; class Amphibia; order Anura; family Eleutherodactylidae; genus Eleutherodactylus; species Eleutherodactylus coqui. The sequence goes on along the minus strand of NC_089847.1, from coordinate 67,173,289 downwards.
CTAAGGTCTGGCAGTTTTTCACAGAGACACCTGACGACCGACGAACAGTGGTGTGCAACCTTTGTCGCGCAAAGCTCAGCCGGGGAGCCAACACCAACAGCCTCACCACCACCACCATGCGCAGACATATGATGGCCAAGCACCCCACAAGGTGGGACGATGCCCGTTCACCGCCTCCGGTTTGCACCACTGCCTCTCCCCCTGTGCCCCAACCTGCCACTGAGATGCAACCCCCCTCTCAGGACACAGGCAGTACCGCCTCATGGCCTGCACCCACACCCTCATCTCCGCTGTCCTCGGCCCCATCCAGCAGTGTAGTTCAGCGCACCGTCCAGCCATCGCTTGCGCAACTGTTGGAGCGCAAGCGCAAGTACGCCGCCACGCACCCGCATGCTCAAACGTTAACCGTCCGCATAGCAAAATTCATCAGCCTTGAGATGCTGCCGTATAGGGTTGTGGAAACTGAGTCCTTCAAAAGTATCATGGAGGCGGCGGCCCCGCGCTACTCAGTTCCCAGTCGCCACTACTTTTCCCGATGTGCCGTCCCAGCCCTGCACGACCACGTCTCCCGCAACATTGTACGCGCCCTCACCAACGCGGTTACTGCCACGGTCCACTTAACAACGGACACGTGGACAAGCACAGGCGGGCAGGGCCACTACATCTCCCTGACGGCACATTGGGTGAATTTAGTGGAGGCTGGGACAGAGTCAGAGACTGGGACCGCTCACGTCCTACCCACCCCCAGAATTGCGGGCCCCAGCTCGGTGGTGGTATCTGCGGAGGTCTATGCTTCCTCCACTAAAGCACCCTCCTCCTCCTCCTCCTCCTCTGTCTCGCAATCAAGATGTGTTAGCAGCAGCATGTCGCCAGCAGTCGGTGTCGCGCGGTGTGGCAGCACAGCGGTGGGCAAGCGTCAGCAGGCCGTGCTGAAACTACTCAGCTTAGGCGATAAGAGGCACACGGCCCACGAACTGCTGCAGGGTCTGACACAGCAGACCGACCGCTGGCTTGCGCCGCTGAGCCTCCAACCGGGCATGGTCGTGTGTGACAACGGCCGTAACCTGGTGGCGGCTCTGCAGCTCGGCAGCCTCACGCACGTGCCATGCCTGGCCCACGTCTTTAATTTGGTTGTTCAGCGCTTTCTGAAAAGCTACCCACGCTTGTCAGACCTGCTCGTAAAGGCGCGCCGGCTCTGCGCACATTTCCGCAAGTCCCACACGGACGCTGCCACCCTGCGCACCCTGCAACATCACTTTAAGCTGCCAGTGCACCGACTGCTGTGCGACGTGCCCACACGGTGGAACTCTACACTCCACATGTTGGCCAGGCTCTATGAACAGCGTAGAGCTATAGTCGAATACCAACTCCAACATGGGCGGCGCAGTGGGAGTCAGCCTCCTCAATTCCTTTCAGAAGAGTGGGCCTGGTTGGCAGACATCTGCCATGTCCTTGGTAATTTTGAGGAGTCTACCCAGGTGGTGAGCGGCGATGCTACAATCATTAGCGTCACCATTCCTCTGCTATGCATCTTGAGAAATTCCCTGCAAACCATAAAGGCAGCTGCTTTGCGCTCGGGCGGTGGAAGACAGTATGCCGCTGGATAGTCAGGGCACCCTCCTGTCTATTTCTCAGCGCGTACAGGAGGAGGAGGAGGAGCATGAGGAGGATGAGGAGGAGGGGGAAGAGACAGCTTGGCCCGCTGCTGACGGTACACCAGCTGATTGGCTGTCATCCTTTCAGCGTGCATGGCCTGAGGAGGAGGAGGAGGAGGATCCTGAAAGTGATCTTCCTAGTGAAGACAGCCATGTGTTGCGTACAGGTACCCTGGCACACATGGCTGACTTCATGTTAGGATGCCTTTCTCGTGACCCTCGCATTCAACGCATTCTGGCCACTACGGATTACTGGGTGTACACACTGCTCGACCCACGCTATAAGGAGAACCTGCCCACTCTCATTCCCGAAGAGGAAAGGGGTTCGAGAGTGTTGCTATACCACAGGACCCTTGCGGACAAGCTGATGGTAAAATTCCCAGCCGACAGCGCTAGTGGCAGAAGGCGCAGTACCGAGGGCAAGGTAGCAGGGGAGGTGCGGAGATCGAGCAGCATGTACATCCCAGGCAGTGCAACAGTCTTTAAGGGCCTGGACAGCTTTATGGCTCCCCACCAAGACTGTGTCACCGCTCCCCAGTCAAGGCTGAGTCGGCGGGAGCACTGTAAAAGGATGGTGAGGGAGTACGTAGCCGATCGCACGACCGTCCTCCGTGACGCCTCTGCCACCTACAACTACTGGGTGTCGAAGCTGGACACGTGGCCTGAACTAGCGCTGTATGCCCTGGAGGTGCTTGCTTGTCCTGCGGCTAGCGTCTTGTCGGAAAGGGTGTTTAGTGCGGCTGGGGGAATCATCACAGATAAGCGTACCCGCCTGTCAACCGACAGTGCCGACATGCTAACACTCATCAAGATGAACAAAGCCTGGATTTCCCCAGACTTCTCTTCTCCACCAGCGGACAGCAGCGATACGTAAGCATTACGTAGGCTGCACCCGCGGATGGAAGCTACGTTCTCTCTCACCATCCAAAACGGGGACATTTCTGCTTCATTAATCTGTGTCTAATATTCCTCCTCCTCCTCCTCCTGCTCCTCCTCCTGAAACCTCACGTAATCACGCTGAACGGGCAATTTTTCTTAGGGCCACAAGGCTCACTCATCTAATTTTTCTAAACAATTTTTATATGTTTCAATGCTCTTAAAAGCGTTGAAACTTTAACTTGAACCAATTTTTCGTTAAACTGGGCTGCCTCCAGGCCTAGTTACCACTTAAGCCACATTAACCAAAGCGATTAATGGGCCTGTCTTGAGTGCTACTATTGCTGACATGGAACGAAGACTACGCTCCCGCTATACTGCTGCTTCGGAATTGTTACTGGGGCCTGTCTTGAGTGCTACTATTGCTGACATGGAACGAAGACTACGCTCCCGCTATACTGCTGCTTCGGAATTTTTACTGGGGCCTGTCTTGAGTGCTACTATTGCTGACATGGAACGAAGACTACGCTCCCGCTATACTGCTGCTTCGGAATTGTTACTGGGGCCTGTCTTGAGTGCTACTATTGCTGACATGGAACGAAGACTGCGCTCCCGCTATACTGCTGCTTCGGAATTGTTACTGGGGCCTGTCTTGAGTGCTACTATTGCTGACATGGAACGAAGACTGCGCTCCCGCTATACTGCTGCTTCGGAATTGTTACTGGGGCCTGTCTTGAGTGCTACTATTGCTGACATGGAACGAAGACTGCGCTCCCGCTATACTGCTGCTTCGGAATTGTTACTGGGGCCTGTCTTGAGTGCTACTATTGCTGACATGGAACGAAGACTGCGCTCCCGCTATACTGCTGCTTCGGAATTGTTACTGGGGCCTGTCTTGAGTGCTACTATTGCTGACATGGAACGAAGACTGCGCTCCTCCTATAATGCTGCTAGTGATATGTTAGTGGGGCCTGTCCTAATGCTACGGCTGAAATGTTACGAATTATGGGCTCTGCCTATACCGCTGCTAATGGTATGTCTCTGGGGTGTGGAAACAGAGGCTTCCCAAAGACATGATGGCGGCGAGGCCATTTCCCACCAACGCGGTTACTGTTAAGGTGCATATAACCACGGACACGTGGAGAGGACACGTAGTGCTTTAAAAACATCCCCCTCCTCCTCCAACAGGGAAAACATTCTTGGCAAATGCCTTTGCATTGGTTCGTCTGGTGGCAGTCCAAGAATTTCACCTTTACCGACACTGCAAGAGAGCCCCCCCACCATCCCCCCGCCACGGCCCACTTAATCCTGGCCACATTCCGAAAACCAACAAAATAAAACCGCGCTACTAGGTCCGCAGTCACCACCACATTACCACCAACGCGGTTACTGTTAAGGTGCATATAACCACGGACACGTGGAGAGGACACGTAGTGCCTCAAAAACATCCCCCTCCTCCTCCAACAGGGAAAACATTCTTGGCAAATGCCTTTGCATTGGTTCGTCTGGTGGCAGTCCAAGAATTTCACCTTTACCGACACTACAAGAGAGCCCCCCCACCATCCCCCCGCCACGGCCCACTTAATCCTGGCCACATTCCGAAAACCAACAAAATAAAACCGCGCTACTAGGTCCGCAGTCACCACCACATTACCACCAACGCGGTTACTGTTAAGGTACATATTACCAGTCTGACTGGGGCATGCAGACACCTTGACAGAATGAATAGTGTGTGGCACATAGGTTCCCCATTGCTATGCCCACGTGTGCAGCTCCTGATGGCGGTGGCACAGGATTCTATTTCTCATTGCTTCTGTACAGCATTGTGGGCTATCGCCCCGCCCCTTTTAAAGAGGGTCGCTGCCTAGCCATGCCAACCTCTGCAGTGTGTGCCTGTGGTTCCTCCTCATGGCAGACGCACTTCTAAATAGACATGAGGGTGGTGTGGCATGAGGGCAGCTGAAGGCTGCGCAGGGACACTTTGGTGTGCGCTGTGGGGGGGAGGGGGGCGGTTGGGCAGCATGTAACCCAGTAGAAGTGGCAGTGGAGTGTCATGCAGGCGGTGATTGTGCTTTGTTGGAGGTAGTGTGGTGCTTAGCAAAGGTATGCCATGCTAATGATGGCTTTTCAGAAGTAAAAGTTGTTGGGAGGGGGGGGGCCCACTCTTGCCGCTATTGTGGCTTAATAGTGGGACCTGTGAACTTGAGATGCAGCCCAACATGTAGCCCCTCGCCTGCCCTATCCGTTGCTGTGTCGTTCCCATCACTTTCTTGAATTGCCCAGATTTTCACAAATGAAAACCTTAGCGAGCATCGGCGAAATACAAAAATGTTCTGGTCGCCCATTGACTTCAATGGGGTTCGTTATTCGAAACGAACCCTCGAACATCGCGGGAAGTTCGTTTCGAATAACGAACACCCGAACATTTTGGTGTTCGCTCATCTCTAGCTAACACTCATCAAGATGAACAAAGGCTGGATTTCGCCAGACTTCTCTTCTCCACCAGCGGACAGCAGCGATACGTAAGCAATACGTAGGCTGCACCCGCGGATGGAAGCTACGTTCTCTCTCACCATCCAAAACGGGGACATTTCTGCTTCATCAATCTGTGTCTAATATTCCTCCTCCTCCTCCTCCTGCTACTCCTCCTGAAACCTCACGTAATCACGCTGAACGGGCAATTTTTCTTAGGGCCACAAGGCTCACTCAAATAATTTTTCTAAACAATTTTTAAAAGTTTCAATGCGCTTAAAAGCGTTGGAACTGTAACTTGAACCAATTTTTCGTTACACTGGGCTGCCTCCAGGCCTAGTTACCACTTAAGCCACATTAACCAAAGCGATTAATGGGTTTCACCTGCCCTCTTGGCTGGCCATGGCCAATTTTTGGGATGTACATTAGTACTGTTGATACAGCAATTTTTGTGGGCCCTCGCCTACAGTGTAATCAAATTAATTTTTAGCCCACCTGCATTCCAGCTGACGTTACCTCAGCTGTGTTGGGCAATGCAATGGGATATATTTATGTACCGCCGGTGGCTTCCTGGCACCCACCCAGGCTGTGGGTCCACAGGGAATTATAAATGCATCTGTTTCCACTTCTAAAGAACCCCAGTCTGACTGGGGCATGCAGTGTGGGCCGAAGCCCACCTGTATTACGCACGACATTACTACCTCAGCTGTGTTGGGCAATGCAATGGGATATTTTTGTGTACCGCCGGTGGGTTCCAGGGAGCCACCCATGCTGTCGGTCGACAGGGACTTCACAATAGGGAGTTGTACCTGCCTGTGTCTATGAATTAAAAAGCCCGGTCTAACTGGGGCATGCAGACACCTTGACAGAATGAATAGTGTGTGGCACATAGGTTCCCCATTGCTATGCCCACGTGTGCAGCTCCTGATGGCGGTGGCACAGGATTCTATTTCTCATTGCTTCTGTACAGCATTGTGGGCTATCGCCCCGCCCCTTTTAAAGAGGGTCGCTGCCTAGCCATGCCAACCTCTGCAGTGTGTGCCTGTGGTTCCTCCTCATGGCAGACGCACTTCTAAATAGACATGAGGGTGGTGTGGCATGAGGGCAGCTGAAGGCTGCGCAGGGACACTTTGGTGTGCGCTGTGGGGGGGGGCGGTTGGGCAGCATGTAACCCAGTAGAAGTGGCAGTGGAGTGTCATGCAGGCGGTGATTGTGCTTTGTTGGAGGTAGTGTGGTGCTTAGCAAAGGTATGCCATGCTAATGATGGCTTTTCAGAAGTAAAAGTTGTTGGGAGGGGGGGGCCCACTCTTGCCGCTATTGTGGCTTAATAGTGGGACCTGTGAACTTGAGATGCAGCCCAACATGTAGCCCCTCGCCTGCCCTATCCGTTGCTGTGTCGTTCCCATCACTTTCTTGAATTGCCCAGATTTTCACACATGAAAACCTTAGCGAGCATCGGCGAAATACAAAAATGTTCTGGTCGCCCATTGACTTCAATGGGGTTCGTTATTCGAAACGAACCCTCGAACATCGCGGGAAGTTCGTTTCGAATAACGAACACCCGAACATTTTGGTGTTCGCTCATCTCTAGTAATGATGTGTCTCTCTCTGTTCTTTTTCATGAGAACCAAGTCTGGACAACAGTTCTTATCAGAAAAAGTCCTCCCACACTTTCAGAAAAACTTGGACAAGGGAACTGACTGTCTTGCAACCACCTGAATAACAAAGTGAATACAAGGGAGGACAAGGGAGATAACGCTGAAGAGAAACAGACGCTTGAGAACATAACAGATATATTCTCACTAAACAATGCATGATTCTTAATGTTTTTCTAACCCAATGAGATTAACCTCGTGACTAGTGACGTATTGCTTTCCTGTATTAGAACTATAGTCAGTCAATAAACTTTCAGTGTACGCGCCTTAAGCAGAGTGGGCTGTATATACTTGCCGCGGCTCATCTCTACATATCTGTGAGAGCTAATTACTATAAATCATATAGTTTTTGGCCTCTCTGATGCATCCAGGTATGAACTGATTTGGAACCCACGGCTTGAAAGGTTAATGTGACTGGTCATGTGTAACGGTCCTTAACAGTTGGCGTAGTCGGCAGGATTTACTCTTGACTCTTGTGTCACTCATCGGACGACGACATCGGACTGGGAGGACATATATCCACTGTGCCAAACCAGAGGACTGATCAACCTCACACACAGCCCGGTAAGTGTCATATTTATCATATGATGTCTGCCGTTGGTCTGTTTTGGCTCAGTTGATTGACAGACTCCTAGGTCAGTCGGATGTTTGATGTTTGACATCATAGTTGTCATCGGTAAAGAAGTTTACCTCAGGTCTTGGGTGGTCTATGACACCAGGGGACAGAATCTTTTAGGACGTTATAAATTGTATTATCGAGCATACTTCTCAGGGACTTCAGATCCCGGTTGAGAGACGGCTTCGAGGTTGAGCATACTTCTCAGGGAGTGATTGAGCAAACGGCATCAGACGTGACAATTGTGATTACGTGATTGAGCATACGGCTTCGGACTCCTGGTTGAGAGACGGCTTAGAGGTTAACTTTATAAAATGTTTAAATTTTTCAAGAAAAAGGTACCTGATAATGGTCTGTTTGATCCTGTCCATCTGGTGTCATGTAGAGGTGGTAAAGAGTATGTAAAGAAGGTTAAAAGATTGTGTGAAGTTGTTGGTCTGCCTCCTGGAGGTAGACTTCAACCGGGATTATGGTCCGAAATGTTGATAAAATGTAGAGGGTCACTCAACGACTCCGGTCTCTTGAAAAATGCAGAAATGTGGCAGAAGGTATCAGTACAGTTGAAGGAAGAGGGATATGAGGAAGTAGAGTGTAAAGATGGTTCCGTAACTACTTACAAATATCGCAAATCCAATAAACCCCCTCCTTGTGAGGGAGTTGGAAATAAGAATGATGTCCCCTACTGGATATGCACAGTTTGTGGTGTCCAGAACCACAAAGGGCGAGAGGTTTGTTTTAACTGTGGAGCCCCTCGACCCCGGACAGAGACTTGTGTGTCTGTCCTCCCTGTAGTCACTTCAAGCGGTACATACAATACCCCTCCAACCCCTACGGTGGAGAATAAGGAGGAAGTGTCCAAGACAGACCCCAAATCATCCCCTCCTCAAGGTCTGTATCCCAACCTCATACAGTTAAATAGTCCCGGAGCCAGTGGAGTAAACCTCATTGATGATAGTCCCTCGGACCGGCCCCTCCCCCCGACACCGGCCCCGTTACCACCGCCCCCTAAGTTTACGTCAAACCACTCGGTACCTGTTACTGTGGATTCTTTTGCCCCGTCATCGCCTCATTCGTCCTGGTTACAACCGGCCACCCTATATGAACAGTTATACAGTAATATGGGGAATGACACCATCCTTAAAGTAATACACCATGACATTACTGAATTGTCTGTTGGGGCAATGGTGAACCCAGCTAACGGTTCCCTACGACATAGTGGTGGTCTGGCCGCGGCTATAGTACAGGCTGGTGGCCCAGACATACAACAAGAGTCTGAGGCTTATGTCTTCAAACACGGTAAAGTCGCTGTCGGTGGTATAGCTGCAACCGGCCCCGGACGTTTAGACTGCACCGTCCTTATTCATGCGGTTGGTCCTATTTATCGGAAATTTGAGCCCCAGACTGCAGAGGAGTATTTACAGCATTGCGTGAAGTCTTGTGTTAAATATGCTTCCTCCCTGTCATCGGCATATATGCCAAAGCGGTCAATTGCCATACCGTCTATCTCTTCTGGTATTTTTGGTTATCCTGTAAGGGATTGTATTGCCGTAATATGCCAAACTGTGATCTCCTTGTTGACTACCACATTCGTTGATTTGCATGAAGTAATACTGGTAGCCAAAGACCCCCAAACAGCAGAATGTTTCAAAGAAGGTTGCATTAAAGCGAACGGGCATACCAGTCGTCTACAGGGGACCCTCCCACCTATTCCCAAACCGGAGCCCCTATCTGCGACTGGCCCCGTGGGACTTTGCCCCGCGATAGGAGAGCAAGAATTAACCCCAGAAGAGGAGGATTGCAAATATGTTAAATTTACACCCAGAGAATGTACCTCCTTGCTCAAAACTCTCCCTAATCCGGAAGACAAACCCATGCCCTTCTACAGACGTATGACCCAGATACGACAGTCATATTCTGCTACATGGGAGGATTTGAATAGTCTCGCTCAGCAAGCTGCGGGTGACGCCTACTGGCCAATAATGGACAAACACTTGCAAGACAACCATCTCCCATCCCGCACGTCATATTCTTCCGGTATAGAATTCTGCAACCAGTTAAAGGAATGGGCTACTGAGTGCCTCGCCGACCAGTCAGCCTCCCTTAAGGATGTGGTACAAGAAAAAGATGAGTCCCCTGAGAAATTTGCAGCCCGCCTCAGACAGCTCTACAACGACATGGGGCTCACTATATAGAACAAAATCCAGAGTGGTATGCTGGTATCCACACTAGTCGAAGGGCTGAGTCCCCAACTAAAGGCTCATGTCATCAAAACGAGACCAGAGGTATATAATATGTCCTGGAATGATGCCCTAGCAATCATTAAAGCATACAACAAGACACTTCCCACACAAGACCCCATTGTCACTCTGCTGTCTGATACTCTGCCCCCAAACCCTGAGTGTTCAACTCCGGTCACGGCAGTCATGTATGCAGCACCTGCACCAGTGGCTCCCTCAGCGCCAGCACTACCGGCACAGTACCCACACCAGGTATACCCGCAACCTGGTGACCCCTTTAGACTTAGACCTGACCCCTGTTACTACTGCGGGCAAAGGGGCCATGTGATTCGTAATTGCCAAGAAAGACAGCGAGTTAACAGACAGCGTCCCCGACACTCTGGCAGGCAACAGGATTATGGGTATCCCCGGACCCCTGACCGACAGGACGCCCCCCGATATGACAAAGATCAGTATCCCCAGTCACCGCCGCCGCCACCGCTGGGCTCTCAAGACCAGTACCGGCAATGAAGGTCTGGTCAACCCGTTCCCACCATGTCCGCCATACAGAGAACTCCTGGCTCTATGGTTACCCTCAAGGTGGACGGTAAAGAATTACCTTTTATGGTGGACACAGGGGCGGCCCGGACTGTCATTTCTGCATCACAGCTGCCCCCTTCAGTGGCTGTCACCTCTGATTTCCTATCCTGTATCGGGGTCACTGGCCAACCAGTACGGGTCCCCCTGTCTGTCCCTGTCCCGGTGGGATGCTTTCCAGACGTCCTGATACGCCTTCTGGTGTCTCCCACCTGCCCTGTCAACCTCTTGGGTGCAGATCTCCTGTCCCACCTTAGGGCCACTCTTGACTATTCTTCCTCCGGCCTTACTGTACAGTTGCATGACCCTAAGGACCCTACGGATCCACAGGCATCTGTTGTTTGGCAGCCCTGCCTGTGTTGTTTGCACAGATGGTACACGATGAACCCGATTATGGCTTTCTACTGGACGTACGTGCACAAATACCGGAGACTTTATGGTCCCAAGGCCCTGATAATATTGGACGCCTGCCAGTCCCACTATCAGGGTTAAAAATTCTAAGTACAGCACCAATCGGGCCCACCCCACTTGCCCCGTTGCCGGCCGTAAGAAGAGACACCACACAGGGATCTGGTATCATTCCTCACACGGGACATGGCTGCGGCTGCCGACGTCGACGTACTTTATTACAGATTACATGAGATCTTATACCCTTTGTCCCATCCCCACTAGGGGGTGATGGGCTCATAACCATATATGGGCAGTCCGGATTTGCGGACTGAGACAGTGAAAATCATATAACAGTCATTATCTTGATACTGGCGCCTCTGGCTTACGTACAGAAAATCACGTATTCAATTAACTCCAGTACAAAGAATCACCCACTCAATTCTAAGAAGTCCGGATTTCGGCCTAAGACAGTGAAAGTTATGTACATTTGAACATCTTGATATCTTGTTTCTGGGAAAACGGCCAAGTACATGCGTCCTTCATGTCTGGTTCTTTTTTGCTGTGTTTCTAGAACATCTCTTGCAAAGCCTTGGGATATCTGATGTAAGGCGACATATAAGTTTTTTTTCATTTGGAATTGAATAAAACTTGCATATAGGTATAAAAGCATAAAAAACACATATGGCAATATATATATATACCCTCACAAACCCCCCTAAAAAACTTAATATGGAGATCAAGCATCAGACTTTGCACTCTTCCTCGGTCGTCTCTCCCTTGCGTCAGGGTTTCTCCACTGCCCGTAAGTCCCTACTCCTAAAAGGGAGGGATCCCTACCTCACCTCAGAAGGAGGCCATGGATTCCCTGGGCTTATTTCCGGGCATCCATACCCTCTATCTGTACAAGTTAACACCCCACAGGGTGCGCCCTCGCCGGAACCTAAGGTCTTCTGCACTTTCCCTAGGCAAATGGGAAGTCCACTGACAGTCCATCTTATGAGACTGAGGCAGACACAGTACTAGTCCATCTCTCCATTCTTCTGGTAACATACGTGGTTGGCATTATCGGAACTGGCTCTTCATCTCTTTCAAACAAGGGAAATTTTGGTCACATTAAAGGGATAATACACAAACAGGAAATTACATACCCCACCTCTTTCTGCTAAAACCATATCCAGGGCCACTCTATTTTGGAACGCCATGGTTGCAGTGGGCCCTAATTGATCAGCTAACCCTTGTGAAGCATCTCTGGTGTAGTTTACAAACCTCTGCTGATTGTAATAGATATAATTCATCCAATCTACATTATTATTAACAGTGACAATAGCAAATAAGGACTCAAAACCTGCTTTAAACTGATCTCTAGAATTAAATTCATCTGGCACCCCCCCTTGGCACTCCTATTGCATCTATGTGTACATGTGGATCAAAATTACCACCTGGAGCGTCAATTTCTCTCTTAGCACGATGCAGTGTTGGATTCTCACCCTCAGTGTATTGCATTAATTTGTTCTGAAACAGGGGGCCAGTGTACAGTAGTCAAAGGTGTGTGTTAGAGGAATTGTACCACATTATAGCATGCAAAGGATATGAAGGATCACTAGTTCCTTCAGTGCGAAGTGTGGATCCAAGTGGGTCCTCCCTCAAGCTTGACTGCAGCCGGGGTGGTGAACAACATCTGGTAAGGACATTCAAACAGGGTTTCTCTCTTAAACTTTTTCACATAGACCCTGTCACCTGGTTTCAGATTGTGACACTCATCTGTAGGACCTGGGAGAAAAGCAGAGACTACAGAATGCATTACTAACAATTCCTTGGAGAGGCCTATGACAAAATTAACAAGAAAATCATTCCCCAAACTCAGCTACTGTGGCATGCACCCTCCTGAGAAAAAGAAAAACTAATAGAAGACACTCAATTCAAAATTTGCCCATTTCCCTCTATTGTCTTTTGTATCTACTTTCCCACTACTCCGCGGATGGTAGGGTGTGTGAAAAGCCTGGAATATACCCAAAACAGACATAATGTGTTGCATTATTTCACCTGTGAAGTGTGTACCTTTGTTTGACTCAATCACTTCTGGTACCCCATATCTGCGGATTACCTCATTCATGAGCTTCTGTGCGGTTACCTGCTTATTTACTTTGGTAACAGGGTAGGTCTCCAACCTGAAAAGAAATCGACAACAACAAGCACATATTCATGCTTCCCAACAAGTGGGAGCTGAGTGTAGCCAATTTGCAATCCCTGAAATGGGTAGAGTGGTCTAGGCAAGTGTGATGTGGCAAATTTACTTCTGCCCTGTTGCTTTACGGCAAAGATCATGCAAAATTGGACAAATGATGCAGCAGCTACAGAAAACCAAGGAGCCACCCGTCTTTGTTCAAGCATCGACATCATTACTGCTTTGAGAGGTGCGTCTTTCCGTGCGTCAGCTGGGCCATCATGAGGCACAGGGACTATGGTGGGCAAGTGCTGTTGACTGTTCACCATACGCCGTCCCTTTTTAGTCCATTTGTCTTTTTCTTCCTTGCTGGCTCGTAACTGTAAAGTCTTTAGCATATCAAAGTCCAATGTTTTTATCAAAGTCCAAGTTCAAATCAAAGTCCAAAATTATTATCAAAGTCCAAGATTTTTTATCAAAGTCCAAGTGTAGTCAAAGTCCAAGTTTTTATCAAAGTCCAAGATTTTTATCAAAGTCCAAGTGTAGTCAAAGTCCAAAATTATTGTCAAATTCTTCTTCTTTTCTTCCACGGCTTGAGGGCCGCTGCTTTTGCTGTGTGGTCTGTGATGGCGTTGCCTCTCGCTTCTTTGGTGTAGGAATTGGTGTGAGCTTTCCACCTTGTCAGGTAGAAGTAGGGTCTCCATGAGACTCTGCACCATTGCAACATTTTTAATTGGCTGTCCTGCTGTGGTAAAAAACTATCTGGCCTTCCATGTTGGGCCTTAATCATGAGCTATGCCAAATGCATACCGGGAGTCAGTGTAAATGTTTGCCGTCTTACCTTCCTCCACTCTACACGCCTCAGCGAGGGCCTTTAGATCCGCTTCTTGTACTGCGACATGCGGAGACATTCTGCTTTTTAGGACATCTTGTTGTGTAACCACCGTATATCCAGTGTGGAGTCGTCAATCACCCTGGGTACCATCTATAAAAAACAACTCAAAATATGCATTATTAACAAGGGCTTTCAGTAACTTTTTTAAAACTTAAATTTTCTTGTTGCATCAATGCTAGACAATCAGACTGATATTCTATTTCAAAAAGATCAGAATCTTGTTGCAAAAAATTTAAAAATGGCTTGCAAAAAATTTAAAAATGGCTGATTTGCAATACCTAAAATGGCTGACTTGCAATACCTAAAATGGCTGACTTGCAATACCTAGATCACCTATGCCTTCTCCTCCCCCCCTTTAAACCAGGGTACTCAATTGGAAGAATAGTACCCGGTTTAAGGTAGTACAACATTGTAAAAAGATTTGATGGATGCAGATAAGGCCTGTAAGATGTTAGCACCTATAACAGAAACATGAGTTACACCGGGGAAGAATAACCTACAAACATCTATTCATATTTGAAATGTGAGATCCCTTTAAGTGAATTCATTATTAGTCTGTTCCTGCCTGCAATATCTTATCAAAATTTGAGACGGGAGAAAAAAAAACAAACAAAACAAAAAACTTTTACTAGCTGCTCAAAATCCTCACCCCCTCCCTCGTGCAAGAGGAGGGATGAAACATTACGTACTGTTACATCATCTAGCTCCACCCCTTCGATATTGGCACATTGCGTCCGTCTTCTCAACTCCATTTCAGCGTAACAGTCCACACGTCCACATCTCAACCAAGCAAAGTCCCATGCATGGGGAGGACTTTTATCCCCAGTCAATTATCTGCATCACACATTCCACCACAGCTCGAACACGGGTCACTAACTCTCATCCATCCATACTCTCAAGTCTGCTCCGTCACCCCCTCATTGAGGTGTACCAGTACATACAGATGCACAGACAAAAAAAGTTTGACAAACATACATACATCAGCTGAAAAACATTGAGGTGAGTGCTATCATTTTATAAAGTACATGATTCTATTGAGATGAGATTGTGAATGAGCGCTATCTTTGACAAATTATGTGAAAAAAAGTTTGCTGAGTGACTGAAATATTCTATATTTCTTATCTACTGAAGCTATTATATGCTGTATTAAACGCTAAAGTATTTTAGAATCTCTGGGTATTTTTCAACCCCCCTTGTGACCCTGAGCTCAGAGTGAATCTGAAAGCCCCCACCTTTTCAAAATAAATCTCTGAATATGCATTCACTGACTGAACAGCCCTGCATTTTGAAATCATAATTAACACATATCCTGGGACCTTGCAACATTCATTTTCAACCCCTGTATAAGTAAGAATATACATTAGAAATTACTATATTTCCCTGCCTACTAAGACAGTATAACTAATTAAATTCATTTCAATTCATTGCAAGCAAGCCAAGATATTAACCAAGGTTGTTATTGCATTCTTTCTCTCGCTTCGTTATCTTCCGACCTTGAAGACTAAACAGACTGAACACAAGCTCGCAGCTACATGTCAACAAACTCTTCTCCCCTAAAAGCAAGCTCAGTTAATCTTTCTCATCTAAAAGCAAGCTCAGTTAACTATTTGCACTTACAGTATATACATATATACACATATATATCCATATCTATTATCTATCTTGTATTATACACATTTTCTTTCTTTCTTTGCCAACAAATCACATGCATTGTAACTTCCTTATCGACTTGCTTGTTACTCATACTTCTCTCCCCTACCTAACTGCTAATGTAAACTTTAATAGACACTCTCCTGACGCCCTCTTGATCACTTACTGTACTTTTCAACATTTCACTTACGGATACTTTCTTAAACAAATAATGTGTATATACAACTTTCTCTGACTGTCTCTCTCTCTCCTCCTCCTCCTCCTCCTCCAGCACTGTCTAGCAAAACCTGATCTTCCAAGGCACCTCTGGGTCCTAAAGACCTCCTCCCAGACACCATTTTGTAATCTGCCGTGCGGGTCGGTGTCACACATTTTCATTAGAGTTTTCTTACATTTTACAGATTCATCCACACGGCGGCAGCCCTTGAGGGGCTCTATCTTCTTTAATAAGATCTTACGCATATTAGAACATCAACAATAATAATAACACGCTCCATAGAGTGCATCCTTCTGACCCGAATTGTCAGCCCCTTATATATGGCAATACAACCGAAGGCATCTTCTTCTTATGGAACCAGTCCCAAAGAGTACATCCCTCTCCTCAGCTAAACCATTAACTACTAAACTAACCTAAAACGGAGGGTTCCTCCTTCTGTGAGACAAAATGAAAAGTAAGAGGAAAAAAAATTCTGCAGATACAACAAACAATCAAACAATCTCCACTATCGCTAAAACGCTACGGACTTCAAAGTACAAATAAACTACAGACTAGTTTCTGGGTGAGCCATTGGTGCGCATATCACGGTCAGTGGTCCATGACGGCAAACCCGAAGCCCACACGAGTTACCGTGTAGAACTCTTAACCCAACCCGTCCGGTCACAAACCACAGATAGTCCCTCCTGCTGCAAAACTCTCAGCGTAAAACACAACATAAATATATGCCGGTCTTACCTGGAGTTCTAAGTGAGTTGATCAGGCTCGGTTTGCAGCAGGACGGTTTCTCAGTGGCGTGGATCCGGGTGGAATGCGTTGTAAGCTCCGGTTTTGTCGCCGCACGTTCGGGCGCCATTTATCAGGGTTAAAAATTCTAAGTACAGCACCAATCGGGCCCACCCCACTTGCCCCGTTGCCGGCCGTAAGAAGAGACACCACACAGGGATCTGGTATCATTCCTCACACGGGACATGGCTGCGGCTGCCGACGTCGACGTACTTTATTACAGATTACATGAGATCTTATACCCTTTGTCCCATCCCCACTAGGGGGTGATGGGCTCATAACCATATATGGGCAGTCCGGATTTGCGGACTGAGATAGTGAAAATCATATAACAGTCATTATCTTGATGCTGGCGCCTCTGGCTTACGTACAGAAAATCACGTATTCAATTAACTCCAGTACAAAGAATCACCCACTCAATTCTAAGAAGTCCGGATTTCGGCCTAAGACAGTGAAAGTTATGTACATTTGAACATCTTGATATTTTGTTTCTGGGAAAACGGCCAAGTACATGCGTCCTTCATGTCTGGTTCTTTTTTGCTGTGTTTCTAGAACATCTCTTGCAAAGCCTTGGGATATCTGATGTAAGGCGACATATAAGTTTTTTTTTCATTTGGAATTGAATAAAACTTGCATATAGGTATAAAAGCATAAAAAACACATATGGCAATATATATATATACCCTCACACCACCTGTCAAAGTCTTCCTGAAACCAAACGTGCAGCTACCCCGCATCCCACAATATCCTCTCAAGTCTGCCCCAGAAGCTGCAATAGAACCTCAAATTGAAGCCTTAAAGGCTAATGGCGCCCTTATCACCTGCCTTTCTCCTTGCAACACTCCATTGTTCCCTGTGAAGAAAAAGCCAAAGGGGAGCCTGCAAAATACCGTCTGGTCCAGGACCTTAGGGCGGTCAATGCTGCCACCATCCTTGAAACTCCAAATGTGCCAAATCCTCACACTCTCCTGTCTCAAATACCCCCCACAGCTACCATCTTTACAGTATTGGACCTCTCAAATGCGTTCTTTTCAATTCCCTTGCACCCGGATTCCCAATACCTGTTTGCTTTTACTTACAGAGGCCACCAGTACCCATGGACCGTTACCCCTCAGGGAGCCCAGAACAGCCCTAACCAATTCTCTCAGGCCATCCGCTTTTGCCTGGATCCGTGGATGCAAACGCACCGGACGGTCACCCTTCTCATCTATGTCGATGACTTACTACTCTGTGCGGACAATCTAGAAGAAGCCACGTCTTCAGCCATCTCTCTCATGCTGTTCCTGGCAAGTATCCAGGCCAAGATTTCCCTACAGAAGGTCCAATTCTGCAAGAGCAGAGTCCTCTTTCTTGGTCATTGCATCACCCCTGGACGGCGGCATCTCACATTTGCATGTATTCTCACCATCAAGGCTACACCCTTTCCCTCCACAGTCAAACAACTGCAAAGTTTTCTAGGACTTGTCACATATTGCAGGGAATGGATCCCTGAAGCATCTCGTCTGATGGCCCCTTTGTATGAACTGTTGAAGGACCGTGATTCTGACATTTATGACCACATCTCTTCTGACGCCTCTGAAGCGGGATTTGCCTTCAGAGCTCTTAAACGGGCTATTACCTCTGCACCCACACTCGGGCTCCCGGACTACAACTTGCCTTTCACTCTCTATGTCAGCCAACAAGACTCACATGCCTCCGGAGTCCTTTGTCAGCTCCATGCCTTCAGGGATCGCCCGCTGGGATATTACTCAGCCAAACTGGACTCTGTGGCCAGCTCACTCCCTGTCTGCTTTCAAGCTGTTCAAGCTGCCTATGTACTCCTACTCAAGGTTGCTGACATTGTTCTTGGTCACCCCCTGACCATTCAGTCCCCGCATGACTTGTCTGCAATTCTCAACCTCTACCACTCACAAGCCATCACAGCTCAGCGTCTCCTGCGCCTGTAACATGCTCTGTTGGTCCCAGACAACGTTACCCTTAAGCGCTGCACTACCCTCAATCCAGCGACTCTTCTACCAATTCCAGGGGGGCGTGAAGATGCTCGTTATGAAGATCAGCCTCCGATGCATGATTGCATTGAAGAAATCAAGCAACAGGCCCTACAAGGCCTCACGATTTCTCAATCCCCGCTTGAAAACCCACAGATACGGATGTACACCGACGGCTCCCGGTATATGGGGTCAGATGGACTGTTTCACACGGGTTACGCGGTGGTGGATGATGGACTACTACAATCAGGATCCCTGCCTCCCTCCGTCTCAGTACAAGCTGCTGAGTTGCTGGCTCTTGAAGTAGCGTGCACGCTGGGCAAAGGACTGAGAGCTAACATCTACACAGACTCCAGATATGCCTTTGGAGTGGCACACGACTTTGGAAAGATTTGGGAACAACGTGGTTTCATCACCTCGGCTGGAACACCAATAAAACATGCAGACAGAATACAGGGACTGATGAAAGCGCTGAAACTGCCGCAGCAACTAGCGGTCATCAAAGTGCGTGCCCATGGGAAGCTGGACACACAAGAAGCAAGAGGAAATGACAGAGCTGACAGGGAAGCAAAGGCAGCAGCCCTGAGACCCATGGGGAGAGTCCCGGAGGAATTGGCATCATAGCCGCTGGTTACAATGCCAGTGGTCACCAGACAGATGAAGAAGAAGGAAAGCAAGGAAGAAGAAGAACTCACCCCTGCACTAAAGAATCTACGTGATCAACAAGAGAAAATGCAAGAAGAAGAAAAGGAAATTTGGAGAAGAGGGGGAGCTACTAAGTCAAAACAGGATGGACTGTGGAAAATGAATGGCCTTCCATGTCTACCAGCATCCCTCTATGCGGCTGTAGCCGCATGGGCCCATGGCCCAACACACCGAAGCCACAACCAAGCCTGGGCGGTGGTCAAGAAAGTGTACAGGGCTCCAGGAATTATAAAAACCCTCAGGAGACTAAACCAGGCATGTGAAGTTTGCCAGAAATGTAACCCAGGAAAATTTGAGCCGGTACCTGCCAAGCACCTAGTGAGGCCAGAATATCCTTTCCAAAGGATCCAAATCGATCACATGCAATTGCCCAAATCAGGGAAATATGAATATGTACTTGTGGTGGTGGATATGTTCACTTCCTGGCCAGAAGCATATCCGGTTTCAAGTATCACGGCCACAGTGACAGCCAGAAAGTTGATAACTGAAGTTGTGTGCCGTTATGGAATTCCAGAGATCATTGAAAGCGACCAAGGACCAGCATTCACGGCCCAAATCTTTGGGGACCTGCTCAGAATGTTGGGAGCAGGACAAGGACTTCACACCCCATACCACCCCCAAAGTAGTGGCAAAGTAGAAAGGATGAACGGCACTCTGAAGAACAAATTGACTAAACTAATGCAGGAAAGCACCCTGCCATGGACTGAACTCTTACCCATTGCACTATACCATGTTAGGCACACTCCCCTCGGCGCCTCAGGGCCAACCCCTTATGAAATACTGTTTGGTACTGATTAGAGATGAGCGAACACCAAAATGTTCGGGTGTTCGTTATTCGGAACGAACTTCCCGGGATGCTCGAGGGTTCGTTTCGAACAACGAACCCCATTGAAGTCAATGGGCGACCAGAGCATTTTTGTATTTCGCCGATGCTCGCTAAGGTTTTCATGTGTGAAAATCTGGGCAATTCAACAAAGTGATGGGAATGACACAGAAACGGATAGGGCAGGCGAGGGGCTACATGTTGGGCTGCATCTCAAGTTCACAGGTCCCACTATTAAGCCACAATACCGGCAAGAGTGGGCCCCCCCCCCCCAACAACTTTTACTTCTGAAAAGCCCTCATTAGCATGGCATACCTTTGCTAAGCACCACACTAGCTACAACAAAGCACAATCACTGCCTGGATGACACTCCACTGCCACTTCTCCTGGGTTACATGCTGCCCAACCGCCCCCCTCCCCCCCACAGCGCACACCAAAGTGTCCCTGCGCAGCCTTCAGCTGCCCTCATGCCACGCCACACTCATGTCTATTTAGAAGTGCGTTTGCCATGAGGAGGAACCGCAGGCACACACTGCAGAGGGTTGGCACGGCTAGGCAGCGACCCTCTTTAATAGGGGCGGGGCGATAGCCCACAATGCTGTACAGAAGCAATGAGAAATAGAATCCTGTGCCACCGCCATCAGGAGCTGCACACGTGGGCATAGCAATGGGGAAGCTATGTGCCACACACTATTCATTCTGTCAAGGTGTCTGCATGCCCCAGTCAGACTGGTAATATGCACCTTAACAGTAACCGCGTTGGTGGTAATGTGGTGGTGACTGCGGACCTAGTAGCACGGTTGTATTTTGTTGGTTTTCGGAATGTGGCCAGGATTAAGTGGGCCGTGGCGGGGGGATGGTGTGGGGGCTCTCTTGTTGTGTCGGTAAAGGTGAAATTCTTGGACTGCCACCAGACGAACCAATGCAAAGGCATTTGCCAAGAATGTTTTCCCTGTTGGAGGAGGTGGGGGATGTTTTTGAGGCACTACGTGTCCTCTCCACGTGTCCGTTCCATGTCAGCAATAGTAGCACTCAGGACAGGCCCCATTAACAATTCTGAAGCAGCAGTATAGCGGGAGCGCAGTCTTCGTTCCATGTAAGCAATAGTAGCACTCAGGACAGGCCCCATTAACAATTCTGAAGCAGCAGTATAGCGGGAGCGCAGTCTTCGTTCCATGTAAGCAATAGTAGCACTCAGGACAGGCCCCATTAACAATTCTGAAGCAGCAGTATAGCGGGAGCGCAGTCTTCGTTCCATGTAAGCAATAGTAGCACTCAGGACAGGCCCCATTAACAATTCTGAAGCAGCAGTATAGCGGGAGCGCAGTCTTCGTTCCATGTAAGCAATAGTAGCACTCAGGACAGGCCCCATTAACAATTCTGAAGCAGCAGTATAGCGGGAGCGCAGTCTTCGTTCCATTTCAGTAGCCTTAGTATAGCCAAGGCACAAGTTACATTTATGTAGCTAAACTGTAGGCCAACCCCACACACCTTTCTGTACCATGAGTGCAGGCGAAGAACATAGAAATTACTATGATTACACTGTAGGTGAGGGCCCCAAAAAATTGGTGTACCAACAGTACTAATGTACCTCAGTAAAAATTGGCCATGCCCAACCAAGATGGCAGGTGAATCGCTTTGGTTAATGTGGCTTAAGTGGTAACTAGGCCTGGAGGCAGCCCAGTGTAACGAAAAATTGGTTCAAGTTAAAGTTCCAACGCTTTTAAGCGCATTGAAACTTATAAAAATTGCTCAGAAAAATTATTTGAGTGAGCCTTGTGGCCCTAAGAAAAATTGCCCGTTCAGCGTGATTACGTGAGGTTTCAGGAGGAGGAGCAGGAGGAGGAGGAGGAATATTAGACACAGATTGATGAAGCAGAAATGTCCCCGTTTTGGATGGTGAGAGAGAACGTAGCTTCCATCTGCGGGTGCAGCCTACGTATTGCTTACGTATCGCTGCTGTCCGCTGGTGGAGAACAGAAGTCTGGCGAAATCCAGCCTTTGTTCATCTTGATGAGTGTTAGCCTGTCGGCACTGTCGGTTGACAAGCGGCTACGCTTATCGGTGATGATTCCCCCAGCCGCACTAAACACCCTCTCCGACAAGACGCTAGCCGCAGGACAAGCAAGCACCTCCAGGGCATACAGCGCTAGTTCAGGCCACGTGTCCAGCTTCGACACCCAGTAGTTGTAGGGGGCAGAGGCGTCACCAAGGATGGTCGTGCGATCCGCTACGTACTCCCTCACCATCCTTTTACAGTGCTCCCGCCGACTCAGCCGTGACTGGGGAGCGGTGACACAGTCTTGGTGGGGAGCCATAAAGCTGGCCAGGCCCTTAAAGACTGTTGCACTGCCTGGGATGTACATGCTGCTCGATCTACGCACATCCCCTGCTACCTTGCCCTCGGTACTGCGCCTTCTGCCACTAGCGCTGTCGGCTGGGAATTTTACCATCAGCTTGTCCGCAAGGGTCCTGTGGTATAGCAACACTCTCGAACCCCTTTCCTCTTCGGGAATCAGAGTGGGCAGGTTCTCCTTATACCGTGGATCGAGCAGTGTGTACACCCAGTAATCCGTCGTGGCCAGAATGCGTGCAACGCGAGGGTCACGAGAAAGGCATCCTAACATGAAGTCAGCCATGTGTGCCAGGGTACCTGTACGCAACACATGGCTGTCGTCACTAGGAAGATCACTTTCAGGATCCTCCTCCTCCTCCTCCTCCTCAGGCCATACACGCTGAAAGGATGACAGGCAATCAGCCGGTGTACCGTCAGCAGCGGCCCAAGCTGTCTCTTCCCCCTCCTCCTCATCCTCCTCATGCTCCTCCTCCTCCTCCTGTACGCGCTGAGAAATAGACAGGAGGGTGCCCTGACTATCCAGCGGCATACTGTCTTCCCCCGCCCCCGTTTCCGAGCGCAAAGCAGCTGCCTTTATGGTTTGCAGGGAATTTCTCAAGATGCATAGCAGAGGAATGGTGACGCTAATGATTGTAGCATCGCCGCTCACCACCTGGGTAGACTCCTCAAAATTACCAAGGACATGGCAGATGTCTGCCAACCAGGCCCACTCTTCTGAAAGGAATTGAGGAGGCTGACTCCCACTGCGCCGCCCATGTTGGAGTTGGTATTCGACTATAGCTCTACGTTGTTCATAGAGCCTGGCCAACATGTGGAGCGTAGAGTTCCACCGTGTGGGCACGTCGCACAGCAGTCGGTGCACTGGCAGCTTAAAGTGATGTTGCAGGGTGCGCAGGGTGGCAGCGTCCGTGTGGGACTTGCGGAAATGTGCGCAGAGCCGGCGCGCCTTTACGAGCAGGTCTGACAAGCGTGGGTAGCTTTTCAGAAAGCGCTGAACCACCAAATTAAAGACGTGGGCCAGGCATGGCACGTGCGTGAGGCTGCCGAGCTGCAGAGCCGCCACCAGGTTACGGCCGTTGTCACACACGACCATGCCCGGTTGGAGGCTCAGCGGCGCAAGCCAGCGGTCGGTCTGCTGTGTCAGACCCTGCAGCAGTTCGTGGGCCGTGTGCCTCTTATCGCCTAAGCTGAGTAGTTTCAGCACGGCCTGCTGACGCTTGCCCACCGCTGTGCTGCCACACTGCGCGACACCGACTGCTGGCGACATGCTGCTGCTAACACATCTTGATTGCGAGACAGAGGAGGAGGAGGAGGAGGAGGGTGCTTTAGTGGAGGAAGCATACACCTCCGCAGATACCAGCACCGAGCTGGGGCCCGCAATTCTGGGGGTGGGTAGGACGTGAGCGGTCCCAGGCTCTGACTCTGTCCCAGCCTCCACTAAATTCACCCAATGTGCCGTCAGGGAGATGTAGTGGCCCTGCCCGCCTGTGCTTGTCCACGTGTCCGTAGTTAAGTGGACCGTGGCAGTAACCGCGTTGGTGAGGGCGCGCACAATGTTGCGGGAGACGTGGTCGTGCAGGGCTGGGACGGCACATCGGGAAAAGTAGTGGCGACTGGGAACTGAGTAGCGCGGGGCCGCCGCCTCCATGATACTTTTGAAGGACTCAGTTTCCACAACCCTATACGGCAGCATCTCAAGGCTGATGAATTTTGCTATGCGGACGGTTAACGTTTGAGCGTGCGGGTGCGTGGCGGCGTACTTGCGCTTGCGCTCGAACACTTGCGCAAGCGACGGCTGAACGGTGCGCTGAACTACACTGCTGGATGGGGCCGAGGAGATGAGGAGATGAGGGTGTGGGTGCAGGCCATGAGGCGGGAGTGCCTGTGTCCTGAGAGGGGGGTTGCATCTCAGTGGCAGGTTGGGGCACAGGGGGAGAGGCAGGGGTGCAAACCGGAGGCGGTGAACGGCCTTCGTCCCACCTTGTGGGGTGCTTGGCCATCATATGTCTGCGCATGGTGGTGGTGGTGAGGCTGTTGGTGTTGGCTCCCCGGCTGAGCTTTGCGCAACAAAGGTTGCACACCACTGTTCGTCGGTCGTCAGGCGTCTCTGTGAAAAACTGCCAGACCTTAGAGCACCTCGGCCTCTGCAGGGTGGCATGGCGCGAGGGGGCGCTTTGGGAAACACTTGGTGGATTATTCGGTCTGGCCCTGCCTCTACCCCTGGCCACCGCACTGCCTCTTGCAACCTGCCCTGCTGATGCCCTTGACTCCCCCTCTGAAGACCTGTCCTCCTGAGTAAGCGTTGCACACCAGGTGGGGTCAGTCACCTCATCGTCCTGCTGCTCTTCCTCCGAATCCTCTGTGCGCTGCTCCCTCGGACTTACTGCCCTTACTACTACCTCACTGCAAGACAACTGTGTCTGATCGTCATCGTCCTCCTCACCCACAGAAAGTTGTTGAGACAGTTGGCGGAAGTCCCCAGCCTCTTCCCCCGGACCCCGGGAACTTTCGAATGGTTGGGCATCAGTGACGATAAACTCCTCTGGTGGGAGAGGAACCGCTGCTGCCCAATCTAAGCAGGGGCCCGAGAACAGTTCCTGGGAGTGTTCCCGCTCCTGAGCAGGTGTTATTGTAGTGGAGTGAGGAGGCTGGGAGGAAGGAGGAGCAGCAGACAGAGGATTCGGATTGGCAGCAGTGGACGGCGCAGAACTGCGGGTAGACGATAGGTTGCTCGAAGCACTTTCTGCCATCCAGGACAGGACCTGCTCACACTGCTCATTTTCTAATAACCGTCTCCCGCGTGGACCCATTAATTGGGCGATGAATGTGGGGACGCCAGAAACGTGCCTCTCTCCTAATCGCGCAGCAGTCGGCTGCGACACACCGGGATCAGGAGCTCGGGCTGTGCCCACACCCTGACTTGGCCCTCCGCGTCCTCGGCCGCGTCCACGTCCTCTAGGCCTACCCCTACCCCTCAGCATGCTGTATTACCAGTGATTTGATTTCACAGGCAGGAAATAAATTGGCGCAAGACTGCAGGCCAAATATAATTTTTGCCCTTTTTGGAAAACGAAAGGCCCCACTGCCTCTAGTGAATGAATTATCTAAGTTTAATAACTGTGCTGTGTCCCTGCTAATGTGTCACAGAACGTGAAGGTAGCAGAGTTATTATAACTCTTGGAGAGCAGGTATTTTTTTCCCAATTAAGGAAAGCAAATGGCGAAGCCAGCAGTAAAGCGTAGCTGGGTGCGTCTGATTTAGCAATGTTGTTCACGCAGCTCACACGTGTCAACCGCCATTAGGACGGACAGAGGCTGGACAAATAGATTTGTTTTCAGTTTTTTTCCACCAAAAGGCAGCACTGCGTATATTCAATGAACATGAGAAGTTTAATAACTGTGCTGTGTCCCTGCTTATGTGTCACAGAACGTGAGGGTAGCAGAGTTATTATAACTCTTGGAGAGCAGGTATTTTTTTCCCAATTAAGGAAAGCAAATGGCGAAGCCAGCAGTAAAGCGTAGCTGGGTGCGTCTGATTTAGCAATGTTGTTCACGCAGCTCACACGTGTCCACCGCCCTTAGGACGGACAGAGGCTGGACAAATAGATTTGTTTTCAGTTTTTTTCCACCAAAAGGCAGCACTGCGTATATTCGATGAACATGAGAAGTTTAATAACTGTGCTGTGTCCCTGCTTATGTGTCACAGAACGTGAGGGTAGCAGAGTTATTATAACTCTTGGAGAGCAGGTATTTTTTTCCCAATTAAGGAAAGCAAATGGCGAAGCCAGCAGTAAAGCGTAGCTGGGTGCGTCTGATTTAGCAATGTTGTTCACGCAGCTCACACGTGTCCACAGCCCTTAGGACGGACAGAGGCTGGACAAATAGATTTGTTTTCAGTTTTTTGGCACCAAAAGGCAGCACTGCGTATATTCAATGAATAACAACTGTGTTGTCGCCCTGCCTATACAATTCTTTCCCTGCAGTATCAATGGAGGGTGCAATGGTCTGCAGAGGCGATTTTGAGAAGCAAAAAAAAATGCAGCACAGCTAACAGCAGCCTGGACAGTACTGCACACGGATAAATATGGCCCTAGAAAGGACCGTTGAGGTTCTTGAAGGCTACACTCACTCCTAACACTCTCCCTGCCTATGCAGCACTTCTGTCCCTAATGCCAGGTGCAACGGTCTGCAGAGGCGATTTTGAGAAAAAAAAATTTGCCACTGCTAACAGCAGCCAACACACAGCTATCAGTGGCCCTAATAAGGACCTTTGGGGGGTCTTGAAGCCTACACTAACTACCAATTCTTTCCCTACAGCAGCTCCGGTACAAACAGCACTGTCCCTCATCTAACTCACACCGCATCTGAGGCGAACCGCGGGAGGGGCCGACTTTTATGTTCGGGTGACACCTGATCTTCCCAGCCACTCACAGCAGGGGGGTGGTATAGGGCTTGAACGTCACAGGGGGAAGTTGTAATGCCTTCCCTGTCTTTCAATTGGCCAGAAAAGCGCGCTAACGTCTCAGGGAAGGAAGTGAAAATAACCAGAACACCGCATGGTGTTCGTTACGAATAACGAACATCCCGAACACCCTAATATTCGCACGAATATCAAGCTCGGAAGAACACGTTCGCTCATCTCTAGTACTGATGCTAGAGCAAATTTCATTGATTTCTCTCACAATAGACAGGAATTGTCTAAGATGCATGATAAGAATGTGCAATATGTGATCACTCTTGCAAAGGAAATGTCTAACCTGCATGCTACAGTATCTGCTTCTATTCCAGACCCCTCCACTGATGAAACCACTCACACAATTGAGCCGGGTGATTGGGTGTATGTAAAGAAGCACGTGAGAAAGGGGGCACTGGATGTCAGATGCGAAGGTCCATATCAAGTGGTCCTGGTAACTCCCACTGCAGTCAAGGTAGCTGGAAAAAGTTCCTGGATACACGCCTCACACTGTAAGAAAGCCTACAATCATAATGATGATGACCAAGGCCTTGGTCTTACCTGTTTTCCTATTATTAAGCAGCCTGGTACAAAGGGGTGCGTCCTCCTCAAGGGAAAGGAATATTGTAAGAGGTTCAGGGTCACAAGTAGCTATAACCCAGGAAAAAGGGGGGATGATCACATTCTGGTACAACTCATCCAACGCCCACGTAGTGACATACACCTTTGCCTACTGTGCAGTAGTAAGAGTCTGCCCTAACGCCAAATGGCAATGTAACATGTACAGGAATACACCAGAATCCAGAAGTACATACATATGTGTGACAGATGACTACTGGGGACAGGACTGTGGATATTGGGGAGCTGTGGGGTGGAACACGGGCAATGATTGGGGGTACAGACCAAAAAGTGCTTTAGATAAAAAGGATAAGAACGGGGAATCCCTCATCAGCCGCATGACTCTGACCAAGACAGGTACCTGTATAAATGATGCACCTACTATGCCATTCGCTCTGACCATTGAGAACCCTGGCCCACAGGACCAAGGGACGTATATAATAGGGACCTGGATGGCAGGCTATGAAACGGGCACTCTTGGCAAATTTAAAATTGCAGACATGTACGATAACACCAGGTGGAAAGTGTCACCAACGCCTACGCCACCCAATCCCCTCGCACCCAAGTTAAAAAGAATAGATCAAGTATGGGCCATAGCTAACCCCACATTTGAAGACACAATGGCAATAGAGGCAGGCTTTTCTGACCACAATTTGTGGTTAGAATGGATGAAGTATAATGCTGAAACACACAATCGAAGTAACTGCTTTGTCTGTGGGAGTGCTAGGCCCCATTTGGGCACGGTCCCTCTGAATATCCCTGAGGATGACTGGGATTGTTTTCTCAGTCTATACACCAACACCACAACCAATGCTACTGCATGTGAGAAGTGGAATACGGAATACCCCTTGATGGCTGGTAAAGCCAAGTCTTCTGCTCTGATTACAATTTATCCTGGCAACTATACATGTTTCACTAATTATGGGTCGGACAGGTTCCTGGGGAACTTCACTGACGGATATTGTGGTAGTAGAAAGGACGGCTCACAAGCCCGGGGACAGGTACAGTCCTTGGGAGACATCTATTGGATATGTGGGACGGGAAAATCCGAACCAGATTAATCGGAAACTGGACAGGAGAATGCGCCCTAGCCAAAGCCCTGATGCCTCTGCACATTCTGCATATTAATCATTCTGTCACCGAAGCTCCCCCAGTCCACCGTAAGAAGAGAGAGGTTACTAACTCCGGGGGCAGTTTTGACCCACATGTATATATAGGTGCGATAGGAGTACCAAGGGGGGTGCCTGATGAGTTTAAAGCCAGGGATCAAGTTAAGGCCGGATTTGAGTCCCTGTTTGGAATACTAACCATCAATAAGAATGCTGACTGGATTAACTATATATATTACAACCAACAAAGGTTCGTGAACTATACAAGAGATGCCCTGCAGGGATTGGCGGACCAACTAGGTCCAACTGCCACTATGACCTTTCAAAATAGAATGGCTCTGGACATGATTCTTGCAGAGAAAGGGGGTGTTTGTAAAATGATTGGTGAAACTTGCTGTACGTATATTCCAGATAACACAGGCCCCACAGGTAAAGTGACTATCGCAATAAAGAAATTGGCCACATTGTCAGAAGAGCTGAAGCGTAATTCTGGGATAACTAACCCCTGGGATGAGTGGTTTGCATGGACCGGACAATGGAAATAATTCTTGATGCAGATAGGAATAGGGATTCTGGTTACTCTTATCATACTCCTGCTACTTTCTGTCTGTATTGTGCCCTGCATAAGACGCTCCTGTGCTAAGCTTACAGACCAGATGGTGCCTGTTGCTCCCGTATATGTTGATGCGGAAACCCCAGGCAATGGCTATATGCCTATAATACAACAGAGCGATTTGTCCCCTTATGGATCTGTCTCAGCAGAAGCAGGGGTGACCACTCTAGTCTCCCAGCCATTAGAATAGAGTAGTATGTATGTTGTAGATCCCTTCTGTGTCCATCAGGTCTTCGCGTTTTAGTTAGTTAGGATTAGTTGTAGGGGAAGGGATTAGCCCTTGGACAGCTGACCAACAATGATAGGTAGGGCATAGATCATAAACTAGAGATAGGGAAAGCAAACCTTACCCCGCCCAGTAGAAGTTATAAAGTATCGTTTATTTTGAGACAGTTTCTAGGGGGAATTGAGAAAGTACAGGCTCATAAAATGGAAGAATCTGTCTCAAAATGGCCGCTAGATACAAAATGGAGCATTATAAGATGTAAATAAGCTTGTGTGTAGTGAAACAATTATTCAAGCAGAAATAGCTTGAGCAGTATACTCGGTGCAATGTGTAATGATGTGTCTCTCTCTGTTCTTTTTCATGAGAACCAAGTCTGGACAACAGTTCTTATCAGAAAAAGTCCTCCCACACTTTCAGAAAAACTTGGACAAGGGAACTGACTGTCTTGCAACCACCTGAATAACAAAGTGAATACAAGGGAGGACAAGGGAGATAACGCTGAAGAGAAACAGACGCTTGAGAACATAACAGATATATTCTCACTAAACAATGCATGATTCTTAATGTTTTTCTAACCCAATGAGATTAACCTCGTGACTAATGGCGTATTGCTTTCCTGTATTAGAACTATAGTCAGTCAATAAACTTTCAGTGTACGCGCCTTAAGCAGAGTGGGCTGTATATACTTGCCGCGGCTCATCTCTACATATCTGTGAGAGCTAATTACTATAAATCATATAGTTTTTGGCCTCTCTGATGCATCCAGGTATGAACTGATTTGGAACCCAAGGCTTGAAAGGTTAATGTGACCGGTCATGTGTAACGGTCCTTAACAGTTGTGCAATGCGGCCTCCCACTTCTTTTTCTACTCTGGTTAGAGCCTGTTTGTGCTGTCCTCTGAAGGGAGTAGTACACACCGTTGTAGGAAATCTTCAATTTCTTAGCAATTTCTTGCATGGAATAGCCTTCATTTCTAAGAACAAGAATAGACTGTCGAGTTTCAGATGAAAGTTCTCTTTTTCTGGCCATTTTGGAGCGTTTAATTGACCCCACAAATGTGATGCTCCAGAAACTCAATCTGCTCACAGGAAGGTCAGTTTTGTAGCTTCTGTAACGAGCTAGACTGTTTTCAGATGTGTGAACATGATTGCACAAGGGTTTTCTAATCATCAATTAGCCTTCTGAGCCAATGAGCAAACACATTGTACCATTAGAACACTGGAGTGATAGTTGCTGGAAATGGGCCTCTATTCACCTTTGTAGATTTTGCACAAAAAACCAGGCATTTGCAGCTAGAATAGTCATTTACCACATTAGCAATGTATAGAGTGCCTTTGTTTAAAGTTAGGACTAGTTTAAAGTTATCTTCATTGAAAAGTACAGTGCTTTTCCTTCAAAAATAAGGAAATTTCAATGTGACCCCAAACTTTTGAACGGTAGTGTATATATAGATATAATATAGTTTACACAGAAAAATGTGCATGTCATCTAAAAATTATATACTTATGGTTTAGAGAGCGAGAAGTTATTGTGAGCAATGGATTTCTGTGTGGGGGGTTTTTACACATTGTTTAAAGATAAAGGCAGATTAGGTCAAATAAAAATTGAAATAATGATGTGAACAAGTTTAAGATCAGATTTATGGCTACAACTTTATTAACATGCTGTCAGTTTAAACAATATAATTATTGTAACCATGGATTTTATATCAAAAAAGTGACCTCCATTATTTACAAGCATTATAATGCACATTCAGGGCTCGTTCAAATGGGCATCAAAATCGCACACGTTAGCCATGAAAAAAAATGACTGCTAACTGTGCTGGTTGATATTCCATGAGCCTCATTAGCATTAAAATAACCCAATCACACAATCTGGAGCGATCTGCCAAAAAAATGCGCTGCTGAGACAGAAGATTTTCATTTCTTCTGGCCTGCACAAAACCATCACTACACTACATACAGTACATACTTAGATTGTTTAGTTTAGGTGTTTAGTCACACGGATGCATCCGGGCGCTGATGCGCCCATCTTCCTGCATCAAGAAGACTGACGGACCTGCAGTGCGGATGACGCTTCGCAGCGCCGGAAGAAAAAACACATGACCGGCAATGGAGCCGGTCATGTGTTCTTTCTGCCGGCGGTGCAGAGAATTGTCCGTACCTGCAATGTGGCCATCTTATCCTGCCGGAAGACGGGCGCATCGGTGCCCGAATGCGCCCGTGTGACTAAACCCTAAGACTTATAATCTTGCTCCACCCACCCATTCTATTTCCCTTCCTCTCCCACTCCTACTGTTTAGCAGTTTGAGGCTTCTTTCACATGAGCGCATATCCGCCGGCGTTTTCACGGCTGGCCGATATGTGCTGTGATCTGATGCATTGGATTCCAATGCATCAGATCACATGGGTATATTGGTGAGACATAAAAACGTCCGGCCAAGCCAATATAGCGCGGGGGGGGGGAGCCCATGGCAGTGGCCTTGGTGGGAGGGAGTCTAGCAGCGCGGCTGCTACACTCCCTCCCTCTGTTCTCCCCCCCTCCCCCCCCCAACCATGCAGGCTTACCTGTCTTCCTCCTCTTTCATTCTGTGCAATGGGAGGAGGCGGGACGGAAGCGCAGCTAAGCGCCGGTCCGCCCCACCTCCTTCCATTGATGCTATGGACAAGATCCGGGATGGGGGCGGAGATAAGCGCCCACCCTCTCCCCGCCACTTGTCCATAGCCATCAATGGTAGGAGGCGGGGTGGACTGGCGCTTAGCTCCGCCCCATCCCACCCCCTCCCATTGCACAGAACGAAAGGGGAGGAAGACAGGTAAACCTGCGATGGGGAGGGAGGGGAAATGGGCGATGGCCTGGTGAGCTCAGCGAATTTGCGCTGGCCTCATCAGGCCATGTGAACGAGCGCACAAACGTTTGATTTGTGCGTCTGTTCACCAAATTTTTTTCAACTGACATAGCGTATATCGGCCGACCGATATGCGATCATGGGAAAGAAGCCTGAGGTAAACTATGGGCGTTTTTAGCTTAGGTCTGCTAATCTTCCTTCCACTTTCATTCCCATTGTTTAGAAGTTTAAACTAAACAATCCAAATGTTTAGCTAATCTCCCTCCCCCTTCCTTTTTTCTATCTTCCATAGGAGTCTATGGAAACTCCTGCACTTTGCGCATCAAAGATAGGTCAGGTCCTATCTTTTCACACAGCAGGGAATTTAAATTGCTGAATTTGCAGAGGATAGGAAATTATGCAAGGTAATTAATACAATAGAGGACAATGTACAGCTGCAAATAAACCTAGATAAGTTAGGGCTGGTTTACACGGGCCGATGATCACTCAAATATCACTCAAATGACAGTTTGAGTGACAGCTTTGAGCGATCATTTTGCATAAAAATTAATTGGTATTTAAGTAGCTACTCAGCTACTTAAATACCAATTAGGTGCGCAAATGAAGCCTTCACTGAATGCAGCTAATCGCCTCAGGCTATTATCTGCGCTCAGATCCTTTCTCCATGGGGAAACAATGCTATCAGCATGGATATTGTCTCCCTTTAGCCTAACATACTATGTTACTAATTTCAGTTGCTCATGTCCTATCTTTATAATAGTGCGATTTTTTTTTGGGCGCACGTAAAATTCCTTAGTCTGAATGTTTCCATAGGAAACCATTTGTTCTAATAGTCATGTTTTTTGTGCATGTAAATTAGCCATGCAAATTCACTTGTGTGAATGAGCCCTCAGTATGTAGACACATTTGTTAGTTTTCATTACTCCCACTATCTAGTGTATATTAGAGCTTTTTTAGAGCAAAGGACAGGAGTAGAGATGAGCGAGCATACTCGTCCGAGCTTGATGCTCGTTCGAGTATTAGGGTGCTCGAGATGCTCGTTACTCGAGACGAGCACCACGTGGTACTCGTCTCGATTAAACGAGCACTGACCATTGAATTCAATGGAGCCGGCAATACAGCCGGCTCCATTGAAAGCAATGGGCTGCCGGCGATCGCGGGATAAATTGTCGGGAAGGGCTTAAATATATAAGCCCTTCCCTGCAATTCATCCAGAAATGTGTAAAAAAAAAAAATACTCACCTTGTCCCGGCAGAACGATGTTAGCCCATTGAATTCAATGGAGCCGGCAATACAGCTGGCTCCATTGAAAGCAATGGGCTGCCGGCGATCGCGGGATGAATTGTCGGGAAGGGCTTAAATATATAAGCCCTTCCCTGGAATTCATCCAGAAATGTGTAAAAATAAAAAATATATATATACTCACCTTGTCCCGGCAGACGGAGTTCAGCGCGGCCGGCCTGCAGTGGGTGTGAAGGGGGTGTGAGTCAGACATGCCCCTGATTGGCTCAGCGCTGAGCCAATCAGAGGCAGATCTCACTCACACCCATTCAAGAATTCATGAATGGGTGAATGAGTGTTGCCTCTGATTGGCTCAGCGCAGCTCTCAGCTGAATGACAGCAGTTCAGCACCACAGTGCAGGGGACAGCAGGAGAAGACGCGGCTGTGCCCCAGCAGCTGAAGGGAGGTGAGTATCTATTTTTTAAGCCCTTACCTGAAAAAGAATTCAGGTGTGCCAGCGGACCATTGCCTGCATTTTTATTCTTTTTTACACTAAAATCTTTCTTTTTCAGGTAAGGGCTTATATTTTTAAGCCCTTCCCGAAAATTCATCCCACGCTCGCCGGCAGCCCATTGCTTTCAATGGAGCCGGCTGTATTGCCGGCTCCATTGAATTCAATGGGCTAACATCGTTCTTCTCTGCCACAGCTGTTACAGCTGTGGCAGAGGAGAACGATCGTTATGCCACTATTGTGGCTTAATAGTGAGACCTCGGAGCTCGAAATGCAGCCCTGCATGTTGCTCCTCGCCTGCCCTATCCATTTCTGTGTTTTTTACATGACTTTGGTGATTTGCTAAGATTTTCACAAATGAAAACCTTAGCGGAGCACCAGTCATATACAAAAATGCTCGAGTCACCCATTGACTTCAATGGGGTTCGTTACTCGAAACGAACTCTCGAGCATCACTGAACGTTCGACTCGAGTAACGAGCACCCGAGCATTTTGGTGCTCGCTCATCTCTAGACAGGAGAGATAAAAGAGCTTCAAATACTCAGGCTACATAAATGGCCACGGAGGGGACATGTATGCATAGTTATAATTTGCTATACAAGTGTTAAGCTCAAATTATTTTTAACTAGTAAAAATAAAGCTAAAAAACATAACTACAAGATCATTTGCTTGTATTTTATAGCATAACCTCTGCTATCGAGTTTTTTAGTTGTCTTTTTTACTAGTAGCACGTAACAAGAAAAAGAAAGACTGTATTTTTAACCATTTTTACTTTGAAGATGAGGGTTTCTTATCCCCCGGGGCTTATTTCTCTTTTCATTACTTACACAGGTATTTTTAGCTCTGCAATATTGAGAGAAAAGTCTTCTGAATACTCCTGTCTTTCCAAGAGCAAAATTGTTCAAGGAGATATTCAGTTTTTAATAGGAATTGGCTGTTTCAATATATATACTAAATTTTCTGACTGAACAATAAAGACTACAGAATAGAGATGAGCGAACGTGTTCTTAACGAACACTTACGCACCCGAACACCGGCTTTTCCGAGGACTTCCGTGTTCGCGCGTAAGTATTCGGGGGGCGCCGGGGGGCGGGGAGAGGCGCGGCGGCGCGGGCGGCAGCAGCGGGGAACAGGGGGGAGCCCTCTCTCTCTCCCTCTCCCCCCCACTCCCCGCCGCAACCCCCCGCGCTGCCACGGCGACCCCCGAACTTTTTTCGCCCGAACACGGAATTCCTCGCGAAGTTCGGTGTCCGGGCGAAAAGGGGCGGAGCCGAACACGTTCGCTCATCTCTACTACAGAACCATTTTTATTTATAAATCCGTAGTCTCCAGTTAACTCTAACTAGTCGTAGGCCTCCTTCCCACGAACGGATTTCCGCCGCGTAATTCGCGGCGAAAATCCGCTGCGTTGCCTACAGCTATTAGGTTCTATTGAACCTAATAGCTCAGGGCACACAGTGCGGAATTCCACCGCGGAATTCCGGACCGTGAAATCTCCCGTCCTCACCCGCGGCATGCTCTATTTGCCGTGGGTCTACGCGCAGACGGCTTCCATTGCAGTCAATGGAAGCCGTGCGTTCACGCTATCTCCCGCTGTAGCACAGCGGAAGATAGCGTGAATACGCCTCCCCACCTACCGCCGCCGCGTCATATGACGCGGCCGGCGCGTCACATGACACGGCCGGCCGCGTCATATGACGCGGTGGGCGTGTCATGTGACGCGGCCGGCGTGTCATATGACGCGGCGGTGGTGGGCGGGGAAGCGTCATGCGGGACCCAGAACGACGGATCCGCTGGTAAGTATGGGGTCTCTGGGGGGCGCCGTGACGGGCTTCGCCGCGGAATATTCCGCGGCGGAGGCCGTCACGCTCGTGTGCAGCCGGACTTATTTTGAATGCATATTGCATTTCAATTTTGACTTTTAGGGTCCTTATTCTTCAGTGCAATAAAGACTTGGCACTTTTAAATATTAATAACATAGTAGATTATTCAGCTTGCTGGTCTGGTGCCAAGCTGATAGAAATAGCCAAGTACACACAAAAAAACCTCAAAAACAGATGGCCGTATGCAAAAATTTGCTCGCTGTTGTGGAGCATAGTTGTGCAGGAATATTTTTTTTTTCTCAAGCTATAGTCCATGAGTTCGAAAAAAATAGCGGGAAGATAAGTCCTGCCCTATCTTTCCTGCATGTAGTATTAACTACATGCAGGAAAGATAGGGAAAGTCCTATCTTTTCTCACCCATACTATTAACAGGCGAGAAAGCCACTATTGAAAACGAAACGAATCATAGAATGGTAGAGTTGGAAGGGACCTCCAGGGTCATCTGGTCCAACCCCCTGTTTAGTGCAGGATTCACTAAATCATCCCAGACAGATATTTGTCTAGCCTTTGTTTGAACACTTCCATTGAAGGACAACTCACCACCTCCCATGGTAACCTGTTCCACTCATTGATCACCCTCACTAAATCACCATTGAAATCAATGGTTTTGTTTCGTACCATTATGTGGCCATGATTATCGTGGCTGCATAACGGGACAAAATCACGCCCAAGTTAAGAAGCCCTCAGTGCCAGCTATCAATTGATTGCTAAGAAATCTGTTCTGTTCTCCCAGGTACAGATAGGGTGATGCAAGCAAAGGGATACGATGCAGCGGATAAAGTAATCAAAATGAAAAGTGTTTAGTATGAACAGAAAAAAAAGTATTTTAAGTATGAGTATTGAATTATTAATCAGCAATGCAGATGGGTGGTTCGTATACTCCGTCTTTAAACACTAAGTTACTAGCTAGAATCTTCTGAACATTGGAAACATTGGAAAAGTTGCTGGCTCCGTATACTTTACATAATGACTTAGTTCGATAGATGTGTGTGTATATGGGAGGGTGCTGATAGGTCTTTGGCTTTACCCAGAAAAAGACGAGATAAGAAGATAAAACTTTACATTTATTCCACATACTCTCCACTGATGTCAACACACTTCTTACATTGGTATTCCAAGTTCTGTAAGCCATACAAAAAGAAGGATTTCAGTTGTGCCTCAAACCAGTCATCCATAGCAGCCATGGCATCAGAAAAGGTGTGAAATTTGGTACCCTTGAGGTGCTTCTTCAGGTTTGGAAACAGATGATAGTTGGAGGGAGCTAGATCTGCTGAATAAGGTGGGTGGTCAACCAGCTGGAAGCCTAGCTCCACCAGTTTTGCCGTGGTCGCTTGTGCACTGTGAGTAGAGGCGTTGTCTTGCAGGAAAAACATACCTTTGGACAGCTTGCCACGCCTTTTGGCCTTCAGAGCTGCCTTCAATTGGTCCAAAAATTCAATGTAATACCTTGCATTGATGGTGGAACCATTTTGAAGGTAGTCCACTAGCAGCACGTCCTCCTTATCCCAGAAGACAGACGCCATCACCTTAGTGGCTGATTTTTGCACCCTGAACTTCTTTGGGCAAGGAGAACCACTGTGCCTCCACTCTTTTAACTGCTCCTTGGTTTCAGGGTCATACAAATAAATCCAGGTCTCATCCGTA
This sequence comes from Eleutherodactylus coqui, assembly GCF_035609145.1. Classification (NCBI taxonomy): domain Eukaryota; kingdom Metazoa; phylum Chordata; class Amphibia; order Anura; family Eleutherodactylidae; genus Eleutherodactylus; species Eleutherodactylus coqui. Next base: position 67,136,105 of record NC_089847.1, on the reverse strand, counting down.
GTGACCAGTCAATCCAGGAAGTTCTTATCAGTCCGGAAATGTGACAAATGGACGGGGAATAGAGATGAGCGAGCGTACTCGGAAAAGCACTACTCGCTCGAGTAATTTGCTTTATCCGAGTATCGCTGTGCTCGTCCCTGAAGATTCAGGAGCAGGGGAGAGCGGGCGGGAGAGAGGGAGAGAAAGATCTCCCCTCCGTTCCTCCCCGCTCTCCCCTGCAGCTCCCCGTTCCGTGCCGGCACCCGAATCTTCAGGGACGAGCACGGCGATACTCGGATAAAGCAAATTACTCGAGCGAGTAGTGCTTTTCCGAGTACGCTCGCTCATCTCTAACGGGGAAGTTTTCACTCGCATGCTTTTCTGTTCTGTTGTCAAACATTTGGGGACCCACTTTGCAGATAGCTTCTTCATGTTCAAATGTTCATGGATAATGACTAGAGATGAGGGAGCATACTCGTCCGAGCTTGATGCTCGTTCGAGTATTAGGGTGCTCGAGATGCTCGTTACTCGAGACGAGCACCACGCGGTACTCATGTCGATTAAACGAGCACTGACCCTTGAACTCAATGGAGCCGGCAATACAGCCAGCTCCATTGAAAGCAATGGGCTGCCGGCGAGCGCGGGATGAATTTTTGCGAAGGGCTTAAAAATATAAGCCCTTCCCTGAAATTCATCCAGAAATGTGTAAAACGTAAAAAAAAAAAAATACTCACCTTGTCCCGGCAGACGGAGTTCAGCCGCGGCCGGCCGGCAGTTCTCCTGAACTGCTTTGAGTAGTATTCAGCAGCCGGGGATTTAAAATCCCCGCCTGCTGAATGAGCTGCCTCTAATTGGTCACAGCCTCACCAATCAGAGGCAGCTCTCCCTCACCCATTCATGAATTCATGAATGGGTGAGTGAGTGCTGCCTCTGATTGGCTCAGCGCAGGGACCAATCAGGGGCAGCTCTCAGCTCTCAGCCCCACCAGGCTAGGGCCATGATGCTGCTGTTCCCTCTTTGGGTTATGGCTGACAGTAAGACCACTGTCTCGATCTCTTTTCTTCTGGGCATACATGCTGCCTCCTGCTTCCCCACCTGCAATCCTGCTGTCACTGTCCTCAGCACTGTTTAGGTTAGTTCTGCCGGGCGGCCTGCTATTCATTGCACTGTAATAAATTAGTCCTTTTGCTTACTAGGCATCAATCAGTAAGTGACCATTTAGACATGCTCGGTTCTATCACTACAAAATTTGGTGCAGATTTTGGTGCACGCTGTAATTTTGGTGCACTTTTTGGTACACCTTCCAGTTCTTCACTATGGTAACATTTTTAACCCTTAAAGGAAGCCCCTTACATGCCTGCCCCCTAAACGTGCCAGTCCCTGGCAAGAAAGCTCTCTACAGCAGAATTAACTTTTAAATGAAACAGTTTTACAGTTTACATTTCACGGGAATTCACCAAACACACTGCTTGTCAGTAAAACTTTGTGGCTAAATCCCTACATTAGGTTCATCTTCAGAGGGTCTAACTGCTCTCCTCCCTTTGGTATTAGGTATACTCCTAGATTCTTGCTCTTTTTCAATTTCTGGGGATGGCCTTACAGCTGGGATCTTCTTGTCAGTACTGAGATGCACTGAAGTCTCTGGCACTGTCCACTTTTCCTCAGACTTGGGTATACTAATAGATCATAGACTGCATATGAGTAAACAATCTGATACAGTAGCAAAAAAGGCAAACACTATTCTGGGATGTATTAAGAAAAGCATAGAGTCTAGATCATGTGAAGTAATTATCCCCCTCTATTCTTCCTTGGTCAGACCTCATCTGGAATACTGTGTTGGCACCCCAATTTAAGAAAGAGATCGACAAACTGGAGCAAGTTCAAAGAAGAGTTACCGAAATGGTGAGCGGTCCACAAACCATGGCCTATAAGGAACGATTAAAAGATCTGGGAATGTTTAGCTTGCAAAAAAGAAGGCTGAGAGGAGACTTAATAGCTATCTGAAAATACCTGAAGAGCAATACTGAGGGATCAGCCTTATTCTCATTTGCACAAGGAAAGACTAGAAGCAATGGGTTGAAACTGAAAGGGAGGAGCAGATTAGATATTAGAAAAAAACTTTCTGACAGTGAGGGTGATCAATGAGTGGAACAGTTTCCCATTAGATGTGGTGAATTCTCCTTCAATGGAAGTCTTCCAACAAAGGCTGGACAAACATCTGTCTGGGATGATTTAGTGAATCCTGCATTGAGTAGGGGGTTGGACAATATCGCCCTGGAGGTCCCTTCCAACTCTACAATTCTATGATTCTAAGATTCAGATGGGTTATACTGATATTCAGGCATGTAATTAGCCTGTACTGCTTCTTCAGGATAAGTGACATCCTTGAACTGGCAGAGTTTTATCATATTCCAGTGTAGGGCTCAAGGCCAGCCACCTGGGCTTTCCACTTGTACTTCAAACACAGGGCTATAGGAGAAGACTTCCTTCACTACTATGTAAGGATCTACTTCTCACTGTTTTCTCATTTTTCTTATCAGTCTTTTCTCTCTTACCAGCATACACTCTCCAGATTGTAGGAGTCTCTCCTGAAAAGGAGACTTTGCAACTTGTATCTTTTTTTGGAGTCAGTGACCTGCTAGCAATAAATTCTTTGCAAATGGTGTCAGTGTTCACGTTCCCATGTGGCACACAACTCTGATTTAGGTTGTTCTTAACTCAGTTCCACAATTTCCCTGTCATTTTGCCCAAAGAGAAGCATACAAGGGGTTTAACCCATGATGGTGTAAACTTGGTTGTTATAGGCCCAGACAAGCTCAGGAAGATATTCAGGCCAGTGCATCTTCTTGTCACCTTCTAGTGTTTGAAGCATCTGCAAAAGTCTCCTTTAAGCCCTCACATGCTCCATTTCCCTGGTACAGAGTAGTTATGGACTTCCCAATTTCATATAACTACTCCAACTCTTCTATGGACTTCTCCTTGACACTATATAATTAGATGAACTCTTGGCACAATGTGCTTGCAGCAGATTTATCTGTTTGGTCACTGGGGGAGTGTTACTGCTGTAAATTTAGAGAAATTCTGGTGACCACTAACATATTGTCCAATGAGTAAATAGTCTATCATTAGAACATCTATGAGTTCTTTAATCCGTATAGTTTTTACAGGATGCATACTGCTCTGGGTTCTTAGTCAGGTGGCACACTTGGCATCTTCTGCAGACTTCTTCAACAGTTTTCTCTGATTGTAGACAATATACAAATTGTTGTAACCCCTAGAATGTCTTTTTGGTTCGAAAAAGGGCACCTCACTAGAGTTGAGCGAACATGCTCGTTCGAGTATTAGCATACTCGAAGGTGCTCGTTACTCGAGCAAGTACCACGCCGAGTTCGACCCCTCCTTGCATTACCCTGCTGTGACGAGAGAGAGAGAAAAAAAAGGTCGGCACCTGGCGGGTCCAATACAAAAGTGCTCGAGTTCCCCATTGACTTCAATGGGGTTCGTTACTCGAATAGAGCTCTCGAATATTACGAAAAGCTCGACTCGAATAACGAGCACCCGAGCATTTTGGTACTCGCTCATCTCTACTCCTCACTCATGGACTTGTCGAGTGATGTCCTTTGCTAACTTTCTAGGAATCACCACCTGCAACCACTATGCCTCACTGTTCATAGAAATTTGCACTTTACGGTTAGGACATCGTTCTTCACTTGTAATCAATCCTGTTAGTGCAACACAGATAGGACTTATGGACTGAGTCAGGCCCTTTCCTCTTTTCACAGTTTTTTTGCTGGCTTATACAGACCTACACCTGAGTTCCTCAATCTGGAATTCATTCAATTCTGCATTATTCCAGCTTTCTCACCTGTCTGTGTTGCTACAGTAGAAGAGGAGAGTCATTGAAAGTCAGGGGTCTCTTTATCCTCTAATTGGTCATCTAGCTCTCCCACGGGATACTTGAGAGTCACCCATGGTAGCGCATTGACATTCATATTCTCAATCTTTATTCAATAACGAATATTAAAGTTGTACTTTTCAAGCTGGGCCACCCATCACTGTACTAATTTTCCTAATTTAGCCATATCCAGATGTGCTAGTGGATTATTGTCAGTTCTAACTTGCATCTCAGTCCTAGTTAAGCACTCTGCAAACATTTACATCATGGCTAGAGATGAGCGAGCACCAAAATGCTAGGGTGCTCGTTACTCAAGTCGAATTTTTCGCGATGCTCGAGGGTTCGTTTTGAGTAACAAACCCCATTGAAGTCAATGGGCGATCGAGCATTTTTGTATATCGCCGATGCTCGCTAAGGTTTTCATTTGTGAAAATCTGGGAAATTCAAGAAAGTGATGGGAACGACACAGAAACGGATAGGGCAGGTGAGGGGCAACATGTTGGGCTGCATCTCAAGTTCCCAGGTCCCACTATTCAGCCACAATAGCGGCAAGAGTGCCCCCCCTCCCAACAATGTTTACTTCTGAAAAACCCTCATTAGCAAGGCATACCTTAGCTAAGCACCACACTACCTCCAACAAAGCACAATCACTGCCTGCAAGACACTCCGCTGCCACTTCTCCTGGGTTACATGCTGCCCAACCCCCGCGCGCGCACGACCCAGTGTCCACAGCGCACACCAAAGTGTCCCTGCGCAGCCTTCAGCTGCCCTCATGCCACATGCTGGCCTCATAGCCACACCACCCTCATGTCTATTTATAAGTGCGTTTGCCATGAGCAGGAACTGCAGGCACACACTGCAGTGGGTTGGCAGGGCCAGGCAGTGACCCTCTTTAAAAGGGGTGGGGCGATAGCCCACAATGCTGTACAGAAGCAATGAGAAATCCAATCCTGTGCCACCTCCATAAGGAGCTGCACACGTGGGCATAACAATGGGGAACCCATGTGCCACACACTATTCATTCTGTCAAGGTGTCACATAGCTCAATCCACACTGCAAGGGGAAAGCCGTCTGCGCTCTGCCCCCTACCCAAGTCAGTCAGTGTCTTTGTGCCAGACAGGTCAAACACCGCGATGGGAGCTAAGTTTGCACCAACAGCATAGGTGGGTCCTAGGAAACCCAAGGCATGAACCAAAAATTGATCTGACTGGCCAAACATGGCAGACTTGCACTGCTTACCTCAGCTCAGAAACCCCAAAAGGATGATAGAATTCCGTTCATATCCACCTATTCTACAGCCAGCACGGATGTGTCTCGTATCTTGAGAAAACACTGGAGTATATTAGCACGATGTCATCCAGATATTCCTCAGTTTCAGAGTTTCCCCCTTATGTCATACCGCAGGGGAGTAAATATACGGGACAAGGTTGTTAAAACAAGCAGAGTAGTACATGAGTCTCGGAATACATCTGTTCGCGACAACAAAAAAGGATGCTTTCCTTGTATGGGGTGTGCCCAGTGTGGCAACCTCATTAAAGGGGACACGTTCTCACATCCGTCAACTGGTAGACCCTTTTATATCAAGGGACGTTACTCATGTAATTCGGATTTTGTGATATACATGATTATCTGCCTGTGTGGTCTGCTGTATATTGGTGAGACAACGCAGGAAGTGAAACAGTGTATATCTAAACATAAGAGCACGATTCGGACCGTGAATAAGGAGGTACCAGTGGCAAAACACTTCCTGGAGGTGGGCCACTCCATCAGCCAGCTCCGGTATTGGGTCATAGATGGAGTTCCTGAATCTCTGAGGGGTGGTGACAGAGAACACCTTTTAAAAAAATTAGAACTTAAATGGATCTATACATTAGGCACACTTGCCCCAAAGGGCCTTAACATAGACTATAACTATGCACCATTCTTATAGTTTGTGTGTTACTCTTGTAGTAGGTATGCTGGTAGATATACATATATGGATCAACCTCCACACATGTTTTATCTGGTCTTGTAAAGGCTACTTCTATAGTGGATGTTTGGTCTCCTGATACTATTCGGTAGGGAGCAGTCCACTTATGTATTTTAATTTTTATGTTAGGTGTTTGTTAGGTAGTGTTCTTTAGGTGGTATTTTTTATAGGTAGTATGTTGTGTCCTATGTGGTCTCATTAAAAATTTATGCATTGTCTTATATATGTATTTCTGATCATTAATGTGATATATGTTTTTATGCATTTTGTGTATTTTAGAGGTGTTGTTTTGATTTTCATTTTTGTCTTTTCTCTTTGGATTATAGGGTTTGGCTCTCCGCTATCCTTTTCTGCGATCCAGATGGAATATGTGTACCTCATGTTCAGTGACATGGATCTGCTGACTATCGATTTCTGTGTGGAATTCTTCTCTTGAGAATAATGTTCTGTGATAATTTTTGGTAGATGGAATTTACATTCACATTTACATGTTTTGACAGGCATAAAAAATGGGTTTAGTTTAATTACACATCTTTGGGAATGGCATATATGGATTAATAAAGCATGAATATTATACCCAATTTTTTTGATTGTGTCATGATTAGATTCTTTGTTTAGTATATGGGATCACTATATCCTTGGTCCGCTAAAACACTATTATGCACTGTTTGTGCTATGCATCAGGAGCGCTGTGTGGGTTGGTATTGTCACCAGGCGCGGATGGGAGTATATGACTGCACGCCCTTGGTCCGATCTGGCTTCTTCGCATGTGCGGGGACCCGACTCATACGCTTCTAATGGTGAGTTAGGCGCTGCTTACATGTGCGCAAGCGCAGCGATGAATGTGCGATGTTTTAGCTATGGGCTTTGCGGGATCTATTCTTGACCAATATTCGCTGCGCCTGCGCAGTCTTGTGCATATATGGGCTCTAATGTCACAGGTAGATAATACTTTAACTTCCGGACATGCTCACTGCGTTCTGGCTATACATTTCGGGTATGGGCATGTGGTCTGGTTTACTCGCATGCGCTTGGACCCATTTCGCACACTGTTAGGGGCGAATTATACGTTGCTTATATTTGCGCAAGCGCAGCGGTGATTATGCGATGTTCTAGCTACGATCCTTGCGGGATCTATCTTCGATTGATATTTGCTGGGCCTGTGCAGTCCCATATAAGTGGGCTGTACTGTCATGGGCAGATGACACTACAACTTCCTGACATGCTCAGTGTGTTCTGGCTATACATGATGGGTATGGGCATGCAGCTGATTGGCTGCATGGACTCTGACACGGCAGGTCATTTGCATTATATGACAGCTTCCTGACTCAGAGAAGATAGCGGCGTCTAGAGGACCTTATCACTGGATGGCAGCTGTGCAGCAGAGAGCCTTACCTCTGATCTATCATGGACATATATGTATGTTATTTATCTCTAATTGTTTGTCGCATCTGATTGGTTATGGGCTTGTATATAGATGTGTATTGTATCATTGTGCTGCATGCTTGACAAAGACCTAACACAGGTCGAAGCGTAGCAGCGGTTGTTATGAAGGATTAAAAGAACTTTTTGTACATTTATCCTGGAGTCCTGGAGTGCTGTCTTCGCCATTACATAATCTGGTGTTTCTGCTGTGATTGGGTCAGTGAGTGCAGACCCAAAACCTATAGAAGTCTGTGCACCCATCTGCTTCTAAAAGTTCCCCCACTAGGTGGTTTACTGTGGTGTGCTGCAACCTTTCTCTTTCAAATTGAATTTACGACATCGGCCTCGGCCCCCAGCTTCAGCAATCCTAGGCAGGAAGTGGACTTTCACTGTACCCAGGACATAGGCCTCTGCACAAACCCTCAGCAATCGCGGGCCTACAGCAGACTCCAATGCTAGCGTAGTTGTGCACGTCTCATTAGCGCTGTATTGCTCCTGTACTTTGTCCCAATGCAGTGCCCCGGATAGTAGAGCTAAAGTCAGATTAAATGCAGGTGGGCTTCGGCCCACACTGCATGCCCCAGTCAGACTGGGGGTTTTTATAAGTAGACACAGGCAGGTACAACTCCCTATTGTGAAGTCCGTGTGGACCGACAGCATGGGAGGCTCCCTGGAACCCACCGGCGGTACATATGTAAATCCCATTGCAGTGCCCAGCACAGCTGAGGTAACGTCAGGTTTGATGCAGGTGGGCTTCGGCCCACACTGCATGCCCCAGTCAGACTGGGGTTCTTTATAAATAGACACATGCAGTTACAACTCCGTGTGGACCGACAGCATAGGTGGGTCCCAGGAAGCCATCGGCGGCACATAAATATATCCCATTGCATTGCACAGCACAGCTGAGGTAACGTCAGATTAAATGCAGGTGGGCTTTGGCCCACACTGCATGCCCCAGTCTGACCGGGGTTTTTAATACATAGACACTGGCAGGTACAAATCCCTAATGTGAAGTCCCTGTGGACCCACAGCATGGGTGGCTCCCTGGAACCCATCGGCGGTACATAAATGTAACCCATTGCAGTGCCCTGCTCAGCAGAGCTAACGTCACATACAATACAGGTGTGCTTCGGCCCACAGTGCATGCCCCAGTAAGACTGGTAATATGTACCTTAACAGTAACTGCGTTGGTGGGAATGTGGTGGTGACTGCGGACCTAGTAGCGCGGTTTTATTTAGTTGGTTTTCGGAAGGTGGCCAGGATTAAGTGATTTCATTGTTGGAGGAGGAGGGGGATGTTTTTGAGGCACTACGTGTCCTCTCCACGTGTCCATGGTTATATGCACCTTAACAGTAACCGCGTTGGTGGGAAATGACCTCGCCACCATCATGTCTTTGAGAAGCCTCCGTTTCCACACCCCAGTGACATAGCATTAGCAGCGGTACAGGCAGAGCCCAGAATTAGTAACATTTCAGAGGTAGCATTAGGGACAGGCCCCAGTAACATATCACTAGCAGCATTACAGGGGGAGCACAGTATTAGTTCCATTTCAGTAGTAGTAGCAGTCCAGACAGGCCCCAGTAACAATTCTGAAGCAGCAGTATAGGGGGAGCACAGTCTTAGTTCCATTTCAGTAATAGTAGCAGTCAACACAGGCCCCAGTAACAATTCCGAAGCAGCAGTATAGGGGGAGCACAGTATTAGTTCCATTTCAGTAGTAGTAGCAGTCAAGACAGGCCCCAGTAACAATTCCGAAGCAGCAGTATAGGGGGAGCACAGTATTAGCTCCATTTCAGTAGTAGTAGCAGTCAAGACAGGCCCCAGTAACAATTCCGAAGCAGCAGTATAGGGGGAGCACAGTATTAGCTCCATTTCAGTAGTAGTAGCAGTCAAGACAGGCCCCAGTAACAATTCCGAAGCAGCAGTATAGGGGGAGCACAGTATTAGCTCCATTTCAGTAGTAGTAGCAGTCAAGACAGGCCCCAGTAACAATTCCGAAGCAGCAGTATAGGGGGAGCACAGTATTAGCTCCATTTCAGTAGTAGTAGCAGTCAAGACAGGCCACAGTAACAATTCCGAAGCAGCAGTATAGGGGGAGCACAGTATTAGTTCCATTTCAGTAGTAGTAGCAGTCAAGACAGGCCCCAGTAACAATTCTGAAGCAGCAGTATAGGGGGAGCACAGTATTAGCTCCATTTCAGTTGTAGTAGCAGTCAAGACAGGCCCCAGTAACAATTCCGAAGCAGCAGTATAGGGGGAGCACAGTATTAGCTCCATTTCAGTAGTAGTAGCAGTCAAGACAGGCCCCAGTAACAATTCCGAAGCAGCAGTATAGGGGGAGCACAGTATTAGCTCCATTTCAGTAGTAGTAGCAGTCAAGACAGGCCACAGTAACATTCCCGTTGCAGCAGTTTAGGGAGATAACAGTCTCTTTCACATTTCAGTAGTTGCAGTATAGACAAGGCCCCAGTTACATTTATGTAGCAAAAGTGTGGGCCAACCCCACACACCTTGCTGTAGCATGAGTGCAGGCGAAGCCCATAAAAATTACTAGGATTACACTGTAGGTGAGGGCCCAAAAAAATTGGTGTACCAACAGTACTAATGTACCTCAGAAAAATTGCCCATGCCCAACCAAGAGCGCAGGTGAAACCCATTAATCGCTTTGGTTACTGTGGCTTAATTTGTAACTAGGCCTGGAGGCAGCCCAGTTAAAATAAAAATTGGTTCAGGTGCAAGTTTCAACGCTTTAATGAGAATTGAAACGTATAAACATTGTTTACAAAAGTCATATGACTGAGCCTTGTGGGCCTAAGAAAAATTGCCCGTTCGGCGTGATTACGTGAGGTTTCAGGAGGAGGAGGAGCAGGAGGAGGAGGATGAATATAATACACAGATTGATGAAGCTAAAAGGTCCCCGTTTTTTATGGTGATAGAGAACGATGCTTCCATCTGCTGGTGCAGCCTACGTATTGTTTAGGTACCGCTGCTGTCCGCTGGTGGAGAAGAGAAGTCTGGGGAAATCCAGGCTTTGTTCATCTTTATGAGTGTAAGCCTGTCGGCACTATCAGTTGACAGGCGGGTACGCTTATCCGTGATGATTCCCCCAGCCGCACTAAACACCCTCTCTGACAAGACGCTAGCCGCAGGACAAGCAAGCACCTCCAGGGCATACAGCGCGAGTTCAGGCCACGTGTCCAGCTTTGACACCCAGTAGTTGTAGGGAGCAGAGGCGTCACAGAGGACGATCGTGCGTTCGACTACGTACTTCCTCACCATCCTTTTACAGTGCTCCCGCCGACTCAGCCTTGACTGGGGAGCGGTGACACAGTCTTGCTGGGGAGCCATAAAGCTGGCAAAGGCCTTGGAGAGTGTTCCCCTGCCTGCGCTGTACATGCTGCCTGATCTCCGCGCCTCCCCTGCTACCTGGCCCTCGGAACTGCGCCTTCTGCCACTAGCGCTGTCGGATGGGAATTTTACCATCAGTTTGTCCGCCAGGGTCCTGTGGTATAGCATCACTCTCGAACCCCTTTCCTCTTCGGCTATGAGAGTGGAAAGGTTCTCCATATACCGTGGGTCCAGCAGTGTGTACACCCCGTAATCCGTAGTGGCCAGAATGCGTGTAACGCGATGGTTACGAGAAAGGCATCCTAACATGAAGTCCGCCATGTGTGCCAGGGTACCTGTACGCAACACATTGCTGTCCTCACTAGGAAGATCACTTTCAGGATCCTCCTCCTCCTCAGGCCATACACGCTGAAAGGATGACAGGCAAGCAGCATGGGTACCCTCAGCAGTGGGCCAAGCTGTCTCTTCCCCCTCCTCCTCATGCTCCTCCCCCTCCTCCTCCTCCTCCTCAACGCGCTGAGATATAGACATGAGGGTGCTCTGACTATCCAGCGACATACTGTCTTCCCCCGCCTCCGTTTCCGAGCGCAAAGCGTCTGCCTTTATGCTTTGCAGGGAACTTCTCAAGAGGCATAGCAGAGGAATGGTGACGCTAATGATTGCAGCATCGCCGCTCACCATCTAGGTAGACTCCTCAATGTTTCCAAGGACCTGGCAGATGTCTGCCAACCAGGCCCACTCTTCTGTAAAGAATTGAGGAGGCTGACTCCCACTACGCCACCCATGTTGGAGTTGGTATTCCACTATAGCTCTACGCTGCTAATAGAGCCTGTCCAACATGTGGAGCGTAGAGTTCCACCGTGTGGGCACTTCGCGCAGCAGTCGGTACACTGGCAGATTAAACTGATGTTGCAGGGTCCGCAGGGTGGCAGCGTCCGTCTTGGACTTGTGGAAATGTGCGCTGAGGCGGCGCACCTTTCCGAGCAGGTCTGACAAGCGTGGGTAGCTTTTCAGAAACCGCTGAACCACCAACTTAAAGACGTGGGCTAGGCATGGCACGTGCGTGAGGCTGCCGAGCTGCAGAGCCGCCACCAGGTTACGGCCGTTGTCACACACGACCATGCCCGGTTGGAGGCTCAGCGGCGAAAGCCAGCGGTCGGTCTGCTCTGTCAGACCCTGCAGCAGTTCATGTGCCGTGTGCCTCTTCTCTCCTAAGCTGAGTAGTTTCAGCACGGCCTGCTGGCGCTTGCCCACCGCTGTGCTGGCACCCCGCGTGACACCGACTGCTGGCGACGTGCTGCTGCTGACACATCTTGATTGCAAGACAGAGGTTGCGTAGGAGGAGGAGGAGGAGGGTGGTTTAGTGGAGGAAGCATACACCGCCGCAGATACCACCACCGAGCTGGGGCCCGCAATTCTGGGGGTGGGTAGGACGTTAGCGGTCCCAGGATCTGACTCGGTCCCAGCCTCCACTAAATTCACCCAATGTGCCGTCAGGGAGATATAGTGGCCCTGCCCACCTGTGCTTGTCCACGTGTCCATTGTTAAGTGGACCTTGCCAGTAACCGCGTTGGTGAGGGCGCGTACAATGTTGACGTGGTGGTGCAGGGCTGGGACGGCACATCGGGAAAAGTAGTGGCGATTGGGAACCGAGTAGCGCGGGGCCGCCGCCGCCATCATGTTTTTGAAAGCCTCCGTTTCCACAACCCTATACGGCAGTATCTCCAGGCTGATCAATTTGGCTATGTGCACGTTTAACGCTTGAGCGTGCGGGTGCGTGGCGGCGTACTTGCGCTTGCGCTCAAACAGTTGCGCTAGCGACGGCTGGACGCTGCACTGAGAGACATTGCTGGATGGGGCCGAGGACAGAGGAGGTGAGCGTGTGAGTGCAGGCCGGGAGACGGTCGTGCCTGTGTCCTGAGAGGGGGGTTGGATCTCAGTGGCAGGTTGGGGCACAGGGGGAGAGGCAGTGGTGCAAACCGGAGGCGGTGAACGGCCTTCGTCCCACCTTGTGGGGTGCTTGGCCATCATATGCCTGCGCATGCTGGTGGTGGTGAGGCTGGTGGTGGTAGCTCCCCGGCTGATCTTGGCGCGACAAACCTTGCACACCACAGTTCGTCGGTCGTCTGCACTCTCAGTGAAAAACTGCCACACCTTTGAGCACCTCGGCCTCTGCAGGGTGGCATGGCGCGAGGGGCCGCTTTGGGAAACAGTTGGTGGATTATTTGGTTTGGCCCTGCCTCTACCCCTGGCCACCGCACTGCCTCTTCCAACCTGCCCTGCTGCTGCACTTGCCTCCCCCTCTGATGACCTGTCCTCAGTAGGCTTAGAAAACCAGGTGGGGTCAGTCACCTCATCGTTCAGCTGCTCTTCCTCCGAATCCTCTGTGCGCTCCTCCCTCGGACTTACTGCCCTTACTACTACCTCACTGATAGACAACTGTGTCTCATCGTCATCGTCCTCCTCACCCACTGAAAGCTCTTGAGACAGTTGCCGGAAGTCCCCAGCCTCATCACCCAGACCCCGGGAATTTTCCAAAGGTTGGGCATCGGTCACGATAAACTCCTCTGGTGGGAGAGGAACCATTGCTGCCCAATCTGGGCAGGGGCCCGAGAACAGTTCCTGGGAGTCTGCCTGCTCCTCAGAATGTGTCATTTTCATGGAGTGAGGAGGCTGGGAGGAAGGAGGAGCAGCAGCCAGAGGATTCAGAGTTGCAGCTGTGGACGGCGTAGAAGACTGGGTGGTTGATAGATTGCTGGATGCACTTTCTGCCATCCACGACAGGACCTGCTCACACTGCTCATTTTCTGATAAAGGTCTACCGCGTGGACCCATTAATTGTGAGATGAATCTGGGGACTCCTGAAACTTGCCTCTCTCCTAATCCCGCAGCAATCGGCTGCGATACACCTGGACCAAGAGCTCGGCCTGTGCCCACACCCTGACTTGGACCTCCGCGTCCTCGCCCCCGTCCACGTCCTCTAGGCCTACCCCTACCCCTCAGCATGGTGTATTACGAGATTAGCAGAAACAGAACGCTGTAATTAAATGTGCCGCTTATTGGCCTGTGGTTGGAGGCTGACTTCGCGTACGTAACGCACTGCAGAGGCAGGAAACATTTATGCGCAAGGCTGGGTATTAATTCACCAACTACTACACCCAGCAGAGACGCTGTAAACGGAAGTCACTGACAGGCAGGCCAAATCTTGTATATTTTTAAACTTTTTGGGAACAACCACACTGCCTGTGATATACACTGTATTTCGATTGCCCTGTTGGAGGCTGACTTTGCGTACGTAACGCACTGCAGAGCAGGCAACAATTATGCGCAAGGCTGGGTATTAATTCAACAATTACTACCCCCAGTAGAGACGCAGTAAACTGAAGGCAGTGACAGGCAGGCCTAATATTGTATTTTTTGGAAGTTTTTGGGAAAAAGCCCACTGCCTGTGATATACACTGTATTTCGATTTCCCTGTTGGAGGCTGACTTCGCGTACGTAACGCACTGCAGAGGCAGACAACAATTATGCGCAAGGCTGGGTATTAATTCAACAACTACTACCCCCAGCAGAGACGCAGTAAACTGAAGGCAGTGACAGGCAGGCCTAATATTGTATTTTTTGGAAGTTTTTGGGAAAAGCCCACTGCCTATATAGCCAGTATACCTCTTTCCCTGCCTCACCAGTACTGCCCCTATACTGAGTAAAATGACTGCAGACTGAGGACGCTATGGTCTGCACGCCCGATATACAAAAAAAAAAAAAAAAATTGTGCAACACTGCTAAAAGCAGCCTCAACAGTACTGCACACGGTCAGATGTGGCCGTAAGAAGGACCGTTGGGGTTCTTGAAGACTAAAATAACACCTAACCCTCTCCCTATAGCAGCATCAGCAGCACTGTCCCTGATCTATGTCAGCATGCATCTGTGGCGAGCCGCGGGCGGGGCAGATTTAAATACACGGGTGTCATCTGATCTCCTCAGCCACTCACTGCAGAGCCGTGGTATAGGGCTGGAACGTCACAGGAGGAAGTTGTAATGCCTTCCATGTCTTTCTATTGGCCAGAAAAGCGCGCAAATTTCTCAGAGATGAAAGTGAAAGTAACTCGAACATCGCGTGGTGCTCGTCTCGAGTAACGAGCATCTCGAACACCCTAATACTCGAACGAGTATCAAGCTCGGACGAGTATGCTCGCTCATCCCTAATCATGGCCCAAAACAGTGCGGGCAGTTCTAATTTAAAGGAGCTGCAGTTGTTGATGTTGCGCTCTGAGTCCCTTAGAGACCGATTGGCATATGTTATTATTAGAGATGAGCGAGCGTATTCGGAAAAGCACTACTCACTCGAGTAATTTGCTTTATCCGAGTATCGCTGTGCTTGTCCCTGAAGATTCGGGTGCCGGCACGGAGCGGGGAGCTGCAGGGGAGAGCGGGGAGGAGCGGAGGGGAGATCTTTCTCTCCCTCTCTCCCACCCGCTCCCCCCCGCTCCCAGCTGCGACTCACCTGTCAGCCGCAGCGGCACCCGAATCTTCAGGGACGAGCACAGCGATACTCGGATAAAGCAAATTACTCGAGTGAGTAGTGCTTTTCCGAGTACGCTCGCTCATCTCTAGTTATTATCCTTTCATGTCCATCTTGCACCTAACTCATAGAGACTGCCATCTTTGTAGAGTAAAAAGGGTTAGTTGAAGTCAGCATACGCTAGAATGGGAGCAGTATTTAGGGTTTCTTTCAGTGTCTGAAGGCTTCTCCTCAATCTAAACCCCATAAAATAGATCTGCTTTTTGGGCCACCAACCATTACTGGTAAGTTCATTTAAACAACATGAGAGGGCACACTCAATAAACTGAAATAAGGTGCAACTCCTAGTGCTCAAATAATAAGCCGGACAGAAGAAAAGCTACACAAAAATGGAAATGCACACTCTCATAATAGACAAACATATATAAGCTTTATTAAAGTCATACATAATTGAAAAAACACTTAAAATCATGAGCAGACAAAACATGTATCACAGAATAATATACAGTTGAGCTTCTAACTATTGACATCGGCAGCTCCTAGCCCAAGAAGTGACATTTCTTGAGCTGGCTTGGTGGGTACTTAAAGGGGTTGTCTGGCCATTGGAGTTGAGCGAACGTACACTTCTGAGCTTGATGCTCGTTCGAGTATTAGCATACTCGATGGTGCACGCTACTCGAGCGAGCATCTCGACGTGTTCGACCCCGCCCCAGTTTTGGCCCCTCCCTGCTGCTGACGTGTCAGATTTGACCCCTCCCCGCTGCGCACGTCAACGGAAAGGGGAGGAGAAGGACAACCAGCGGGTCCCATACAAAAATGCTCCAGTCTCCAATCGAAGTCAATGGGGTTCGTTACTCGAATAGAGCTCTCGAATAACGAGGACCTGAGCATTTTGGTGCTCGCTTATCTCTACTGGCCATGACAATTGCATGCATGCAGTTCTGTATGGCCATTACAAAGCACTTTGTAATATATTGTTTACTTTGTAAATACAGAAGATAAATACTTTCCTGAATGGGTGCCCCCCCTGGTTTATGATTCTGTCGTCCTTGGTTATGACAAATTCTCTCTTCTTTCTTCCTCTTTTGTCATGCAGGTGTAGTAGCTGCTAGATTTTTGCTTCTTCACTCTCTGCTTGCCGCTGCAAACTTTGAGGAGCAACAACAGACACAGAAGTGTCCAATGGCAAAAGTCCAGAGCTGAAGGGTAAGTGGGGAGTCACTATTACTACTGGGACAGCATAGACGGTCACTATTACTAGTGCTGCTAACACAGATGGATGGGGGGCACTATTACTACTGGGGCAACTGAAGGGGGTGACTATTACTGCTGGGTGAAATGTTGGGGGTCACTATCACTGCTGGGGCAACTGTGGGGGTCAGTCATACTGCTGGGGCAACTGCGAGGGGGTCAGTAGTACTGCTGGGACAACTGTGGGGTAGTCACTATTACTGCAAAGGAAACAGTTGGGGGTCATAATTACTGCTGAGGCTTTTATTGGGGGTCACTACTGCTAGGGCAACTATTGGAGGTCCCTATTACTGCTGCGGCTACTATTGGGGGATGGTATTACTGCTGGGGCAACTGTTGGGGGTCATTATTATTGCTAGGGCAACTGTTGGCAGTCAGTATTATTGCTAGGGCAACTGTTGGGGCAACCGTTGGTGGTAACTATTACTGTTAAGGCAAATGTTGGGGGTCAGTATTATTGCTGGGGCAACTGTGGGGGGTTGGTATTACTGCTGGGGCAACTGTGGTGAGTCAACCACCAGGGTCATCGGGAACCTCCTGCTCAGTGCATAATTCACTAAAACATCCCAGACAGATGTCTGTCCAGCCTTTGTTTGAACACTTCCATTGAAGGAGAACTCACCTCCTCCCATGGTAACCTGTTCCACTCATTGATCACCCTCACTGTCAAAGCTTTTTCTAATATCTAATTTGTGTCTCCTCCCTTTCAGTTTCACCCCATTGCTTCTGGTCTTTCCTTGTGCAAATGAGAATAGAGCTGATCCCTCTGCACTGTGACAGCCCTTCAGATATTTGTAGACAGCTATTAAGTCTCCTCTCAGGCTTCTTTTTTGCAAGCTAAACATTCCCAGATCCTTTAACTGTTCCTTGTAGGACATGATTTGCAGACCACTCACCATCTTGGTAACTCTTCTCTGAACTTGCTTCAGTTAGTCGATCTCTTTTTTAAAGTGGGGTGCCCAGAACTGGACACAGTATTCCAGATAAGGTCTGACTAAGAAAGATTATTGGGGGATGATTACCTCACGTGATCTAGACTCTGTTTCTCTTAATACATCCCAGATTTGTGTTTGCCTTTTTGGCTGCTTCATAACATTGTTGATGCATGTTCAGTCTGATGATTAATATTCCCAAATCTTTTTCACATGTGCTACTGCTTAGCCCAATTCCTCCCATTTTCATTTTTCTTGCCCAGATGTAGGACTTTGTATTTTGGCATTTTAAAGACCATTCTATTAGTCACCACCCACTGTTCAAGCTTTTCTAGATCTTTTTGGATACTCTCTCTCTCTCTCATTCCTAGTGTTATCTTCCCATCTAATTACTATTGGGAGTCAGTAATACTGCTAGGGAAACTGATGAGAGTCAGTATTACTGCTGGGGCAACTGTTGGGAGTCACTATTACTGTGAGGGCAACTGCTGGAGGTCAATATTACTGCTGGGGCAACTGTGGAGGGTCCCTATTACTGCTGGGGAAACTGTGAGGGGACACCATTACTGCTGAAGCAACTGTGGGGGGTTAGTATTACTGCTGAGACAACTGTTAGAAGTTACTATTACTGCTGGGACAACTGTGGGGGGTCAGTATTAGTGTTAAGGCAACTGCAGTGGTCAGTATTAATACTGGGCCACTGTTGGGGGGGTCAGTATTACTGCTGAGGGCAACTGTGGGGTCACTATTACTGCTGGGGGCAATTTTGGGGGTCAGCATTACTGCTGGGGCAACTGTGGAGGTCACCATATCTGCTGGGGTAACTGTGGTTAGTCAGTATTACTGCTGGGGCAACTGTTGGGGATGACTATTACTGCTGGAGCAACTGTGAGGGGACACCATTACTGCTGAAGCAACTGTGGGGGTTAGTATTACTGCTGGGGCAACTGTTAGAGGTCACTATTACTGTTGCTATAACTGTCGGGAGTCAGTATTACTGCTGGGGCAACTGTTGGGGATGACTATTATTTTTGGCAGCACTATTTCTGCTGAAGCTGCTGTGGGGGTCAGTATTACTGCTGAGGGCAACTGTGGGGTCACTATTACTGCTGGGGGCAATTTTGGGGGTCAGCATTACTGCTGGGGCAACTGTGGAGGTCACCATATCTGCTGGGGTAACTGTGGTTAGTCAGTATTACTGCTGGGGCAACTGTTGGGGATGACTATTACTGCTGGAGCAACTGTGAGGGGACACCATTACTGCTGAAGCAACTGTGGGGGTTAGTATTACTGCTGGGGCAACTGTTAGAGGTCACTATTACTGTTGCTATAACTGTCGGGAGTCAGTATTACTGCTGGGGCAACTGTTGGGGATGACTATTATTTTTGGCAGCACTATTTCTGCTGAAGCTGCTGTGGGGGTCACTATTACTGCTGGGGCAAGTGCAGGGATCAGTATAACTGCTAGGGCAACTGTGGCTGGTCAGTAGTGTGGCTGGGATAACTGGGGGGTCAGTATTACTGCTGGGGCAACTATGGGGGTTCATTAGTACTGTTGGGGCAACTGTGGGGGTTCAGTAGTACTGCTGGGGCAACTGTTGGGGGCCAGTATTACTGCTGGGGCAACTGTTTGGGGTCCGTATTACTGCTGGCGCAACTGTTGGGGGATCACTATTACTGCTGGGGCAACTGTGGTGGGTGACTTTTACTTATGGGCAACTGTTGGGGGTCCCTATTACTGTTGGGGCAACTGTTGGGGGATCACTATTACTGCTGGGGCAACTGTGGTGGGTGACTTTTACTTATGGGCAACTGTTGGGGGTCCCTATTTCTGCTGGGGCAACTGTGGTGGGTGACTTTTACTTATGGGCAACCGTTTGGGGTCCCTATTACTGCTGGGGCAACTATTTGGGGGGGCAGTATTACTGCTAGGGCAACTGTGGGGGGGGTCAGTATTACTGTTGGAGCAACTGATTGGGGTCCATATTACTGCTGGGGCAACTGTTGGGGGTCCCTACTACTGCTGCGGCAACGGTGTGGGGGGTTAGTATTATTGCTGTGGTAACTGTGGGGTGTCAGTATTACTGCTGGGACATCTGTGGGGGATCAGTATTACTGCTGGGGAAAATGTGTGGTGTCACTATTACTGCTGGTGTAACTGTTAGGGGTCAGTATTACTGCTGGGGCAACTGTGGGGAGTCACTATTACTGCTGGGGCAACTATCATGTATGATACTTTCTGCCGAGCTGATGTATCTAAGCTGATCCTGTGTAATACATCTGCTCAGCTGACATACCACACAGGATAGGCTTAGATACAACAGCTCAGCAGACATATCCAAGCAGATCCTATGTTTTCTGAGCAGATGTATCTAAGCAGATGCTGTGTGATACAGCTGCTCCTTTGACGTATCACACAGGATTGGCATAGATACATCTGTTCAGCAGACGTATTCCACAGAATCTGCTTTGATACAGCAGCTCTGCAAATGCATATAAGCCGATCATTTGTGATACGTCTGCAGTGCTGCTTTATCAGACATGATCCAACTCCATTGAACTAATACAGTCTCTCCTGACCCTGCCCAGCTCCCATCCAGGCCCGTCCCCTCTAAGTAAACTCTGCAGCAGAAGTACGCACTGTACAGTGAACTTAGAGGAGGCGGGGCCAGGAGAGACTGATGATTAGTTCAGTGGAGGTGGGTGAGGTGTGAGCAGGAGTTGGGCGGGGCTAGGAGAGACAGTTTTTCATGTCAATGCGTCCTGCCATCATGGGGAGCGTGCATACAGAGGGGGGAGGCGCAGGGCATTGTGGGATTGCAGCACAATGGCACCATCTTTAAAATCTGCTTTCAACATCAGTTTAGGAAGTAAGAAAAAGATAAATATGCCTGGCATTTTGAACCCATGTATGCAGAGTTTTAGAATGGTTTGTAAAAGAAAAGCATTATTATTCAAAAAAATTTCACCCTGCGTGGCCAGACAACTCCTTAAAGGTGTGCAATGGGCTATCTATTCACATATCACTCACTGTCATGGGTAAAAGGGGCAATTTATCAGAGTTGCAAAAAGGCATGATTATTGGCTTTTGGGTGAAGTTTAGCAGTATTTCTTAAACAGGTCAGTTTGTGAACTGTTTGCTTCCTGCTGTGGTGAAAGTGTATCGTGAGTGGACAAATGGCACTATTGGGAATAACTGATATGGAAACAACAAAGCACCATGTGCCATTAACCCCTTAACGACCAGCCCATAGCCTTTTTACGTCCTGCCCAAGTGGGCTTTATTCTCTGAGGACGTAAAAACGTGTCCTACAGAGAATAAAGCTCTGTGGGCTATGGACGTGACAGCTCCATGCTGTCGGTGCCCGCAGGTAGCCTACAGCATGGAGCTGTCATCCTGGGCTGCGGGCAGTCCCCCCCCCGGCATTGCAATCGGAGCTATCCCATTGCATTGCCCATCACAGCTGAGGTAACGTCCGATTAAATGCAGGTGGTCTTCGGCCCACACTGCATGCCCCAGTCTGACCGGGGTTTTTAATACATAGACACTGGCAGGTACAAATCCCTAATGTGAAGTCCCTGTGGACCCACAGCATGGGTGGCTCCCTGGAACCCACCGGCGGTACATAAATATATCCCATTGCATTGCCCATCACAGCTGAGGTAATGTCAGGTTTAATGCAGGTGGGCTTCAGCCCACACTGCATGCCCCAGTCAGACTGGGGTTCTTTAGAAGTGGACACATGCAGTTACAACTCCGTGTGGACCGACAGCATGGGTGGGTCCCAGGAAGCCACCGGCGGTACATAAATATATCCCATTGCATTGCCTATCACAGCTGAGGTAACGTCCGATTAAATGCAGGTGGTCTTCAGCCCACACTGCATGCCCCAGTCTGACCGGGGTTTTTAATACATAGACACTGGCAGGTACAAATCCCTAATGTGAAGTCCCTGTTGACCCACAGCATGGGTGGGTCCCAGGAAGCCACCGGCGGTACATAAATATATCCCATTGCATTGCCCATCACAGCTGAGGTAATGTCAGGTTTAATGCAGGTGGGCTTCAGCCCACACTGCATGCCCCAGTCTGACCGGGGTTTTTAATACATAGACACTGGCAGGTACAAATCCCTAATGTGAAGTCCCTGTGGACCCACAGCATGGGTGGCTCCCTGGAACCCATCGGCGGTACATAAATGTATCCCATTGCAGTGCCCTGCTCAGCAGAGCTAACGTCACATACAATATAGGTGTGCTTCGGCCCACAGTGCATGCCCCAGTCAGACTGGTAATATGTACCTTAACAGTAACCGCGTTGGTGGGAATGTGGTGGCAACTGCGGACCTAGTGGCGCGGTTTTATTTAGTTGGTTTTCGGAATGTGGCCAGGATTAAGTGGACCGTGGCGGGTGGATGGTGGGGGGGGCTCTCTTGTTGTGTCGGTAAAGGTGAAATTCTTGGACTGTCACCAGACGGACCAATGCAAAGGTATTTGCCAAGAATGTTTTCATTGTTGGAGGAGGAGGGGGATGTCCTCTCCACGTGTCCGTGGTTATATGCACCTTAACAGTAACCGCCTTGGTGGGAAATGGCCTCGCCACCATCATGTCTTTGGGAAGCCTCCGTTTCCACACCCCAGTGACATAGCATTAGCAGCGGTATAGGCAGAGCCCAGAATTAGTAACATTTCAGCGGTAGCATTAGGGACAGGCCCCAGTAACATATCACTAGCAGCATTATAGGGGGAGCACAGTATTAGTTCCATTTCAGTAGTAGTAGCAGTCAAGAGAGGCCCCAGTAACAATTCCGAAGCAGCAGTATAGGGGGAGCACAGTCTTAGTTCCATTTCAGTAATAGTAGCAGTCAAGACAGGCCCCAGTAACAATTCCGAGCAGCAGTATAGGGGGAGCACAGTATTAGTTCCATTTCAGTAGTAGTAGCAGTCAAGACAGGCCACAGTAACATTCCCGTTGCACGTTCGGCGTGATTACGTGAGGTTTCAGGAGGAGGAGCAGGAGGAGGAGGATGAATATAATACACAGAGTGATGAAGCTTAAAGGTCCCCGTTTTTGATGGTGATAGAGAACGGTGCTTCCATCCGCGGGTGCAGCCTACGTATTGTTTAGGTACCGCTGCTGTCCGCTGGTGGAGAAGAGAAGTCTGGGGAAATCCAGGCTTTGTTCATCTTTATGAGTGTAAGCCTGTCGGCACTGTCGGTTGGCAGGCGGGTACGCTTATGTATGATGATTCCCCCAACCGCACTAAACACCCTCTCTGACAAGATGCTAGCCGCAGGACAAGCAAGCACCTCCAGGGCATACAGCGCGAGTTCAGGCCACGTGTCCAGCTTCGACACCCAGTAGTTGTGGGGGCAGAGGCGTCACAGAGGACGGTCGTGCGATCGGCTACGTACTCCCTCACCATCCTTTTACAGTGCTCCCGCCGACTCAGCCTTGACTGGGGAGCGGTGACACAGTCTTGCTGGGGAGCCATAAAGCTAGCAAAGGCCTTAGAGAGTGTTCCCCTGCCTGCGCTGTACATGCTGCCTGATCTCCGCGCCTCCCCTGCTACCTGGCCCTCGGAACTGCGCCTTCTGCCACTAGCGCTGTCGGATGGGAATTTTACCATCAGTTTGTCCGCCAGGGTCCTGTGATATAGCATCACTCTTGAACCCCTTTCCTCTTCGGGTATGAGAGTGGAAAGGTTCTCCTTATACCGTGGGTCGAGCAGTGTGTACACCCAGTAACCCTTAGTGGCCAGAATGCGTGTAATGCGAGGGTCACGAGAAAGGCATCCTAACATGAAGTCCGCCATGTGTGCCAGGGTACCTGTACACAACACATGGCTGTCCTCACTAGGAAGATCACTTTCAGGATCCTCCTCCTCCTCCTCAGGCCATACACGCTGAAAGGATGACAGGCAAGCAGCATGTGTACCCTCAGCAGTGGGCCAAGCTGTCTCTTCCCCCTCCTCCTCATGCTCCTCCTCCTCCTCCTCAACGCGCTGAGATATAGACATGAGGGTGCTCTAACTATCCAGCGACATACTGTCTTCCCCCGCCTCCGTTTCAGAGCGCAAATCATCTGCCTTTATGCTTTGCAGGGAACTTCTCAAGAGGCATAGCAGAGGAATGGTGACAGTAATGATTGCAGCATCGCCACTCACCATCTGGGTAGACTCCTCAAAGTTTCCAAGGACCTGGCAGATGTCTGCCAACTAGGCCCACTCTTCTGTAAAGAATTGAGGAGGCTGACTCCCACTACGCCGCCCATGTTGGAGTTGGTATTCCACTATAGCTCTACGCTGCTCATAGAGCCTGGCCAACATGTGGAGCGTAGAGTTCCACCGTGTGGGCACGTCGCACAGAAGTCGGTGCACTGGCAGATTAAACCGCTGTTGCAGGGTCCGCAGGGTGGCAGCGTCCGTCTTGGACTTGCGGAAATGTGCGCTGACCAGCGCACCTTTCCGAGCAGGTCTGACAAGCGTGGGTAGCTTTTCAGAAAGCGCTGAACCACTAAATTAAAGACATGGGCTAGGCATGGCACGTGCATGAGGCTGCCGAGCTGCAGAGCCGCCACCAGGTTACGGCCGTTGTCACACACGACCATGGCCGGTGGGAGGCTGAGCGGCGAAAGCCAGCGGTCGGTCTGCTCTGTCAGACCCTACAGCAGTTCGTGGGCCGTGTGCCTCTTCTCTCCTAAGCTGAGTAGTTTCAGCACGGCCTGCTGGCGCTTGCCCACCGCTGTGCTGCCACCCCGCGTGACACCGACTGCTGGCGACGTGCTGCTGCTGACACATCTTGATTGCGAGACAGAGGTTGCGTTGGAGGAGGAGGAGGAGGAGGGTGGTTTAGTGGAGGAAGCATACACCGCCGCAGATACCAGCACCGAGCTGGGGCCCGCAATTCTGGGGGTGGGTAGGACGTGAACGGTCCCAGGCTCTGACTCGGTCCCAGCCTCCACTAAATTCACCCAATGTGCCGTCAGGGAGATATAGTGGCCCTGCCCGCCTGTGCTTGTCCACGTGTCCGTTGTTAAGTGGACCTTGGCAGTAACCGCGTTGGTGAGGGCGCGTACAATGTTGCGGGAGACGTGGTCGTGCAGGGCTGGGACGGCACATCGGGAAAAGTAGTGGCGACTGGGAACCGAGTAGCGCGGGGCCGCCGCCATCATGTTTTTGGAAGCCTCCGTTTCCACAAGCCTATACGGCAGCATCTCCAGGCTGATGAATTTTGCTATGTGCACGTTTAACGCTTGAGCGTGCGGGTGCGTGGCGGCGTATTTGCGCTTGCACTCAAACAGTTGCGCTAGCAACGGCTGGACGGTGCGCTGAGAGACATTGCTGGATGGGGCCGAGGACAGCGGAGGTGAGGGTGTGGGTGCAGGCCGGGAGACGGTCATGCCTGTGTCCTAAGAGGGGGGTTGGATCTCAGAGGCAGGTTGGGGCACAGGGGGAGAGGCAGTGGTGCAAACCGGAGGCGGTGAACGGCCTTCGTCCCACCTTGTGGGGTGCTTGGCCATCATATGCCTGCGCATGCTGGTGGTGGTGAGGCTGGTGGTGGTGGCTCCCCGGCTGATCTTGGCGCGACAAACCTTGCACACCACAGTTCGTCGGTCGTCTGCACTCTCAGTGAAAAACTGCCACACCTTTGAGCACCTCGGCCTCTGCAGGGTGGCATGGCACGAGGGGGCGCTTTGGGAAACAGTTGGTGGATTATTCGGCCTGGCCCTGCCTCTACCCCTGGCCACCGCACTGCCTCTTCCAACCTGCCCTGCTGCTGCACTTGCCTCCCCCTCTGAAGACCTGTCCTCAGTAGGCTTAGCAAACCAGGTGAGGTCAGTCACCTCATCGTCCAGCTGCTCTTCCTCCGAATCCTCTGTGCGCTCCTCCCTCGGACTTACTGCAATTACTACTGTCTGAGTGATAGACAACTGTGTCTCATCGTCATCGACCTCCTCACCCACTGAAAGCTCTTGAGACAGTTGCCGGAAGTCCCCAGCCTCATCCCCCGGACCCCGGGAACTTTCCAAAGGTTGGGCATCGGTCATGACAAACTCCTCCGGTGGGAGAGGAACCATTGCTGCCCATTCTGGGCAGGGGCCCGAGAACAGTTCCTGGGAGTCTGCCTGCTCCTCAGAATGTGTCATTGTAATGGAGTGAGGAGGCTGGGAGGAAGGAGGAGCAGCAGCCAGAGGATTCAGAGTTGCAGCAGTGGACGGCGTAGAAGACTGGGTGGTCGATAGATTGCTGGATGCACTTTCTGCCATCCACGACAGGACCTGCTCACACTGCTCATTTTCTAATAAAGGTCTACCGCGTGGACCCATTAATTGTGAGATGAATCTGGGGACCCCTGAAACTTGCCTCTCTCCTAATCCCGCAGCAGTCGGCTGCGATACACCTGGATCAGGAGCTCGGCCTGTGCCCACACCCTCCGCGTCCGCGGCCTCCACGTCCTTGCCGGCGTCCACGTCTTCTAGGCCTACCCCTACCCCTCAGCATGGTGTATTATGAGTAGAGCAGAAACAGAACGCTGTAATTAAATGTGCCGCTTATTGGCCTGTGGTTGGAGGCTGACTTCGCTTACGGAACGCTCAGCAGAGCCAGGAAACAATTTTGCTCACGCCTGTAGTGAGACGTAGGTGCGTAGGACTGAGCTAGTGGAATTCACAGCGCAGAAGCAGTCAAGTCGCCAAAGGGCAGTGGTACACCTTAAGTATTTGGCTTCCCTTTTTTAAAATGGTGAGCTGAAACAGCAGACAGATACTGTATGCAGCGTATATTATGTTTACTGTTTCCCTCTGGCGCTATCACGGCGGTGATGTAACGGGCACAGCAGAGCCAGGAAACAATTTTGCGCACGCCTGCTGTAACGCTTAGCTGCGTATTAATTAGGACTACTACCCCCAGCAGACACACAGTACACTGAAGACGGTCACAGGCAGCCCAAATATAGTATTTTTCCCCAATTTTTTTGAAAAAGCCCACTGCCTATATAGACAGTATATCTCTTTCACCTTTCCCTTTTTCCCTGCCTCACCAGTACTGCCCCTATACTCTGTACAATGACTGCAGACTGAGGACGCAATGGTCTGCACGCCCGATATACAAAAAAAAATAAATTGTGCAACACTGCTAAAAGCAGCCTCAACAGTACTGCACACGGTCAGATGTGGCCCTAAGAAGGACTGTTTGGGTTCTTGAAGACTAATATAACACCTAACGCTCTCCCTATAGCAGCTACAGCAAGACAGCACTTTCCCTGATCTCTGTCACCATGCATCTGTGGCGAGCCGCGGGCGGGGCAGATTTTAATACTCGGGTGTCACCTGATCTCCCCAGCCACTCACTGCAGAGGGTTGGTATAGGGCTGGAACGTCACAGGAGGAAGTTGTAATGCCTTCCATGTCTTTCTATTGGCCAGAAAAGCGCGCTAATGTCTCAGAGATGAAAGTGAAAGTAACTCGAACATCGCTTGGTGCTCGTCTCGAGTAACGAGCATCTCGAACACCCTAATACTCGAACGAGCATCAAGCTCGGACGAGTACGCTCGCTCATCTCTTAACTACTGCTAATTGGCAAAGGGTTGCTTTCTCTGATGAGTCACATTTCTGCTTCATCAAATAGATAGATGTTGTCATGTCAAGAGAGAAACATCGGGGGGCGTGGCTTAGCTACAGAGCTGGAAGGATGTGTCCCATTTAACTCTCCAGCAAATCCTTCTAAAAATCGCTATAAACTTAAGCAAACTAACAGCCACGGACACAAAAGACGGTCTACGTACCATCAGGAAGACCCCAGGCGACCTGGTAGGAGATTTGGGACTTTTATAGCCTCACAGCGGTGGCACAAAGCAATTCCCGCTTCAGCTTCTCCCCCCCCCCCCCCTGCCATCTTCTTATCTTGATCTCCTGCGCTGCGGCTGGACACAGACCGCTCGGACGGCATCCCCCTCGGCCGAGTGAATCAGCAGCAGACACTTGAGCTGGGTGAGTGCCTCTGTCAGTGACTCCCGACACTTCATCCCCGCACCCACGGAGATATCTAAGCACAGGGACTTTGCCCCCACACCGGAGAGAGGCAACCAGGTGTAAAGAGACACGTGGGGACTGCATACACCGGGACCGAGCCTACAGGAGAGGGCACGGAGCTACCGTCTCCCCACCCCCCACCCCCCCCCCTCCTCCTCTGCTCATTTAGCCCACAGTCAGAGCAGACGGACTAGCAAAGAGATCATATTCCTCTCATCCCCCTCGGCCCCCCCCTTACTGAACTCACAAACGCTGCAGGTGACACATGAGACTGTGCCAACGGAGTTCTAAAGCAGCACCCACCCCCTCCCTTGCAAGAGAGTCTAAACAGAGCTGAAGAGGGTGTTATCTTCACCTCACATAAGCCTCTAACATTACAGACTGGGGTCTCAGACCACCCAAAACAATCTACATCAAGGTATAAATTGCACACAGAATCAGGGAGGTGTGTTAACCCTTGCTGTCCCAGTAATCCCAGCAAACAAACAGGACATAACACAGCTTCCTGAAGCTACAAGACGTCACTCACCTCTAACCAAACGTCAGCAGGAGCTAGGAGAATCCACACAAAATCTGAATCTCATCAGCAACTACCTATATAAAAGCCATAGGGAGACAAAATCCCTTCCTTCTCCAAATCCTGTGAGCCTGAAAATGATTTCCGCCACAAAAAAATACAAGAAGGACACTATGCTTAAAGGGGTTGTCCCGCGCCGAAACGGGTTTTTTTTTTTTTAAACCCCCTCCCCCGTTCGGCGCGAGACAACCCCGATGCAGGGGTTAAAAAAACCACCCGCACAGCGCTTACCTGAATCCCGGCGGTCCGGCGTCTTCATACTCACCTGCTGAAGATGGCCGCCGGGATCCTCTGTCTTCATGGACCGCAGGGCTTCTGTGCGGTCCATTGCCGATTCCAGCCTCCTGATTGGCTGGAATCGGCACGTGACGGGGCGGAGCTACACGGAGCCCCATTCAGAAAAGAAGAAGACCCGGACTGCGCAAGCGCGGCTAATTTGGCCATCGGAGGGCGAAAATTAGTCGGCACCATGGAGACGAGGACGCCAGCAACGGAGCAGGTAAGTATAAAACTTTTTATAACTTCTGCATGGCTCATAATTAATGCACAATGTACATTACAAAGTGCATTATTATGGCCATGCAGAAGTGTATAGACCCACTTGCTGCCTCGGGACAACCCCTTTAACTAACAACCACGTAGACACCACCGAGACTTCAGCAGAACCTAACACGCAACCTAACCTCAAAATGGTTAAAACCAACAGAGACAGAAGCAGAGACGCAGTAGGCACACCGAAACACAATAAAAATCAACTAGAAATGGATAAATACCTAAAGAAAAAACACCTTTCACCTGCGGCGCAGAGAGCCAAAATCACGCAAGAAGCCTCTAACGACCAAGACCTGATCGATTCTGACAGAGACTGTGGCTCAACACACTCGGACCAAGACGAAGAACAAGACAGAGGCCCAATCTCTCGCTCCTTCATCAAAAAAATATTAACCAAAGCTCTCTCCCCGGTCTTACAAGAACTTGCCGACATCAAAACAGATGTCAAACACATAGGCCGCAGGGTAGATGACTTGGAGAACACCCAACTAGAACTAATCCACCACAGAGAGGCAGTACAGAGTAACCTACTCTCCCAACAAGACCATCTCAACCAAGCCTTTCTTCTCCTGGAAGACCAGGAGAACAGGAGCAGAAGAAAAAATGTCAGAATAAGAGGCCTTCCAGAGACCACCGCACCAGAGGCTCTCAAATCAGCGGCCTTACAAATATTTAGCTCTCTCCTGGGAGAAGAGAGGGCAGATAATATTACTATCGAACAAATTCACAGAGCTCTGTGACCCAGACCTACTGCTTCGGCCCCTCCGCGAGATGTCATATGCGGTCTACTAAGCTACGTAGACACTGCAGATATCTTTCAAAAAGCACGAGAGACCCAAGAAATACTATTTGAAAACAATAAAATATTACTCTTCCAGGACCAAGCACATTGGCTAAAAGGCGCATATTGAAACCTTTAACAGACGCATTGAGAGCGAAAAAATTCCCAGTGAAATGGCTCTTCCCATTTGGCTTAGCTACCTTCAACGACGGGCAACAAATTACCATCCGAACCCCAGAAGACCTAGGCAAAGCATGGGAAAAATTAGACATCTCGCCGATCGATATCCCCTCCTGGCTACCAGTGCAAGCCCAACAAGTGACACCTCTACTCTCGAAACCAGAGGACTGGAAGATCAGCTCAAAACTCAAATCAACCAAGAAGTCCCAACCTTCTAACAAATAATTAATTATAACATTCTCTTTCCAAGAGGGCGATCTACACACCAGCTCAGAGATCAACGCCTCGGACTCTCCACGCCTACCTCCCCCCCTCCCCTTATCTCTCTCTCCCTACCATCCTCTTCCTTCTCCTAACCTTGCAGGAGAAGAACAAGCCATTGAAGCTGGATAGAGGACTCTATGGTTCCTGCGGAAGAGACGGGGACACCCCCCCCCCACTC
This sequence comes from Eleutherodactylus coqui, assembly GCF_035609145.1. Classification (NCBI taxonomy): domain Eukaryota; kingdom Metazoa; phylum Chordata; class Amphibia; order Anura; family Eleutherodactylidae; genus Eleutherodactylus; species Eleutherodactylus coqui. The sequence goes on along the minus strand of NC_089847.1, from coordinate 67,106,220 downwards.
CAAATACACCAGAGACTTGTGAGTCATAGCCGGCTTCCAGCAGCTGGCTCGCGGGGAGGGCTAGGGAGGCGTGTATGGGTAATATGCCATATCTGTTTTTCATTCGTGGAGGTCCCTCCCTCTGACCCCGGGCCCCCGAACCCACAGAAGTACCCCATGAAGAGGGACGTGGGGAATTCGGGACCCCCGGCCACTGGGACAGGCCTTATCCTGAATTTAGCTAATCCTTGTTATAATGTTGTTTTTTTTTAGTCTCTGTTAAAAAAGGCTGTTCACATACAACTCAGTTCAGTTAGGTTCAATAACAAATAGGAGTTGTCTGACACTACAAACCACAATATTTAAGACAAAACCTCACCCAAAGATGACTCACTACTTTCTCTAATACGAAGTCTCGGTGGTCTGCTAGAATCAATGGAGTGCGTCCAGCCACCCCCCAAACACGCAGGTGGGAATTGTCACCTAGGCCTGGCCTTCTATGCAACTGACTTTGTCCTTGCGGTGAAGAGCTTGGCCACTGTTTGGTGGCTCCACCCACACCTGGGTTTAGGCAGACCTTATTACCCGCCACACAAAGTGATGGGTTACGTTAATAGTTCTTGTTGTTTGGTCGTCGAGAAGGAGCGCCCGAGGTTAGTAGAACGACGAACAGATGCCATCTGTACGCAACTTAACACACATATATTATGGCTAACATAAAATATACATCCTTCAATGTAAGAGGGATGAACACCCCCGAAAAAAGAAGTCAAATTTTGACACTACTAAAAAAAATGAAATCCGAAATAGTATTTCTCCAGGAGACCCACTTAAAACAAAACCACATACCAAAACTTCCCATACATACATATAACCAATGGTTCCACAGTACACACACATCCGCATCTAGAGGAGTGACCATTGCAATAGGACAAAAAGTTCCCTTTACACCCACTCTCCAGAAAATAGACCCATACGGTAGGTACCTATTCCTCAAAGGCACAATAGCAAACAACAAAGTAACCCTTGCTAACTTATACGCCCCAAATCACAACCAGGTCCCATGGCTCATACGCACTTTAACTAAATTCGTAGATTTTGCAGAGGGACTCACAGTCGTAGGCGGAGACTTTAATTTAGTCTTGGACCCCTCCAGGGACACCACATCTACCACCCCGTCAATTCCCAACAAGCGTATACGCAGACTTAAAGCTACCCTCTCTGACCTGAACTTGCACGATATATGGAGATTATTACACCCAGAAGACAGAGGGTACACATATTTCTCTCACATACACACAACGTACCATAGGTTAGATTATCTCCTTGTGTCTGGAAAACACATAATAAACGCTCGAGACACAGATATCGGTCAAATCACAATTTCTGATCACGCACCGGTCTCAGTCTCACTTCCCATACACAACCTTCCCATTAGAGAATGGAATTGGAGACTGAATCCCACACTACTAAGCGACAAACTCCACTGCACAACACTATCAGACAAGCTAAAAGAATTCTTTGAGTTAAACGACACCCCAGACATCTCCACACCAATCCTATGGGAAGCCCACAAGGCTTTCATCAGAGGTGAATTAATAGCCCTAGGCACGAGAGTAAAGAAACAAAGGGAGAGGGAGGTAGATTCGTCGCTAACACAGATATCTAACCTAAAACAAGTACATAAGCACTCACTAAACAATGACAAACTCCAAGAACTAAAAAATCTCAGAGACAAACTCAAAAACACCCTAAACATCAAAACAGCAAAGACCCTCCTCTATTCTAAATATAAAATCTATATGCACGGTGATAAAGGTTCCAAAACAATGTCCAACCTCATCAAGAAACAAAAAGAAAAAACCTTCATACACAAAATAAAAACAACAGGCCAAACTGTAGATTCTACTGCGAACATCGCAAAGGAATTCGAAAAATTCTATAAAGATCTGTACAACCTCTCTAGTGACGAACAGAGAGGGGAACATAAAAATCTTAATAGCATAACTCAAGCATTTATAGAGTCCCTCACCCTACCCAGCCTAACTGAAGAAGATAAAGCTAGCCTAATATCCCCAGTCACCTCCCCAGAGGTCGAAAAAATTCTCAAGTCGATTCCCAATGGAAAAAGCCCAGGGCCGGACGGCCTACCAATCATATACTATAAAACCTTTTCCGAAACACTCATCCCACACCTGACAAATCTATGCAATACACTTCTTACAGGTGGACAACTCCCCAAACAAGCCTTGGAAGCATTTATCACCCTGATACCAAAAGAAGGGAAAGACCCAGAACACTGCTGCAATTATAGGCCCATTTCCCTATTAAACACAGATCTCAAGATTTGGGCAAAATTGTTAGCACAACGTATCTCACCTCTACTTCCAAAATTAATACATGCTGACCAAGTGGGGTTTGTACTGGGTCGAGAGGGAAAAATGAACACATCCCGCATTATCAATACTATCCACTACGCCAAACTTAACAAAATCCCACTGGTCTTATTGGGAACAGACGCCGAAAAGGCCTTCGACAGAGTGAGCTGGAGTTTTATGAGAGTCGCACTACAGAAGTTTGGCCTGCCAGATCAATTCATCGAGGCCATATTTAGCATGTATTCAACTCCCACAGCCAGGCTCCAAATAAACGGTACTCTGTCGGGGCCTTTCGCCATCACCAATGGGACCAGGCAGGGTTGCCCTCTCTCCCCCGCCCTCTTCGTGTTGGTCATGGAATTCTTACTTCAACGAAGCAGACAACACCCCAATATTAAGGGGTTAAGTATAGGAAACCTCACACACACAACAGCTGCTTTCGCAGATGACCTTTTGGTGCTCATGACCAACCCCGAGAGGGCCTTCCCCACAATCATAGACATCTTTGAACAATTTGTTAAAATCTCAAATTTTAAAATTAATTATGAAAAATCAGAAGCTCTAAACATTTCAGCTCCAACCAACAAGATTAAACAGATCATAAAAACACTCCCCTTTAAATGGCCCACTTCAAGCATCAAATACTTAGGCATCATTATAACTTCAGACCCACGCCTTCTCTATAAGGCAAACTTCCCCCCCCCCCCCCTCCTCCAAAAAGTACAAAACCAACTACACAATATTAACACCCCCCTGCTGTCATGGCTGGGCAGAAAAAACCTGATATCAACTTATATACTACCATATATCCTCTATGTTCTACAAACAGTCCGGATAGAGATCCCCTGCAAATTCTTCTCAAATCTTCACAAAATGTTCAGGACATTTATTTGGAACAAGCGAAAACCGCAACTAGCATTTTCATACTTGACACAAAAGAAGCCACAAGGAGGTTTTGGCCTACCAGATATATCTACCTATTACAAAGCGATCCACATGGCTAGATGGTTTGACTTGGTGGAACGCAAACTAGACTCGCCCTCCTTAAACCTAGAGAGAACATTAATAGATCAAATCGGTCAATTCCTTCTTTGGACCAACAACAAAATGCCTTATAAAAAACAAACACTCAGCCCGACACTAAGAGGCACAATCAAGGTAATGCATTCTATCAGAATAGAAAAGGGAGATCAACACAAGCTAGCACCAATGATTCCTGCATCACTGGTCCCCTCTATTTTAGCTAACAAGCTAATTAAAATAACCAACACTTGGGCTAAACTAAACTCTCTAACAATCCAAGACATCATTAAGGGAACTAAAATAAACAGCCCCTCACAAATCGATCTGCTCTTACCAAACCACTCCCTAAACTTCCTAGAGATAACAGGCATTTATTCCTCACTCAAAAAACTTCAGGAGAAATATCAGAGAGAACTGCGAGACCCGTATTGGTACGAAGCATACCTCTTTGTCCCGGAGAGACCAAAGAAACTTATGACACACCTATACAAAGGCCTACTTATGAACGCCGCACCCAACAAACCGTGGTTCCTTAGAGTCTGGGAAGGAGAATTGGGGACAACCTTTGACAGGGAAGAGACTAAAAAAATCTTGACAAATTCACATGGCTTCTCAAAATGTATCCGCATTCAAGAAAACTCATTCAAACTGACAACCCGATGGTATAAGACACCGGTCTCGCTCTCCAAACTTAATCCTACACAAACCGACAGATGTTGGAGATGTGGCACAGATAGAGGGAACCTAGTACATATTTGGTGGCACTGTCCACAAATTAAACACTTCTGGCAAAACATCACGAACCAAATAAACAAAATATGTAATACCACATATACATTTACCCCCGAGGAAGTCCTACTCTGGAAACCCTCAAAACAATTTACACCCTCAAAAAATTGCTTCCCCACCATACTAATTGCAGCAGCAAAACTACTCATCCCACCACTATGGAAATCGAATCATATACCTACGATAGCACAGTGGAAAGACAAAATTTCACAAATCTATAGATTTGAGGAATTGGCCGCTTGGGACACCAACTCAAGGGAAGAATTCCTCAAACTCTGGTCACCGTGGTATACATACCTAAAAAACTAGATAATATAGCTCTATCCAAGTAGCCTTAAACGGGGTGACGTATAAGAGCATCTAGCAGCAACAAATTCACTCGGGCGCTCCTCTCCCTTTCTCTCGACGACTTGGTTCCCCCCCCCCTCCCCCTGTTAAGTTCCTTACCAATGATCGCAAATAAAAAGCTGGGACGCTGCAGCGGAAGCGGGTAGGAGCCCCTGGTTGAGCAGATTCACTAACCCGCATCTTCCATTGCTTCTTCCCCCACTCGCACGCCTCGTCGTCTATACATTTAAATAGACCCCTAATGAAGTGGGGAAGTAGCTCCCTCCCGCTCACACAGCACCTATTGATTGAATGTACCCAACCTATACCATCATATCTTTCAAAGCAAGTCTGGTACATTACATCGCTAACCAAACATGTAACACTCATAATCTGTGATTTGTTAGTTACGTCCTACAATGGCTTCATTTGTGTAAGAAATTACTCACTGTTTGTAAATGATTTCTTTTTCTATGCTCAAATAAAAACAAGATTGTTTAAAAAAGAGAGAAACATCATAGAACAAACAACCTGCAACCATGGCTGGAAGAATACAAGCTGGTGGTGGTAGCATTATTGTCTTGGAAATTTTTTCATGGCATTCTCTAGGCCCACTCATCCATTTAGAAGGTACTTTAAACTGATTTGGTTATAAATTCATCCTTGCAGACCATGTATACCCATACATGATATTTGTCTTCCCTGGGGCACACGGTAAGACAATGCAACATGTCACACGGCTAGACATGTCTGACAGTGGTTGGAAGAGCACAACCAAGCCCCCTAATTCCCCAGACTTGAGCCCAATTGCCCATCTATGGGACCACCTTAATCATTGTGTTCGCTCTATGGATGCTCCCCCATGCACCTTCAAGCAACTGTGGGATGCACTGCAGTCAGCGTGGCCACTGATACCTAAAACAACTTTCCAGCACTTTATTGAGTCACTTTCAGCCCATCTAGCTGCTGTCCATGATGCACATAGTGGTTACTCTGGATATTAGCTCATGGTCATAATAATGTCACTCGACTCTATGTACCTAAGTCTACTCATAACAGTTAGAGATGAGCGAGCACCAAAATGCTCGGGTGCTCGTTACTCGAGACGAACTTTTCGCGATGCTCGAGGGTTCGTTTTGAATAACGAACCCCATTGAAGTCAATGGGCGACCCGAGCATTTTTGTATATCGCCGATGCTCGCTAAGGTTTTCGTTTGTGAAAATCTGGGCAATTTAACAAAGTGATGGGAACGACACAGCAACGGATAGGGCAGGCGAGGGGCTACATGTTGGGCTGCATCTCAAGTTCACAGGTCCCACTATTAAGCCACAATAGCGGCAAGAGTGCCCCCCCCCTTCCAACAACTTTTACTTCTGAAAAGCCCTCATTAGCAATGCATAACTTTGCTAAGCACCACACTACCTCCAACAAAGCACAAACACTGCCTGCATGACACTCCACTGCCACTTCTCTTGGGTAACATGCTGCCCAACCCCCCCCCCCCCCCCCAACGACCCAGTGTCCACAGCGCACACCAAACTGTCCCTGCCCAGCCTTTAGCTGCCCTCATGCCCCGCCACCCTCATGTCTATTTATAAGTGCGTCTGCCAGAGGAACCGCAGGCACACACTGCAGAGGGTTGGCACGGCTAGGCAGCGACCCTCTTTAAAAGGGGCAGGGCGATAGTCCACAATGCTGTACAGAAGCAATGAGAAATCCAATCCTGTGCCACCTCCATCTGGAGCTGCACACGTGGGCATAGCAATGGGGAACCTATGTGCCACACACTATTCATTCTGTCAAGGTGTCTGCATGCCCCAGTCAGACCGCGGTTTTTTATAAATAGTCACAGGCAGGTACAACTCCGCAATGGGAATTCCGTGTGCACCCACGGCATGGGTGGCTCCCTGGAACCCAACGGCGGTACAAAAAATATATCCCATTGCAGTGCCCAACACAGCTGATGTAATGTCGTGCTTAATTCAGGTGGGCTTTAGCCCACACTGCATGCCCCAGTCAGACCGGGGTTCTTTAGAAGTGGACACATGCAGTTACAACTCCCTGTGGACCCACAGCATGGGTGGCTCCCTGGAACCCACCGGCGGTACATAAATATATCCCATTGCAGTGCCCAACACAGCTGATGTTACGTCAGCTGTAATGCAGGTGGGCAAAAAATTAATTGGATTAAACTGTAGGCGAGGGCCCCCAAAAATTGGTGTACCAACAGTACTAATGTACCTGAGAAAAATTGCCCATGCCCAACCAAGAGGGCAGGTGAAACCCATTAATCGCTTTGGTTAATGTGGCTTAATTGGTAACTAGGCCTGGAGGCAGCCCAGTTAAAATAAAAATTGGTTCAGGTGAAAGTTTCAACGCTTTAATGAGCATTGAAACTTAGAAAAATTATGTGACTGAGACTTGTGGGCATAAGAAAAATTGCCCGTTCGGCGTGATTATGTGAGGTTTTAGGAGGAGGAGCAGGCGGAGGAGGAGGAATATTATACACAGATAGATGAAGCAAAAAGGTCCCCGTTTTAGATGGTGATAGAGAACGATGCTTCCATCCGCGGGTGCAGCCTACGTATTGTTTAGGTATCGCTGCTGTCCGCTGGTGGAGAAGAGAAGTCTGGGGAAATCCAGGCTTTGTTCATCTTGATGAGTGTAAGCCTGTCGGCACTGTCGGTTGACAGGTGGGTGCGCTTATCCGTGATGATTCCCCCAGCCACACTAAACACACTCTCTGACAAGACTCTAGCCGCAGGACAAGCAAGCACCTCCAGGGCATACAGCGCGAGTTCAGGCCACGTGTCCAGCTTCGACACCCAGTAGTTGTGGGGGCAGAGGCGTCACCGAGGATGGTCGTGCGATCGGCTACGTACTCCCTCACCATCCTTTTACAGTGCTCCCGCCAACTCAGCCTTGACTGGGGACCGGTGACACAGTCTTGCTGGGGAGCCATAAAGCTGGCAAAGGCCTTGGATAATGTTCCCCTGCCTGCACTGTACATGATGCCTGATCTCTGCACCTCCCCTGCTACCTGGGCAGCGGAAATGCGCCTTCGGCCACTAGCGCTGTCGGATGGGAAGTTTACCATCAGTTTGTCCACCAGCGCCCTGTGGTATAGCATCATTCTCAAACCCCTTTCCTCTTCGGGAATGAGAGTGGAAAGGCTCTCCTTATACCGTGGGTCGAGCAGTGTGTACACCCAGTAATCCGTAGTGGCCAGAATGCATGTAACGCGAGGGTCACGAGAAAGGCATCCTAACATGAAGTCAGCCATGTGTGCCAGGGTACCTGTACGCAACACATGGCTGTCCTCACTCGGAAGATCACTTTCAGGATCCTCCTCCTCCTCCTCCTCCTCTGGCCATACACGCTGAAAGGATGACAGGCAAGCTGCATCTGTACCCTCAGCAGTGGGCCAAGCTGTCTCTTCCCCCTCCTCCTCATGCTCCTCCCCCTGCTCCTCCTCCTCCTCTGGCCATACACGCTGAAAGGATGACAGGCAAGCAGCATCTGTCCCCTCAGCAGTGGGCCAAGCTGTCTCTTCCCCCTCCTCCTCATGCTCCTCCCCCTCCTCCTCAACGCGCTGAGATATAGACATGAGGTTGCTCTGACTATCCAGCGACATACTGTCTTCCCCCGCCTCTGTTTCCGATTCCAAAGCGGCTGCCTTTATGCTTTGCAGGGAACTTCTCAAGAGGCATAGCAGAGGAATGGTGACGCTAATGATTGCAGCATCCCCGCTCAGCATTTGGGTAGACTCCTCAAAGTTTCCAAGGACCTGGCAGATGGCTGCCAACCAGGCCCACTCTTCTGTAAATAATTGAGGAGGCTGACTCCCACTACGCCGCCCATGTTGGAGTTGGTATTCCGCAATAGCTCTACGCTGCTCATAGAGCCTGGCCAACATGTGGAGCGTAGAGTTCCACTGTGTGGGCACGTCGCACAGCAGTCGGTGCACTGGCAGATTAAACCGATGTTGCAGTGTCCGCAGGGTGGCAGCGAGCGTGTGGGACTTGCGGAAATGTGCGCAGAGCTGGCGCACCTTTCCGAGCAGGTATGACAAGTGTGGGTAGCTTTTCAGAAAGCGCTGAACCACCAAATTAAAGACATGGGCCAGGCATGGCACGTGCGTGAGGCTGCCGAGCTGCAGAGCCGCCACCAGGTTACGGCCGTTGTCACACACGACCATGCCCGGTTGGAGGCTCAGCGGCGCAAGCCAGCGGTCGGTCTGCTCTGTCAGACCCTGCAGCAGTTCGTGGGCCATGTGCCTCTTCTCTCCTAAGCTGAGTAGTTTCAGCATGGCCTGCTGACGCTTGCCCACCGCTGTGCTGCCACGCCGCGTGACTGCTGGCGACGTGCTGCTGCTGACACATCTTGATTGCGAGACAGAGGTTGCGTAGGAGGAGGAGGAGGAGGGTGGTTTAGTGGAGGAAGCATACACCGCCGCAGATACCACCATCGACCTGGGGCACGCAATTCGGGGGGTGGGTAGGACGTGAGCGGTCCCAGGCTCTGACTCGGTCCCAGCCTCCACTAAATTCACCCAATGTGCCGTCAGGGAGATATAGTGGCCCTGCCTGCCTGTGCTTGTCCACGTGTCTGTTGTTAAGTGGACCTTGGCAGTAACCGCGTTGGTGAGGGCGCGTACAATGTTGCGGGAGACGTGGTCGTGCAGGCCTGGGACGGCACATCGGGAAAAGTAGTGGCGACTGGGAACTGAGTAGCGCGGGGCCGCCGCCGCCATCATGCTTTTGAAAGCCTCCGTTTCCACAAGCCTATACGGCAGCATCTCCAGGCTGATTAATTTGGCAATGTGCACGTTTAACGCTTGAGCGTGCGGGTGCGTGGCGGCGTACTTGCGCTTGCGCTCAAACAGTGGCGCTAGCGACGTCTGGACGCTGCGCTGAGAGACATTGCTGGAGGGGGCCGAGGACAGCGGAGGTGAGGGTGTGGGTGCAGGCCAGGAGACGGTCGTGCCTGTGTCCTCAGAGGGGGGTTGGATCTCAGTGGCAGATTGGGGCACAGGGGGAGAGGCAGTGGTGCAAACCGGAGGCGGTGAACGGGCGTCATCCCACCTTGTGGGGTGCTTGGCCATCATATGCCTGCATATACTGGTGGTGGTGCCTCCCCAGCTGATCTTGGCGTGACAAAGGTTGCACACCACTGTTCGTCGGTCGTCAGGCGTCTCTGTGAAAAACTGCCACACCGTAGAGCACCTTGACCTCTGCAGGGTGGCATGGCGCGAGGGGGCGCTTTGGGAAACAGTTGGTGGATTATTCGGTCTGGCCCTGCCTCTACCCCTGGCCACCGCACTGGCTCGGCCTGTGCCCACACCCTGACTTGGGCCTCCGTGTCCTCGCCCGCGTCCACGTCCTCTAGGCCTACCCCTACCCCTCAGCATGGTGTATTACCAGTAGTGCAGAAACAGAACGCTGTAATTAAATGTGCCGCTTCTTGGCCTGTGGTTGGAGGCTGACTTCGTTTACGGAACGCCAGGAAATAATTTTGCGCAAGCCTGCTGCAACACTTAGCTGGCTGCGTATGATTTTGTAGAACTACTACACCCAGCACAGACAGACTCAGAACACTGAGCACAGTGACAGGCAGGCCAAATAGATTTTTTCCCACAAATTTTTTTGCAAAGGCCCACTGCCTATATTCAATCAATAATATGTCTTCTGTCCCTGCCTCACCACTACTGGCCCTGCACTATGTCTAATTACTGCAGGGCGCAATGCTCTGCACGGCCGATATACCAAAAAAAAAAAAAAGTGCAACACTGCAAAAATCAGCCTCCACAGTACTGCACACGGTTAGATGTGGCCCTAAGAAGGACCGTTGGGGTTCTTGAAGCCTACAATAACTCCTAACACTCTCCCTATAGCAGCTCCAACAAGATACCACTTTCCCTCAGCTATGTCAGAACGCATCTGTGGCGAGCCGCGGGAGGGGCCGATTTTTATACTCGGGTGACACCTGATCTCGCCCGCCACTCACTGCAGGGGGGTGGTATAGGGCTTGAACGTCGCAGGGGGAAGTTGTAATGCCTTCCCTGTCTTTCCATTGGCCAGAAAAGCGCGCTAACGTCTCAGAGATGAAAGTGAAAGTAACCCGAACATCGCGTGGTACTCGTTACGAGTAACGAGCATCTCGAACACGCTAATACTCGAACGAGTATCAAGCTCGGACGAGTACGTTCGCTCATCTCTAATAACAGTCAAACCAATAAAGAAGGTGAACCTGGGTGGCTTAAGTCATATAAGACATATAATAGCACACCCTATCCTAATATAAAGTGCATAAACATTATGGGAATCAATATAATAAGAATTGTGGATTCCGCATGCATTTGAGCCGCAGTAATACGCAGATCAGTCAAATGCATTGGATTACACAATTCTTCTCACATTAGCAGGTTAGAACTACGTAATCCACTCACAGAAAACAGAACACAGCATGTTCTATTTTACAGTGCACATCCGCAACATAGAGCCCATTATGCTCCATGGTCGTGCATATAGTCACAGCCCATACGCAACTACATTCTGTACGGGCTACAGGTACCCACGTCATTGCTAAGCGACGGCACAGGAAAATAAGGTGTACTGTACATGACTGCCTGTATGAGTATGCAGCTATGTGCAGTACATTTCGCAGCCATACACAGGGCGATGGCTGGGCTCACAGCTGGGAGCAGCTTGTTGAATGCCTTCTGTGTGAGACCGCCGCACCTCAGCATGCCTACGAAGCCTCACAGAGCACTACTTTTTATACCCATCCCTGCCACTAAGGTCAAGAAATACCCCCAAAAAAGTGTCGGGTTTGCAGCAAGCATGGGGGGAGGAGGAGGGATACCTGGTTTTAAAACCCCATTTTCCTATCCCAACCAGGCCTCTGTAATTACCCCTGTTTTCAGACATTCCACACGTTTACATTATTATTTTTATCTAAGATTAAAGGAATGCCAAAAAAGGGGGATGGGATTATTTTTAGGGAGTTAATTTTTTTCTGCACAAGTGAGCAATTGGGCCTGGAATTTATTCAGTTGTGCCCTGAAATCCAATAGGTGTTCCCTCCATTACAAGCCTAGCCATGTGTCCAGTAAGCAGATTGGGGCCACAATGGGTATGTTTCTGAACACTGGACGAACAGGAATAACCATTTTGGGGTCAAAGTCTTCATTCATATGTGTGCTGTACAAAAATATGTTTTTAAAATGACACAATTGCCAAAGAACGAAAATCGCAATTTTTTCCTTCTGCTTTGCTTAGATTCCTTTCAAAATGGGGTCATTTGTGGGGGTTCTCTGTCGATTTGCCAGCTCAAGGTCTCGACAAGTGTGCAATGGGCCTAAATCACCTTCAAGCAAAATGTCTGTTCCTTTCGTTTGGGTCCTGTTGTGCATCTAGACAGAAGCTTAGAGCCAAAATGTGTGTTTCTGTACATAGGACAAAGAGGGGTATCCATTTTGGAGTGCAAATCCTCATTTTCATGTGCACTATAGAAAAAAAATGTGCCTTTAAAATAACATATTTGCTAAAATATGAAATTTAAATTTTTCCTTCTCTAAATTGCATTAACTCCCGAAAAGAAACTGTGGGGTCACTCATGACACCCATCAGTGAATACATTAAGATGTGTATTTTTTAAAATGGGGTCATTTGTGGGGGTATCTGTCATTCTAACACCTATGAGCCTTTGCAATCTTGGCTTGGTGAAGGAAAACAAAATGTTAATAATCAATGTTAAGTTTGTGAGTCTCCTAAATGGTTTTAAAAACCTAAAGTTTTTCCAATGTGCTTCCAGAATGAAGTAAACAGATAGAAATATATAAGGCTTCTAAAATTTGTGCAGTATGTTTGTACATTTTTGACATATTGCAGTTGAAAATGTGAAAAAAATTACAATTTATTTCAAAATGTTCCCAATTTTGGTGCTTTTACTAAATATACACAAATTTTATCAGTCTATTTTTACCACCCAAATTAAGTCCAATATGTTGCAAAAAAATTATGTCATAATTACTTGGATATGCAAAACCTCTACGGAGTTATTCTATGTTAAAGTGACACTTATCAGATTTCTAAAATTTGGCCTTGTCATTAAGGCGCAAACAGGCTTGGTCACTTAGGAAAACCAAAGTGGCCCATGAAAATGGAGCCATTGACCCAAACCTTTATAGTTGGTGGAATACCATTCTGCAAAGCTGTGAACTATTTAAATGTCTAGCATATAGGAAAGGGGCCTTGAGATTCCCACAATTTGGCGGAACTAGTTGCAAGGCCACGGAACAGCCCATTATGTAGCCAACTAGAGTCAGTGGTTACACGCACCACTCGGCCACTTTCAGCAGGCAAAAAGGGCAACAAAATTAATAACAATTTTAAAAATTGTTTAGCTATTTACAGGCATGTGTAGAGAAAACAGTGCAAGTGCCCACAGGAGACATTATGACACATACTGATTAGCATGACAATAGCAGTATGCTAACAAGTCTATTTCCATACCCCCACCACCACTTTCCCCTAAATGCACATTTCCTTAATATACGTATGGGGGCAGCTCCATGTTGCAGTCCATGAAGCCCAGGAGGTGCGTGTATCAATAGGGCAGCCTGGGCGTGGCTCCCTCCTGGGCAGGGCGCCTAGATTTGTACCTTATACTCATCGTAGATGTACTGCCAGCCTGTCCACACCTTTAGTTCTATTGGGTATGGACCCCCCCCCCCCCCCCAAAAAAAAAGGACATGTTATTAGCCTGAAAATGAACTATTACTACCGTGCTGTGTTTTAAAATAATTCAACCCCAATTTCTATAAATAATTTTTGCTAAGCCACAAACCAAACATCAACTTTCCGGAGCAAGGTAACCAGCAAGTGCATATAGGTGCTAGCACCAAAGAAAAAGGCACACCAAAAAGGGTCCAGGAGCAATGTTTGTAATGCAGGTCCAATAGAGTGCGGGTAGAGAAGGGGCCAAATACAGCCATAGAATAAACAATTAAAATCCTGTTTAGTTCACATAAGTGCTTTCTAGATGTGAGATATTGCAACAGGTCAATTGTATATTGATCATGGCAAAACTCATTATCTAAAAGATACTCACCATAGGTTTTGCAGGCAGCGGCATTGCCATTGGTCCACTGTTGATTATAAACAGTGGTGGTCACCTCCTGCCACAGCTCCGCTTTGTTGGACTGATTTTTGTACTTGCTGCAGTTCGATTCCCAGAGGGTCGGGTGGGCTTCAACTGCCGGGATCAGCTTAGTCCTGTCCATTGTATTTCAAAGGTCTTTTTTTTAATTTATGGTACATGGGCTAGTGCACCAACACACCATATAAATGTCTGCTAAGCCTAAACCGATATAAAATGAAGAGTTTTATAGTGGATGCCCATAGAGGTGCAGCTATGTGCATAAAGCAAAATATTTTTTTTTATTTACAAATATAATTACTTAATAACTGTGTTTCTTGCATTTTGCATATGCCAAAAATGTCACCTAGAGAAAATGTGTACAAAAAGAGAAAGCTGCATAATAAAATGAAGGCACATGCAAGGTATTACCAAGGGACAGCATATGTTACTTTTTTACTTATTTGACCTGTATCACTAGCTTAAATTCTGTTAGACTGCTGTTTTACATTTCAGACCCTTGCACATGGGCGGAAATTCCGCGGCGGGATTTCCTGCAGAATTTCCACCCATGGTCACTGCCATAGGATTGCATTAGAAAACACAATCTTAGGCAGACGGCCGCAATTTGTCCACATGAAATCACTCGCAGAAAACAAATCGCGGCATGTTCTATTTCTGTGTGGGTCTCGCAGAGGCCCGCCCAGAAATGTCAGTAGTGACAGGCCGGCTCCTCTCTGCGCATGCGCCTGCTGTCCGGCAGCTGGCGCTTAGCAGAGAATGAAGACGCAGGGAGCGGGTAAGCCACAGGCCTCTGCAGGGGCACAGGTCTGCATCCCACTGCGAGAATTATTTGCAGCGGGATCCGACCCGGCCATCTGCAGGCGGCCTAACTCAGTAATATTTTAGTCTGTGTAATGTTTATAGATTTTAGGATGTTTTAAGGTTTCTGTTCTGTGTTAGAATTAATGTTTTTCATTCCTTGAGTGTGCCTTTATTTTATTATGCTGCTTTCCCTTTGTGTACACTGATTGGTAGTGCCTCTTATAAGTAGACCGCCTCTTTCTCTGTTTATTCAATGGTTCTGTCCCCTTCCTTGCTATAACTTAAAGGCTCCCTGTCCACGGGCATTGCGAAGTCCTGCGGCAGATCTCCGCCGCAGGAGCCACCGTCCGGGAGCAGGAGCCGCCGCCGAATCTCGGCCAATCAGCCCTATCTGATAGATAGGCTGGCCGCGGAGAATCGGGGCAATTCGCAGCATGCTGCGAATTGCCCACCGCGAGCAGAGAATCGCAATGATTCTCCACTCGTGAACAGGGGCCGGCGCTTTCCATAGCACGGCTATGGAAAGCGTCGGCCGGCGTGATTCGCCGGCGGTTTACCACCGGCGAATATACGTCCGTGGACAGGGGGCCAAAGAAAATATAACTCATTATGTAAAAAATGGCCTATACAGCTAGTGTACATAAACGTAAGAACAAAAAATAGTTTTGACCATCAGAATACTAAAAAGTAAACTAATGAAATTGTTCTATAACTGAACTTGTACTGAATAGATTACCACTAGAGATGAGCGAGCACCAAAATGCTTGGGTGCTCGTTGCTCGAGTCGAACGTTCCACGATGCTCGAGAGTTCGTTTCAAGTAAGGAACCCCATTGAAGTCAGTGGGCGACTCGAGCATTTTTGTATATCGCCGATGCTCGCTAATTTTTTTATTTGTGCAAATCTGCAAAACCTACGAAAGTGATGGAAACGACACGGATAGGGCAGGCGAGGGGCAACATGCTGGGCTGCATCTCAGGTTCCCAGGTCCAACTATTAAGCCACAATAGCGGCAAGAGTGAGCCCCCCCCCCCCCCCCCAACAATTTTTACTTCGGACAAACCCTCATTAGCAAGGCACACCTTAGCCAAGCACCACACTACCTCCAACCAAGCACAATCACTGCCTGCGGGACACACCGCTGCCTCTTCTCCTGGGTTACATGCTGCCCCCCCCCGGCAGGACCCTGCGTCCGTAGCGCACACAAAAGTGTCCCTGCGCAGCCTTCAGCTGTCCTCATGCTACACCACACCACCCTCCTATCTATTTATAAGTGCGTCTGCCATGAGGAGGAACACACTGCAGAGGGTTGGCAGGGCCAGGCAGCGACCCTGTTTAAAAGGGTGGGGAGGGCGATAGCCCACAATGCGGTAGAGAATCAATGAGAAATTGACGTTCGATCTTCATTCCAATCCCGTGCCACCTCCGTCAGGAGCTGCAAATGTGGGCATAGCTAGGGGAATCCATGTGCCCACACAGTATTCATTTTGTCAAGGTGTCGCATAGCTCAATCGACACCGCAAGGGGAAAGCCATCTGCACACTGCCCCCTACCCAAGTCAGTCAATGTCTTTGTGCCAGGGAGGTCAAACACCGCAATGGGAACTAAGTGTGCACTAACACCATAGGTGGGACCTAGGCAACCCAAGACATGAAGAATTAATAAATCTGAGCGGCCAAACATGGCAGACTTGCACCGACATAGGCCTCGGCCCACAGCTTCAGCAATCGTAGGCAGGAAGCGGACTTTCACTGCACCCAGGACATAGGCCTCTGCACAAACCCTCAGCAATTGTGGGCCTACAGCCGACTCCAATGCTAGAGTAGCTGTGAACTTCTGATTAGCGCTGTATTGCTCCTCTAGTTTGTCCCAATGCAGTGCCCCGAATAGCTGAGCTAACCTAAAATAAAATACAGGTGGGCTTTGGCCCACACTGCATGCCCCAGTCAGACTGGGGTTTTTTAATTAATAGTCACAGGCAGGTACAACTCCGCAATGGGAATTCCATGTGCACCCACAGCATGGGTGGGTCCAAGGAAGCCAACGGCGAAACCTAAATAAATCCCATTGCAGTGCCCTGGACAGCAGAGCTAACGTGAGATAAAATACAGGTGGGCTTGGCCCACACTGCATGCCCCAGTCAGACTGGGGTTTTTTAATTAATAGTCACAGGCATGTACAACTCCGCAATGGGAATTCTGTGTGCACCCACAGCATGGGTGGGTCCCAGGAAGCCACCGGCGGAACCTAAATAAATCCCATTGCAGTGCCCCGGACAGCAGAGCTAACGTCAGATAAAATACAGGTGGGCTTTGGCCCACACTGCATGCCCCAGTCAGACTGGGTTTTTTTATAAATAGTCACAGGCAGGTACAACTCCTCTATGGGAATTCCTTGTGCACCAATAGGATGGGTGGCTCCCTGGAACCCACCGGCGGTACATAAATAAATCCCATTGCAGTGCCCTGCACAGCTGAGCTAACGTGAGATAAAATACAGGTGGGCTTTGGCCCACACTGCATGCCCCAGTCAGACTGGGGTTTTTTAAATAATAGTCACAAGCAGGTACAACTCCGCAATGGGAATTCCATGTGCACCCACAGCATGGGTGGCTCCCTAGAACCCACCGGCGGTACATAAATAAATCCCAGCTGAGCTAACGTCAGATAAAATACAGGTGGGGTTCGGCCCACACTGCATGCCCCAGTCAGACTGTTTTTTTTTTTATAAATAGTCACAGGCAGGTACAACTCCTCTATGGGAATTCCGTGTGCACCCATAGCATGGGTCGCTCCCTGGAACCCACCGGCGGTGCATAAATAAATCTCATTGCAGTGCCCTGCACAGCTAAGCTAACGTGAGATAAAATGCAGGCGGGCTTTGGCCCACACTGCATGCCCCAGTCAGACTGGGGTTTTTTAATTAATAGTCACAGGCAGGTACAACTCCGCAATGGGAATTCCGTGTGCACCCATAGCATGGGTGGGTCCCAGGAAGCCACCGGCGGAACCTAAATAAATCCCATTGCAGTGCCCCGGACAGCAGAGCTAACGTCAGATAAAATACAGGTGCGCTTCGGCCCACACTGCATGCCCCAGTCAGACTGTTTTTTTTTTTATTAATAGTCACAGGCAGGTACAACTCAGCTATGGGAATTCTGTGTGCACCCATAGCACAGGCGGCTCCCTGGAACCCACCGACAGTACATTACTGTATCCGCTTGCAGTGCCCCGGATAGCAGAGCTAATGTCAGATAAAATACAGGTGGGCTTCGACCCACACTGCATGCCCCAGTCACACTGTTTGTTTTTTTTTCGGGCCAGATAGGTAGAACACCACGATGTGAAAACTTAGTGCAGCCATACTATGCACAGACCCCTGTAGTATTCCTGTAGCAAACGTATGAGCTGACCCTAATAACAGTTATGTTGCAGAAGTCTAGGTAGACCCCAGTAACATTTGTGTAGTTACAGTATAGACAGACCCCAGTAACATTTTAGTTGCAGCAGTATCGACTGACCCCAGTAACATTTATGTAGCTGCAGTATTGGCAGACCCCTGTAACGTTAATGCAGTTACGCTCCGCTCCTTTAGCCCAAACAAGTTTCTCCGATAACTGTGGTGACACGAGAGAAAATACATGATGCGCATTGCTGATCCCCTGACCCCAAGCAGGAGGAGGAGGTGGCATTACAAGGCCAAGACAGCATGACCAGGACCCGCTATAGTCTGTGTGGAAACCACGTTAGCGGGCCCAGGTTCAGGCTGGGTTCCGGGATACCACCGTGGATTTTGCTTCCATGGGCAAAATCAAACCTTCAGATACGAATAAGAGCCACTGGACAAAAGTAAAGCCACAGAATAAAAGCGAAAGCGACAACAGCTATGTGGAAAAGCTAGTATTTTCTGAGACCAGAGGGGCATTTGATAGCAATGAAAAGGATATTCTAGGAACTAAAAGTCGGCACTCCTCCTCATCTCAATCAGAAATATAGAAAGGCTTCATTCATATGTTTTCTGTTGACCATTGCAAAGTGTTAGCAATGCAAGTTTCTGGCTATACCACTCATCTTTGTCAGGAATTACCAAAGATGATCACAAGTAAAGGCCTCTTCAATCAGTCCAAAATCAGACCGGGAGTATGTGGCTCTCAGCTGGCCTGCTTCCACCAAGGATATGTCCCTGCTGCTTCTCTGTCCCCAGCCCTGCAGGGATGCCGTGTTCGAGAGTCGGCTCTATTCCTACCTCAGCATGACACAACACTATGTAATTATTATCTGCACCAACAAGATAGAAGCTGCAATTGCTCTACCGCTCGGCTGAATGCTTCAGCTAGGGATAATCGAATAGCACTCCGGTTGTATTTCTTTGGTTTTTGGAACTGTGGCCAGGATTAAGAGGGACGGGGGGGGGGGTTCATTCCTATTGTGCCGGTTAAGGTGAAATTCTTGGACTGCCGCAAGAGGGACCAAAGCTTTACCATTTGCCAAGAATGTTTGCATTGTTAGAGGAGGAGGAGGAGGGGGGGGGGGGTTAAACGAGGTTGCATTACAAGGCCAAGACAGCATGACCAGGACCCACTATAGTCTGTGTGGAAACCACGCTAGCGGGCGCAGGTTCAGGCTGGGTTTTCCGGGATACCACCGTGGATTTTGCCTCCATGGGCAAAATCAAGCCTTCAGATACGAATAAGAGCCAATGGACAACAGTGAAGCCACAGAACAAAAGTGTGATATGAAGCTGGAGACCCCAGAAACTTTTCTCTCTCCTAATCCCTCAGCAGCCAGCTGCGATTCACCTGGACCAGGGGCTCGGTCTGTGCCCACACCCTCACTTGGACCTCCGCGTCCTCACCCACGGTCACGTCCTCTAGGCCTACCCCTACCCCTCAGCATGGTGGATTACGAATACAGCAGACACTGAGTGTTGGTAAAAATTAGGCGATTATTGGCCTGCACTTGGAGGCTGACAGTGGTACTGTAACGCACACAGTAGGCCGAAAAAATAATACGCTTGCCTGCAGAAAGGCCAAGCTGGCAAAGTAAATCAGTAACGTTTTCTTTCCCTGCTACAATGACTAGATTAGCCTGGAAAAAGTTGCACAGCCCCAACCTGGCATAGTTGCAGTTCCCATGGGGCATAGGCTTCGTCATACAGCTTCAGCAGTTGTAGGCAGGAAGCAGACTTTCACTGCACCCAGGACATAGGCCTCTGCACAAACCCATAGCAATCGCGGGCCTACAGCGGACTCCAATGCTAGCGTAGCTGTGAACATCTCATTAGGGCTGTTTCGCTTCTCTTGTTTGTCCCAATGCAGTGCCCGGATAGCTGCGGTAACGTGAGATAAAATGCAGGTTGGCTTCGGCCCACACTCCATGCCCTAGTCAGTCAGGTTTTTTGGGGGGAAGGGGGGGTTTGGGTTATGCCCAGATACTTAGAACACCGCGATGGGAAAATGTAGTGTACCCATACTATGTACAGACTCCTGTAATATTACTGTTGCAAAGGTATAAGCTGACCCCACTAACAGTTATGTTGCAGAAGAAGTCTAGGTAGACCCCAGTAACATTTCAGTAGTAATAGTATAGACAGACCACTGTAACATTTCCGTAGCAGCAGTATAGGCATAGCCCAGTATTGGTAACATTTCATTTGCAGCAGTATACAGACCCCAGTAACATTTCAGTAGCAGCAGCGTAGGCAGAGCCCAGTAACATTTAGGAAGTAACAGTGTAGACATACCCCAGTAACATTTCATTTACAGCAGTGTAGACAGACCCCAGTAACATTTCAGTTGCAGCAGTATAGACAGACCCCAGTAACATTTCATTTGCAGCAGTATAGACAGACCCCAGTAACATTTCATTTACAGCAGTATAGACAGACCCCAGTAACATTTCAGTTGCAGCAGTATAGACAGACCCCAGTAACATTTCATTTGCAGCAGTATAGACAGACACCAGTAACATTTCATTTGCATCAGTATACACAGAGCCCAGTAACATTTCAGGAGCAACAGTATAGACAGACCCCAGTAACATTTCAGTAGTAATAGTATAGACAGACCCCAGTAACATTTCAGTAGCAGCAGTGTAGGCAGAGCTCAGTAATATTTCAGTAGTGACAGTATAGACAGACCCCAGTAACAGTTCAGTAGCAGCAGTATAGACAGACCCCAGTAACATTTCATTTGCAGCAGTATAGACTGACACCAGTAACATTTCATTTGCAGCAGTATACACATAGCCCAGTAACATTTCAGGAGCAACAGTATAGACAGACCCCAGTAACATTTCAGTAGTAATAGTATAGACAGACCCCAGTAACATTTCAGTAGCAGCAGTGTAGGCAAAGCTCAGTAATATTTCAGTAGTGACAGTATAGACAGACCCCAGTAACAGTTCAGTAGCAGCAGTATAGACAGACCCCAGTAACATTTCATTTGCAGCAGTATAGACTGACACCAGTAACATTTCATTTGCAGCAGTATACACATAGCCCAGTAACATTTCAGGAGCAACAGTATAGACAGACCCCAGTAACATTTCAGTAGTAATAGTATAGACAGACCCCAGTAACATTTCAGTAGCAGCAGTGTAGGCAGAGCCCAGTAATATTTCAGTAGTGACAGTATAGACAGACCCCAGTAACATTTCAGTAGCAACAGTATAGACAGACCCCAGTAACATTTCATTTGCAGCAGTATAGACTGACCCCAGTAACATTTCAGTAGTAACAGTATAGACTGACCCCAGTAACATTTCAGTAGCAGCAGTGTAGGCAGAGCCCAGTAACATTTCTGAAGCAGCAGTGTAGGCAGAGCCAAGTAACATTTCTGTAGTAACAGTGTAGACAGACCCCAGTAACATTTCAGTAGTAACATTATAGACAGACCCCAGTAACATTTCAGTTGCAGCAGTGTAGGCTGACCTCAGTAACATTTCATCCGCAGCAGTATACACAGGCCCCCAGTAACATTTCAGTAGTAACAGTATAGACTGACCCCAGTAACATTTCAGTAGCAGCAGTGTAGGCAGAGCCCAGTAACATTTCTGAAGCAGCAGTGTAGGCAGAGCCAAGTAACATTTCTGTAGTAACAGTGTAGACAGACCCCAGTAACATTTCAGTAGTAACATTATAGACAGACCCCAGTAACATTTCAGTTGCAGCAGTGTAGGCTGACCTCAGTAACATTTCATCCGCAGCAGTATACACAGGCCCCAGTAACATTTTAGTAGCTGCAGTCTAGGCAGAGCCCAGTAACATTTCTGTAGTAACAGTATAGACAGACCCCAGTAACATTTCATTTACAGCAGTATAGACAGAACCCAGTAACATTTCAGTAGTAACAGTATAGACAGACCCCAGTAACATTTCAGTAGCAGCAGTATACACAGACCCCAAGTAATATTTCAGTAGCAAAAGTATAGACAGACCCCAGTAACATTTCATTTGCAGCAGTATACACAGACCCCAGTAACATTTCAGTAGCTGCAGTCTAGGCAGAGCCCAGAAACATTTCAGTAGTAACAGTATAGACAGACCCCAGTAACATTTCAGTAGCAGCAGTGTAGGCAGAGCCCAGTACCATTCCAGTAGCAGCAGTATAAACAGACCCAAGTAATATTTCAGTAGCAACAGTATAGACCAGGGGTGTCAAACTCATTTTCACCAAGGGCCACATCAGCCTTGCGGTTGCCTTCAAAGGGCGATTCTAATTGTAAGACAGTAAAGTAAAAGTAAACCCCACAGTGGCCCGATTAATAACAAGGCCGTCCATAGTGGCCAGTGACGCACACCATTCTGCACATACACACACACATACACACACACACCATTCTGCACATACACCCGCACGCCATTCTGCGCATACACCAGCACGCCATTCTGCGCATACACACGCACACCATTCTGCGCCTACACACGCACACGCGCACACCATTCTGCGCATACACACGACACCATTCTGCGCATACACACGCACGCCATTCAGCACATACGCACGCCATTCTGCGCATACACCCGCACAGATGCACACCATTCTGCACATGCACCTGCACAGATGCACACCATTCTGCGCATACACACGCACACCATTCTGCGCATACACCCGCACAGAAGCACACCATTCTGCGCATACACACACCATTCTGCGCATACACATGCACACCATTCTGCGCATACACACACACAGACACACACCATTCTGCGCATACACACGCACAGACGCACACCATTCTGCGCATACACACGCACAGACGCACACCATTCTGCGCATACACACGCACAGGCGCACACCATTCTGCGCATACACACGCACAGACACACACCATTCTGCGCATACACCCGCACAGACGCACACCATTCTGCGCATACACCCACACACCATTCTGCGTATACACACGCACAGACGCACACCATTCTGCGCATACACACGCACAGATGCACACAGTTCTGCGCATATACCCGCACAGACACACACCATTCTGCGCATACACCCACACAGACTCACACCATTCTGCGCATTCAGACGCACGCCATTCTGCGCATACACCCGTACACCATTCTGCGCATACACACGCACAGACGCACACCATTCTGCGCATACACCCGCACACCATTCTGCACATATACATACAGACACACACACACACACACACATATATATATATATATATATATATATACACACAGACATACACACACACACATATGTACATACACACACACATATATATATATATATACAGACACACATACATATATACAGACACACACACATATACACAGACACACACACACATATATACAGACACAGATACACACATATACACAGACACACACACACATATAGACACACACACACACATATAGACACACACACACATACATAGACACACACATATATATATATATATATATATATATATATATATATACAGACACACACACACACACACACACACTGTAGCTGCTCCTCCTCAGCGTCGTTCTTCTTGCTGCATGGATCATGTTCTCTGCGGTCATCTTCCCTCCTCCGCGGCCGTTGTCAGTCTCCTATCGGCACTCCTCTATTACTGTCTGCACTAGACTGAACAAGCCGAGAGAAGACTGCCTACTGACAGCAGCACGGAGGAGTGAGAGAACTTACTGCACAGCCGGCGGAACACAGAAAATGAGGCGGTGGGCCGGATTCGGCCCGCGGGCCTTGTGTTTGACACCTGTGGTATAGACAGACCCCAGTAACATTTCATTTGCAGCAGTATACACAGACCCCAGTAACATTTCATTTGCAGGTGTATAAACAGACCCCAGTAACATTTCAGTAGCTGCAGTCTAGGCAGAGCCCAGTAACATTTCAGTAGTAACAGCATAAACAGACCACAGTAACATTTCATTTACAGCAGTATAGACAGAACCTAGTAACATTTCAGTCATAACAGTATGGACAGACCCCAGTAAGATTTCAGTAGCAGCAGTGTAGGCAGAGCCCAGTAACATTTCAGGAGCAGAAGTATAGGCAGACCGAAGTAACATTTCTTTTGCAGAAGTATAGGTAGACCCCTGTAGCATTACTGTGGCAGAAGTATAGGCAGGCAGACCCGAGTGACATTTCTGTAGCCAGAGTGTAGGCCAACACCTGATACATTGGTGTACCATTAGTGTAGTCGAAGGCCAGAAAAATTACCTGGATTACAGTGTAGGCGAGGGACCAAAAAATTGCTGTACCAACAGTAGAAAGGTACCCCAGAAAAATTGCTCAACCGAGAGGGCAGGTGAAACCCATTAATATTTTAGCTTACTGTGTTTTAATTTGTAACAGAGCTTGGAGGCAGCCCTGTTAAAAAAATTGGTTCATGTTGAAGTTTCAATGCTTCAGTTAGAAACGTAGAAATATTGTTTGACAAAAGTTATATAAGCCTTTTGGGCCGCAGAAAAATTGGCAGTTCAGCGTGATGACATGATGTTTTAGGAGGAGGAGCAGGAGGAGGAGGAGGATTTGACAAGGATAAATGTCCCTTTTTTTACGGTGATAGAGAAGAGTGCTTTTATCTGTGGTTGCAGCGAAAAGATTGTTTAGGTAACGCTGCTCTCCGTTGGTGGAGAAGAGAAGTCTGGGGAAATCCAGGCTTTGTTCATCTTTATAAGTGTAAGCATGTCGGCACTGTCAGTAACTTATCCGTGATGATTCCCCCAGCTGCACTAAACACCCTCTCTGACAAGACGCTAGCGGCAGGGCAAGCAAGCACCTCCAGGGCATACAGCGCGAGTTCATGCCACGTGTCCAGCTTTCACACCCAGTAGTTGTACGGAGCAGAGGCGTCACGGAGGACAGTGGTACGATCGACTACATACTCCCTCACCATCTTTTTACAGTGCTCCCTCCGACTCAGCCTTGATTGGGGAGTGGTGACACAGTCTTGCTGGGGAGCCATAAAGCTGGCAAAGGCCTTGGAGAGTGTTCCCCTGGCTGCGCTGAACATGCTGCCTGATCTCTGCGCCTCCCCTGCTACTTGGCCCTCGGAACTGTGCCTTCTGCCACTAGCGCTGTCAGATGGGAAGTTTACCATCAGTTTGTCCACCAGGGCCCTGCGGTATAGCATCACTCTCAAACCCCTTTCCTCTTCGGGAATGAGAGTGGAAAGGTTCTCCTTATACCGGGAGTCAAGCAGTGTGTACACCCAGTAATCCGTAGTGGCCAGAATGCATATAACGCGAGGGTCACGAGAAAGGCATCCTAACATGAAGTCAGCCATGTGTGCCAGGGTACCTGTACGCAACACATCGCTGTCCTCACTAGCAAGATCACTTTCTGGATCCTCCTCCACAGGCCATACACGCTGAACAGATGAGAGGTAAGCAGAATAGGTACACTCTGCAGTGGGCCCAGCTGTCTCTTCCCCCTCCTCCTTCTCAGGCTCCTCCCCCTCCTCCTCCAAAACACGCTGAGATATAGACATGAGGGTGCTCTGACTATCCAGCGACATACTGTCTTCCCCCGTCTCCTGTTCCGACCGCAAAGCGTCAGCCTTTATGCTTTGCAGGGCACTTCTCAACAGGCATAGCAGAGGAATGGTGACGCTAATGATTGCAGCATCGCCGATCACCATCTGGATAGACTCCTCAAAGTTTCCAAGGACCTGGCAGATATCTGCCATCCAGGCCCACTCCTCTGTAAAGAATTGAGGAGGTTGACTCCCACTACGCCGCCCATGTTGGAGTTGGTATTCCACTATAGCTCTACGCTGCTCTTACAGCCTGGCCAACATGTGCAGTGTAGAGTTCCACAGTGTGGGCACGTCGCACAGCAGTCGGTGCACTGGCAGATTAAACCGATGTTGCAGGGTCCGCAGGGTGGCAGCGTTCGTGTTGGACTTGCGGAAATGTGCGCTGACCCGGCGCACCTTGCCGAGGAGGTCTGACAAGTGTGGGTAGCCTTTCAGAAACCGCTGAACCACCAAATTAAAGATGTGGGCCAGGCATGGCACGTGCGTGAGGCTGCCGAGCTGCAGAGCCGCCACCAGGTTACGGCCGTTGTCACACACGACCATGCCCGGTAGGAGGCTCAGCGGCGAAAGCCAGCGGTCGGTCTGCTCTGTCAGACCCTGCAACAGTTCATGGGCCATGTGCCTTTTCTCTCCTAAGCTGATTAGTTTCAGCACAGCCTGCTGACGCTTGCCCACCGCTGTGCAGCCGCGCCGCACCACACCGACTGCTGGTGACGTGCTCCTGACACACCTTAATTGCAAGGTAGAGGTTGCGTAGGAGGAGGGGGAAGGTTTAATGGAGGTGGCTTACACCACCGCAGATACCTGCACTGAACTTGGGCCCGCTATTCTGGGGGAGGGTAGGACATGAGCGGTCCCAGGGTCTGACTCCGTCCCAGCCTCCACTAAATTCACCCAATGTGCCGTCAGGGAGATATAGTGGCCCTGCCCACCTGTACTTGTCCACGTGTCCGTTGTTAAGTGGACCTTGCCAGTAACCGCGTTGGTGAGGGTGCGTAGAATGTTGCGGGAGACGTGGTCGTGCAGGGCTGGGACGGCACACCGTGAAAAATAGTGGCAACTGGGGACCGAGTAGCGCGGGGCTGCCGCCACCATCATGTTTTTGAAAGCCTCCGTTTCCACAAGCATGTACGGCAGCATCTCCAGGCTGATCAATTTGGCGATGTGCACGTTGAAAGCTTGAGGGTGCGAGTGCATGGCGGCGTATTTGCACTTTCGCTCCAACGCTTCTGCTAGAGACAGCTGGACGCTGCGCTGAGAGATATTGCTGGATGGGGCCGAGGAAAGTGGAGGTGAGGATGTGGGTGCAGGCCGGGAAACGCTCATGCCTATGTCCTGAGAGGGAAGTTGGATCTGAGTGGCAAGTTGGGGCACAGGGGGAGAGGCAGTGGTGCAACCCGGAGGCGGTGAATGGCCTTCGTCCCACCTTGTGGGGTGCTTGGCCATCATAAGCCTGCACATGCTGGTGGTGGTGAGGCTGGTAGTGGTGGCTCCCCGGCTGATCTTGGCGCGACACAGGTTGCACACCACTGTTCGTCGGTTGTCCACGCTCTCACTGAAAAACATCCACACCTTTGAACACCTTGGCCTCTGCACGGTGGCTTGGCGCGAGGGGGTGCTTTGGGAATCCGTTGGGGGATTATTCGTTCTGGCCCAGCCTCTACCCCTGGCCATCCCACTGCCTCTTCCAACCTGTCCTGTGGCTGCACTTGCCTGCCCCTCTGAAGACCTGTCCTCAGTTGGCTTATCAAACCAGGTGGGGTCAGTCACCTCATCGTCCAGTGGCTCTTCCTCCGAATCCTCTGTGCGCTCCTCCCTCAGACTTACTGCCCTTACTAGTGCCTCACTAATAGATAACTGTGTCTCATCATCATCATCGACCTCCTCACCCACTGAAAGCTCTTGAGACAGGTGCTGGAAGTCCCCAGCCTCATCACTCGGACCCTGGGAACTTTCCAAAGGTTGGGCATCAGTCACGACAAACTCCTCAGGTGGGAGAGGAACCATTTTTTCCCAATCAGCGCAGAGGCCCGAAAACAGTTCCTGAGAGTCTACCTGCTCATCCGAATGTGTCATTTTCATGGACTGAGGAGGCTGGGAGGAAGGAGGAGCAGCAGCCAGAGGATTCAGAGTTGCAGCAGTGGACGGCGTAGAAGACAGGTTGCTGGAGACATTGCTGGATGCACTTTCTGCCATCCACGACACGACCTGCTCACACTGCTCATTTTGTAATAAAGGTCTACCACGTGGACCTAAAAATTGTGATATGAAGCTGGGGACCCCAGAAACTTTCCTCTCTCCTAATCCTGCAGCAGCCGGCTGCGATTCACCTGGACCAGGAACTCGGCCTATGCCCACACCCTCATTTGGAAATCTGCGTCCTCGCCCGCGTCCACGTCCACGTCCTCTAGCCCTACCCCTCAGCATGGTGGATTACGAATAGAGCAGACACACAGCGGTGTAAAAAATTGTTGCATTATTGTCGTGCAGTTGGAGGGAGACAGCGCTTATGTAACGCAAACTGCAGCCATGAAAAAAATAACTCGGAAGCCTGCAAGCAAGCCTAGCTGTGCATTAGGCAATACTGATACACCTGACCTCACAGCAGCCACGCAGTGAAATGCAGAGTCACAGCTAGCCGTAAGAATTTTTTTTTTTTTATTTTGTGCAATGCAATGCAGGCTATATTGCGTCTATCTGAATTTCCCTCTATTGGGGGCTGTCGCCGTGCGTGCAGTTGAGAGCAGACACACAGCGGTGTAAAAATTTTTGAATTATTGCCGTGCAGTAGGAGTGAGACAGCGCTTATGTAACGCAAAGTGCAGCCAGGAAAAAAATAATTTGAAAGCCTGCAAGCACGCCTAGCTGTGCAATATGCAATACTGATACACCTGACCTCACATCAGCCACGCGGTGAAATGCAGAGAGTCACAGCTAGCCGTAAGAAGTATTTTTTTTTTCAATTTTTGGGCAATGCAATGCAGGCTATATTGCGTCTATCTGAGTTTCCCTCTATCGGGGGCTGTCGCCGTGCGTGCAGTTGACAGCAGACACACAGCGGTGTAAAAATTTATTGAATTATTGACGTGCAGTTGGAGTTAGATAGCGCTTATGTAACGCAAACTGCAGCCAGGAAAAACATAATACAGAAGCCTGCAAGCAGGCCTAGCTGTGCAATAGTGAGGTACTACAACTGCCAGCAGCCACGGAATTAAATGCACATGGTCACAGATAGCCATAAACAGGTGCTTTTTAGGGGTACTTGTTGACAGGATTCTACAGTAGCACTGTTGCTGCCTCACCAATACTGGAATTGGCTGCAGACTGAGAAGACAATAGTCTGCAGAGCCCAAGATGAAAAAAAAAATTGGTGCAAAACTGCTCCTAGCAGCCACAACAGTAATTCACACGGTAAGATGTGGCCCTAAGAAGGACCGTTGTGGTTCTTCTAGACAGGATTCCACACTACCACTGTCCCTGCCTCACCAATACTTCCCCTATACTCTGTATAATTGGCTGCAGACTGAGAACACAATAGTCTGCAGAGCCCAAGATGAAAAAAAAAAATTGGTGCAAAACACGGTAAGATGTGGCCCTAAGAAGGACCGTTGGGGTTCTTGTACACTACCCACTGTCCCTGCCTGACCAATACTGCCCCTATACTAAATAGTACAGACTGCAGCCTGAGAACGCTATGGCCTGCACGTCCGATATAAAAAAAAATGTGCAAAACTGCTCACAACAGCCACAACAGTAATGCACATGGTCAGATGTGGCCCTAAGAAGGACCATTGGGGCTCTTAAAGAGGCCAACACTCTAACTATAGCAGCAGTACCCTCTCTAATCTCTGCCAGCATGTGTCTGAGGCTAGCAGCGGACGGGAAAGATTTAAATACTCAGCGGTCACCTGATCTAGCCATCCACTCACTGCAGGGGGGTGGGATAGGGCTGGAACCTCACTGGAGGAAGTTGTAATGCCTTCCCTGCATGTCTATTGGCGAGAAAACATTTCAGGGAAGTAAATGTAGTTGACTCGAGTAACGCGTGGTGCTCGTCTCGAATAACGAGTATCTCGAACACCCTAATACTCGAACGAGCATCAAGCTCGGACGAGTATGCTCGCTCATCTCTAATTACCATTCTTAACAGAAAAATTATACAAGAAAAATTGTTTATTATAGATCTTTTTTTTTTGCATTAGCGTATTTTAGATGACTGGATTCTAGAGATGAACGAACGTACTCGTCCGAGCTTGATATTCGTGCGAATATTAGGGTGTTCGGGATGCTCGTTACTCTTAACGAGCACCACGCGGTGTTCGGGTTACTTTCACTTTCCTCTCTGAGACGTTAGCGCGCTTTTCTGGCCAATTGAAAGACAGGGAAGGCATTACAACTTCCCCCTGCAACGTTTAAGCCCTATACCACCCCCCTGCTGTGAGTGGCTGGGGAGATAAGGTGTCACCCGAGTATTGAAATCTGCCCTTCCCGCGGCTCGCTACGGATGTATTCTGACATTATTTCAGGGAAAGTGGTATCGTGTTGGAGCTGCTATAGGGAGAGTGTTAGGTGTATTGTAGGCTTCAAGAACCCCAACGGTCCTTCTAAAGGCCATAAATCGTCTCTATATGCGCTCAGTGGGGCCGGCGGCAGCAGCGCCGACCCCATTGAGAACATATAGAAGACAAATCCTTCTTTTCTGCCACAGCTGTAACAGCTGTAGCAGAGAAGAACGATGTTTGCCCATTGAATTCAATGGAACCAGCAATACAGCAGGTTCCACTGAATGCAATGGGCTGCCGGCGATCGCAGGATGAATGGTCGGGAAGGGGTTAAATATATAACCCCTTCCCTGCAATTCATCCAGAAATGTGATACACTAAAAATATATACCGGCGTATAAGGCGACAGGGCGTATAAGACGACCCCCCAACTGTCACCTTATACGCTGGCAATACAGTGGAGCAAAGAATAAAAAGCATTACTCACTTCTTCAGACGATCTGCGCCGCTCCTGTAGACTGTCACTCCTTCCTGGTGTTCTGCGGTGCTCCTGCAGGCTGCCGCTCCCTCCTGGTTCCCGGCAGAGCATTGCTTTCTCTACGAAAGGCTTTAAATCCACGCCTCCAGAAACACACGTGCCTTCAGCCAATCACAGCCAATGACAGTGATGTCATTGAATTGCTGTGATTGGCTGTGTTTCTGGAGGCGGGGATTTCAAGCCTTTCATAGAGAAAGCTTTAGTCCGTGGACCAGGAAGGAGTGACAGTCTGCAGGAGCGGCGCAGATCGTCTGAAGAAGTAAGTAATGCTTTTTATTCTTTGCTCCACTGTATTGCCGGCGTATAAGGTGACAGTTGGGGGGTCGTCTTATACGCCCCGTCGCCTTATACGCCGGTATATATTTTTAGTGTATCACATTTCTGGATGAATTGCAGGGAAGGGGTTATATATTTAACCCCTTCCCGACCATTCATCCTGCGATCGCCGGCAGCCCATTGCATTCAGTGGAACCTGCTGTATTGCTGGTTCCATTGAATTCAATGGGCTAACATCGTTCTTCTCTGCTACAGCTGTTACAGCTGTGCCAGAGGAGAACGATCTTTACGCTGACAGTGCGGGGGGGGGGGGGGCCCACTCTTGCCGCTATTGTGGCTTAATAGTGGGACCTGTGAACTTGAGATGCAGCCCAACATGTAGCCCCTCGCCTGCCCTATCCGTTGCTGTGTCGTTCCCATCACTTTCTTGAATTGCCCAGATTTTCACACATGAAAACCTTAGCGAGCATCGGCGAAATACAAAAATGCTCCGGTCGCCCATTGACTTCAATGGGGTTCGTTACTCGAAACGAACCCTCGAGCATTGCGAAAATTTCGTGCCGAGTAACGAGCACCCGAGCATTTTGGTGTTCGCTCATCTCTACTGGATTCCTTTTCTGGGTTTCTTTACTAATTTCACTTCACTGTATCTCTTTAGCAGATACAGTCTGATAACTCTAGGCTTCTTATTTCATAGAAGTCTGCTTCTCTTATCTCTTCTCATTATATCCTGTCACACTCTCACAGGTGCTTCTTATAACTGTGAAAATAAAATGAGAATATTCCTGTGGTGTTCTTATGAACACAGTCTACATCAGCATGATATAATGCAAGAGGTATAATTGCATGAACTTTGTTGTTGGTTGGATGCAAGGGAAAGTGCAAAAGAATACAGTGTTCTATACTTAACTTTGTTGGCAGTATAATAGGTTTGCTTTAATCTTAACCCCAGTAGCTTTCTTCTACTGTATAATGAGATACACCTGGATAGACTTCTAATGCTTTAATTTATTTTTTTTCTTATGTATTGAAAGACCTACAGCACTGTATTTCTTGTAGTATAACGTTGTAAAGCAAGTAACTAGTCCAAGTATAAGAGATTGGAAGAGTGGTTTGGCAATATTCAAGCAATTTTAAAAAAATCATAGAAAAACCAAAACAAAATGGACTATATAAGGTGACTATTCAGGTAGTATGTTGGGGACTACCATGTGCAAGCACAGATAAGAGACAGAGCACAGATCAAAGGAATGAACAAAATAACTTCATTGAGCAGTTGTTGAAGTTTAGTCACTTTGCAGAAATCAGCAATACAGTACTCAAATGTTTCATACACTTTAGGAATTCTGTTACAATCAAAATACTAGTCTTATGCCACTGCAATTGGTAATGCTAACAAAAAAGGTTAAAGGGGTTGTCCCGCGCCTAAAGAGAATTTTTTTTTTGCCCAGTCCCCCAGTACCTGTAAAGGAATACTGCTGCCAGGTGTTATTAAAAAAAAAATTCCCTTACCTGAATCCCCGTTCAGCAACTTTAAAAAATCTTTCCAAGATGGCTGCCGCTGGTCTTCTCCCATGGTGCACCGTGGATGTTCTTCTGCTGTCTGAGCTCCACTGCCGATTCCAGCCACCTCATTGGCTGATCGGCACCATGTGATGGGGCGGAGCTACGCGATGACGCTGAGAAGGGGGAGGAGCCAGGACGCAGCTCGTGAGCCCGGACCCTCCAGAAGAGGATTCCTCCCTGCGCAAGCGCGACTGCTGCGGCGACCAGAGGAGAAGTTTGGTCGTCGCCATGGAGACGGGGACGGCAGCACTGGGATGGGGTAAGTATATAACTTCTGTATGGCCAATATTTAATACACAATGTATATTACAAAGTGCATTAATATGGCCATACAGAAGTGCATAACTGCACTTGCTTCTGCAGGATAACCCCTTTAAGTCTTTCAGTTATGTTGCAGAAAACTGTATTAAATTTTTACTTGCACATGTTACACTACTCAAGATGATAAAGCCACTGAGTTACTGTGCAGATCACTTTGCAGTACATAAATGCGGAGTCGGTCTGCATCTTTTTGTCAGGAATGGCAGCTCGGGGGTCCTCCCTGCACACACCACCGGTCCTGTCACCCAGGCGGCTGCCCCGCTTCTCCTCGCCACCGGGTTGTTAGGGATGCAGAGGGTGCCACCCCGCGCTGCGTCCTCAGCACCATGGCAACCAGACACACGTCTTGATCTCCACCTGTCCTGCAGGGCTAGGGCCAGGTTCCCCAGTGCAGCTGTGTGTATTCTGTTGCTGTCAGACTCCCTGCCCCAATCAGCTGCTGAGGTGGGAGCTCTGAAAGCATTTAAACATGTCTGTGTGCTCATATCCTTGCCAGTGTTAGTTTGGTTTTCCAGCTGCACCCACGTCTTTCTTGTATTTTGACTCCCATTTTTGACTCTTTGCTTTATGACCCAACTTGCCTTTTGCCTGACCCTTTTGTACGCCGTTCCCTCCCGTTGCCGACCCGGATAGTCTGACTTGCCTTCGTGATCTTTGTTCCAGTGTCTGTCTGTTTGTCAGTAAACGTGTCCCTCTTCCCTAGTGAGTGTAGGGACTGTCGTCCAGTTGTTGACCTGGGGCTTAGCCCAGGGGGGCAAGTAGGTAGGGACAGGGGTAGCGGCTTTCAGGGACTTCCAGTATCCCGGACCCCAGTCCTGACACTTTTAAGCGACTTAGTTGCTCTTAACCTCTTTCCTCTGCACTCTGTTCACAGTCTCTATATATCTCTATCAGGCCTTTCATAGCTCAGTGAAAACAACACAAGTTATGTACTTGTAATAACTCACAGTCTTTGTTTTGGGGTTTTCTAATTCACATCAGCAGCCAACAACAATATTACCTATACTCTTCTCCATGGTCCCCCTTGGACCAGTTCTCCCAATCTTCCATGGTCAACCTTCCAGACCTGCTTGTTCTGAACAAGAGGTTGCCTAACCTCTTGCACACAAGCTTCTTGCCTTTGTCATCCTCGCTCACTTAAGCTGGGTTCCGTCATCCTTGCTTACTTCTGTCTGCAGAAACATATTATCAAGTTCTGTCCATTCTGAATTTGATGGAATGTGCAGGGATGAAACTCATATCTATAAGAAATTTATGGCATATCCTATGCTGGTGCATACAGTAGGAGCTGGCGAACTATTGTAGATGTAAACATGTGGTTTGGAAACCTCTGTTATGCTGTAACAGCATCACTTATAGTAAGGCCTGCTTTGGGATAGAACGTAAGTCCGCACCTAGACAGCCATTAAAGAGCACAATGATGGGTTGTAAAGCCAGGAGAGTAGTGGAGGCCATGGAATCATCTTGTGTTGATCTTGTATAGTGTTGAGCGATCAGGCAAGGATCTATTCATGATAACTTATTCATGTTACTATCTTGGTGAAGAATACTCTGCAAGACAACCCAAAGTGGTGCATAAAACAATCATGTGCCACCATAAAAAATGGGATGCATAGAGGAATAAACTGAAGCTACTGTGTCTTAGTACAAAATCTTTTACAGAGACCATCCACTTGCCACATGTCATTTATAACATTACTATTAGAGATGAGCAAGCACTAAAATGCTCGGGTGCTCGTTACTCGAGACGAACTTTTCGCGATGCTCGAGGGTTCGTTTCGAATAACGAACCCCATTGAAGTCAATGGGCGACCCGAGCATTTTTGTATATCGCCGATGCTCGCTAAGGTTTTCGTTTGTGAAAATCTGGGCAATTCAAGAAAGTGATGGGAACGACACAGCAACAGATAGGGCAGGCGAGGGGCTAAATGTTGGGCTGCATCTCAAGTTCCCAGGTCCCACTATTAAGCCACAATAGCGGGCCCCCCCCCCCCAACAACTTTTACTTCTGAAAAGCCCTCATTAGCAATTCATACCTTAGCTAAGCACCACACTACCTCCAACAAAGCACAATCACTGCCTGCATGACACTCCGCTGCCACTTCTCCTGGGTAACATGCTGCCCAACCCCCCCCCCACGACCCAGTGTCCACAGCGCACACCAAACTGTCCCTGCCCAGCCTTCAGCTGCCCTCATGCCACGCCACGCTCATGTCTATTTATAAGTGCGTTTGCCAGAGGAACCGCAGGCACACACTGCAGAGTGTTGGCACGGCTAGGCAGCGACCCTCTTTAAAAGGGGCGGGGCGATAGTCCACAATGCTGTACAGAAGCAATGAGAAATCCAATCCTGTGCCACCTCCATCTGGAGCTGCACACGTGGGCATAGCAATGGGGAACCTATGTGCCACACACTATTCATTCTGTCAAGGTGTCTGCATGCCCCAGTCAGACCGCGTTTTTTTATAAATAGTCACAGGCAGGTACAACTCCGCAATGGGAATTCCGTGTGCACCCACAGCATGGGTGGCTCCCTGGAACCCACCAGCTGTACATAAATGTATCCCATTGCAGTGCCCTGGACAGCAGAGCTAACGTCAGATTAAATGCAGGTGGGCTTCGGCCCACACTGCATGCCCCAACCTGACCGGGGTTTTTAATTCATAGACACAGGCAGGTACAACTCCTTATTGTGAAGTCCCTGTGGACCGACAGCATGGGTGGGTACCAGGAAGCCACCGGCGGTACATAAATATATCCCATTGCATTGCCCATCACAGCAGAGGTAATGTCATGTTTAATGCAGGTCGGCTTCGGCCCACACTGCATGCCCCAGTCAGACTGGGGTTCTTTAGAAGTGGACACATGCAGTTACAACTCCCTGTGGACCGACAGCATGGGTGGGTGCCAGGAAGCCACCGGCGGTACATAAATATATCCCATTGCATTGCCCATCACAGCTGAGGTAATGTCATGTTTAATGCAGGTGGGCTTCGGCCCACACTGCATGCCCCAGTCAGACTGGGGTTCTTTAGAAGTGCACACATGCAGTTACAACTCCCTGTGGACCCACAGCATGGGTGGCTCCCTGGAACCCACCGGCGGTACATAAATACATCCCATTGCAGTGCCCAACACAGCTGATGTAACGTCAGCTGTAATGCAGGTGGGCTAAAAATTAATTTAATTACACTGTAGGCGAGGGCCCCCAAAAATCAGTGTACCAACAGTACTAATGTACCTGAGAAAAATTGCCCATGCCCAACCAAGAGGGCAGGTGAAATCCATTAATCGCTTTGGTTAATGTGGCTTAATTGGTAACTAGGCCTGGAGGCAGCCCAGTTAAAATAAAAATTGGTTCAGGTGAAAGTTTCAACGCTTTAATGAGCATTGAAACGTATAAAAATTGTTTAGAAAAATTATATGACTGAGCCTTGTGGGCCTAAGAAAAATTGCCCGTTCGGCGTGATTATGTGAGGTTTCAGGAGGAGAAGCAGGAGGAGGAGGAGGAATATTATACACAGATTGATGAAGCAAAAAGGTCCCCGTTTTTGATAGGGATAGAGAACGATGCTTACATCCGCGGGTGCAGCCTACGTATTGCTTAGGTATCGCTGCTGTCCGCTGGTGGAGAAGAGAAGTCTGGGGAAATCCAGGCTTTGTTCATCTTGATGAGTGTAAGCCTGTCGGCACTGTTGGTTGACAGGCGGGTACGCTTATCTGTGATGATTCCCCAGCCGCACTAAACACCCTCTCTGACAAGACGCTAGCCGCAGGACAAGCAAGCACCTCCAGGGCATACAGCACGAGTTCAGGCCACGTGTCCAGCTTCAACACCCAGTAGTTCTAGGGGGCAGAGGCGTCACGGAGGACGGTCGTGCGATCGGCTACGTACTCCCTCACCATCCTTTTACAGTGCTCCCGCCGACTCAGCCTTGACTGGGGAGCGGTGACACAGTCTTGCTGGGGAGCCATAAAGCTCTCAAGGGCCTTAGAGAGTGTTGCCCTGCCTGTGCTGTACATGCTGCCTGATCTCTGCGCCTCCCCTGCTACCTGGCTCTCGGAACTGCGCCTTCGGCCACTAGCACTGTCGGATGGGAATTTTACCATCAGTTTGTCCGCCAGGGTCCTGTGGTATAGCATCACTCTCGAACCCCTTTCCTGTTCAGGTATGAGAGTGGAAAGGTTCTCCTTATACCATGGGTTAAGCAGTGTGTACACCCAGTAATCCGTAGTGGCCAGAATGCGTGTAACGCGAGGGTCACAAGAAAGGCATCCTAACATGAAGTCAGCCATGTGTGCCAGGGTACCTGTACGCAACACATGGCTGTCCTCACTCGGAAGATCACTTTCAGGATCCTCCTCCTCCTCCTCCTCCTCCTCTGGCCATACACGCTGAAAGGATGACAGGCAAGCTGCATCTGCACCCTCAGCAGTGGGCCAAGCTGTCTCTTCCCCCTCCTCCTCATGCTCCTCCCCCTCCTCCTCCTCCTCCTCTGGCCATACACACTGAAAGGATGACAGGCAAGCAGCATCTGTCCCCTCAGCAGTGGGCCAAGCTGTCTCTTCCCCCTCCTCCTCATCTTCCTCCTCCTCCTCCTCACTGCGCTGAGATATAGACAGGAGGGTGCTCTGACTATCCAGCGACATACTGTCTTCCCCCGGCTCTGTTTCCGAGCGCAAAGTGTCTGCCTTTATGCTTTGCAGGGAACTTCTCAAGAGGCATAGCAGAGGAATGGTGACGCTAATGATTGCAGCATCGCCGCTCACCACCTGGGTAGACTCCTCAAACTTTCCAAGGACCTGGCAGATGTCTGCCAACCAGGCCCACTCTTCTAAAAAAAATTGAGGAGGCTGACTCCCACTGAGCCGCCCATGTTGGAGTTGGTATTCCACTATAGCTCTACGCTGCTCATAGAGCCTGGCCAACATGTGGAGCGTAGAGTTCCACCGTGTGGGCACGTCGCACAGCAGTCGGTGCACTGGCAGATTAAACCGATGTTGCAGGGTGCGCAGGGTGGCAGCGTCCGTGTGGGACTTGCGGAAATGTGCGCAGAGCCGGCGCACCTTTCCGAGCAGGTCTGACAAGCGTGGGTAGCTTTTCAGAAAGCGCTGAACCACCAAATTAAAGATGTGGGCCAGGCATGGCACGTGCGTGAGGCTGCCGAGCTGCAGAGCCGCCACCAGGTTACGGCCGTTGTCACACACGACCATGCCCGGTTGGAGGCTCAGCGGCGCAAGCCAGCGGTCGGTCTGCTCTGTCAGACCCTGCAGCAGTTCGTGGGCCGTGTGCCTCTTCTCTCCTAAGCTGAGTAGTTTCAGCACGGCCTGCTGACGCTTGCCCACCGCTGTGCTGCCACGCCGCGCGACACCGACTGCTGGCGACGTGCTGCTGCTGCTGACACATCTTGATTGCGAGACAGAGGTTGCGTTGGAGGAGGAGGAGGAGGGTGGTTTAGTGGAGGAAGCATACACCGCCGCAGATACCAGCACCGAGCTGGGGCCCGCAATTCTGGGGGTGGGTAGGACGTGAGCGGTCCCAGGCTCTGACTCGGTCCCAGCCTCCACTAAATTCACCCAATGTGCCGTCAGGGAGATATAGTGGCCCTGCCCGCCTGTGCTTGTCCACGTGTCCGTTGTTAAGTGGACCTTGGCAGTAACCGCGTTGGTGAGGGCGCGTACAATGTTGCGGGAGACGTGGTCGTGCAGGGCTGGGACGGCACATCGGGAAAAGTAGTGGCGACTGGGAACTGAGTAGCGCGGGGCCGCCGCCACCATCATACTTTTGAAGGACTCCGTTTCCACAACCCTATACGGCAGCATCTCCAGGCTGATAAATTTGGCTATGTGCACGTTTAACGCTTGAGCGTGTTGGTGCGTGGCGGCGTACTTGCGCTTGCGCTCAAACACTTGCGCTAGCGACGGCTGGATGGTGCGCTGACAGACATTGCTGGATGGGGCCGAGGACAGCGGAGGTGAGGGTGTGGGTGCAGGCCAGGAGACGGTAGTGCCTGTGTCCTCAGAGCGGGGTTGGATCTCAGTGGCAGGTTGAGGCACAGGGGGAGAGGCAGCGGTGCAAACCGGAGGTGGTGAACGGCCTTCGTCCCACCTTGTGGGGTGCTTGGCCATCATATGTCTGCGCTTGCTGGTGGTGGTGAGGCTGGTGGTGGTGGCTCCCCGGCTGATCTTGGCGCGACAAACCTTGCACACCACTGTTCGTCGGTCGTCTGCACTCTCAGTGAAAAACTGCCAGACCTTTGAGCACCTCGGCCTCTGCAGGGTGGCATGGCGCAAGGGAGCGCTTTGGGAAACAGTTGGTGGATTATTCAGTCTGGCCCATCTCTACCCCTGGACACCGCACTGCCTCTTGCAACCTGCCCTGCTGCTGCCCTTGCCTCCCCCTCTGAAGACCTGTCCTCAGTAGGCGTAGCAAATCAGGTGGGGTCAGTCACCTCATTGTCCTGCTGCTCTTCCTCCGAATCCTCTGTGTGCTCCTCCCTCGGACTTACTGCCCTTACTACTACCTCACTGATAGACAACTGTGTCTCAACGTCATCGTCCTCCTCACCCACTGAAAGGTCTTGAGACAGTTGTCGGAAGTTCCCAGTCTCATCCCCCGGACCCCGGGAACTTTCCAATGGTTGTGCATCAGTCACGATAAACTCCTCTGGTGGGAGAGGAACCACTGCTGCCCAATCTGAGCAGGGGCCCGAGAACAGTTCCTGGGAGTATGCCCGCTCCTCAGAATGTCTCATTGTAATGGAGTGAGGAGGCTGGGAGGAAGGAGGGGCAGCAGCCAGAGGATTCTGAGTTGCAACAGTGGACGGCGCAGAACTGTGGGTGGACGATAGATTGCTGGAAGCACTTTCTGCCATCCACGACAGGACCTGCTCACACTGCTCATTTTCTAATAAAGGTCCACGGCGTGGACCCATTAATTGTGCGATGAATGTGGGGACGCCAGAAACGTGCCTCTCTCCTAATCCCGCAGCAGTCAGCTGCGATAAACCTGGATCAGGAGCTCGGCCTGTGCCCACACCCTGACTTGGGCCTCCGCGTCCTCGGCCGCGTCCACGTCCTCTAGGCCTACCCCTACCCCTCAGCATGCTGTATTACCAGTAATGCAGAAACAGAACGCTGTAATTAAATGTGCCGCTTATTGGCCTGTGGTTGGAGGCTGACTTTGCTTACGGAACGCCAGGAAATAATTTTGCGCAAGCCTGCTGTAACACTTAGCTGGCTGCGTATGAGTTTGGAGAACTACTACACGCAGCACAGACCCAGAACACTGAGGACACTCACAGGCAGCCCAAACAGATTTTTTTCCCCAAATTTTTTGGCAAAGGCCCACTGCCTATATTCAATCAATATTTCTTCTGTCCTTGCCTAAGCGCTTCTGGCCCTGGGTTATGTCACAGAACTGCAGAGTGTTGCACTGTGAACTGCAATACAGCGGTGATTTCACAGCCCAGACAGAGCCAGGAAATAATTTTGCGCAAGCCTGCTGTAACACTTAGCTGGCTGCGTATGAATTTGGAGAACTACTACACCCAGCACAGACCCAGAACACTGAGGACACTCACAGGCAGCCCAAATAGATTTTTTTCCCCAAATTTTTTTGCAAAGGCCCACTGCCTATATTCAATCAATATGTCTTCTGTCCCTGCCTAAGCGCTTCTGGCCCTGGGGTATGTCACAGAACTGCAGAGTGTTGCACTGTGAACTGCAATACAGCGGTGATTTCACAGCCCAGACAGAGCCAGGAAATAATTTTGCGCAAGCCTGCTGTAACACTTAGCTGGCTGCATATGAATTTGGAAAACTACTACACCCAGCACAGACCCAGAACACTGAGGACACTCACAGGCAGCCCAAATAGATTTTTTTCCCCAAATTTTTTGGCAAAGGCCCACTGCCTATATTCAATCAGTATGTCTTCTGTCCCTGCCTAAGCGCTTCTGGCCTTGGGGTATGTCACAGAACTGCAGAGTGTTGCACTGTGAACTGCAATACAGCGGTGATTTCACAGCCCAGACAGAGCCAGGAAATAATGTTGCGCAAGCCTGCTGTAACACTTAGCTGGCTGCGTATGAATTTGGAGAACTACTACACCCAGCACAGACCCAGAACACTGAGGACACTCACAGGCAGCCCAAATATATTTTTTTCCCCAATTTTTTTTGCAAAGGCCCACTGCCTATATTCAATCAATATGTCTTCTGTCCCTGCCTAAGCGCTTCTGGCCCTGGAGTATTACTGCAGGGCGCAATGCTCTGCACTGCCGATATACCAAAAAAAAAAAATGTGCAACACTGCAAAAAGCAGCCTCCACAGTACTGCACACGGTTAGATGTGGCCCTAAGAAGGACCGTTGGGGTTCTTGAAGCCTAAAATACTCCTAACACTCTCCCTATAGCAGCTCCAACAAGATAGCACTTTCCCTCCTCTATGTCAGAACGCATCTGTGGCGAGCCGCGGGAGGGGCCGATTTTTATACTCGGGTGACACCTGATCTCGCCAGCCACTCACTGCAGAGCGGTGGTATAGGGCTTGAACGTCGCAGGGGGAAGTTGTAATGCCTTCCCTGTCTTTCAATTGGCCAGAAAAGCGCGCTAATGTCTCTGAGATGAAAGTGAAAGTAACCCGAACATCGCGTGGTACTCGTTACGAGTAACGAGCATCTCGAACACACTAATACTCGAACGAGTATCAAGCTCGGACGAGTACGTTCGCTCATCTCTAATTACTATCATATGTGCCAGATGGGTCATTGTTAGAGATGAGCGAGCGTACTCGTCTGAGTTTAGGGTACTCGAGATGCTCTTTACTCGAAGCGAGCACCACGCGATGTTCGAGTCAATTCCATTTCCTTCCCATTTCCATTTCCTTCCCAGAAAGTTTTGCGCCATTTTCTGTCCAATAGAAATGCAGGGAAGGCATTACAACTTCCTCCTGTGACGTTCCAGCCCTATCCCACCCCCCTGCAGTGAGTGGCTGGTGAGATCAAGTGACCCCCGAGTGTTTAAAGTGGGGCCGCCCGCAGCTCGCCACAGTCACACACTGGGAGAGATCAGGGACAGTGCTGGTGCTGCTATAGGGAAAGTGTTAGTGTAGGATCCTGTGTACAAGAACCCCAAGGGTCCTTCTTAGGGCAACATCTGACCGTGTGCATTACTGTTGTGGCTGCTGGTAGCAGTTTTGCAAATTTTTTTTTTTGTATATCGGGCGTGCAGCCCTATTACAGCTATACCATTCTCAGGCTGCAGCCTGTACTACATAGTACAGGGACAGCGTTGCTGAGATAGGGAGAGTGGTAGTGTAGGATCCTGTGTACAAGAATCCCAACGGTCCTTCTTAGGGCTACGTGTGACTGTGTGCATTTTACAGGTTGTCTGATGGGAGTTGTAGTCCATCATTATTGCACAGCTAGGCGTGTTTGCAGCCGTCTGTATAATTTTTTTCTGGCTGCAGTTAGCGTTACATAACCGCTGTCAGCCTCCAACTGTACGCCAATAATTCCTAAAATTTTTTACAACGCTCTGTGTCTGCCGTCAACTTCACGCACAGCGTACGGCGACAGCCCCTGATAGAGGGAAAGTCATATACACGCTATATAGCCGGTATTCTTTTTCAAAACTTTTTTAAATAAAAGCTCCTTCTTACGGCTACCTGTGACCGTGTGCATATTACAGGTTGTCTGATGGGAGTTTTAGTCCATCACTATTGCACTTAGGCCTGTTTGCGGCCTTCCTGACTATTTTTTTCTGCCTGGAGTTTGCCTTACTATACTGCTCTCAGCGACAAAGTCTACGCACATAATTCCAAGATTATTTACACCGGACTGTGTCTGCAGTGAATTAGAGATGCACAGCATACGGCCACAGCGACTGATAGAAAGAAAGTGATATACACACTATATAGCCTGTATTCTTTGACCAAAAAAAACAAAAAGCTCCTCAGCTGGGCTACCTTTGACTGTTTAAATGTCACTGGGTGTCTGATGGGAGTTGTAGTCCATCACTATTGCACTTTGGCCTGCTTGCGGCCTTCCTGACTATTTTTTTCTGCCTGGAGTTTGCCTTACTATACTGCTCTCAGCGACAAAGTCTACGCACATAATTCCAGAATTATTTACAGCGGGCAGTGTCTGCAGTGAATTAGAGACGCACAGCATACGGCCACAGCGACTGATAGAGGGAAAGTGATATATACACTATATAGCCTGTATTCTTTGACTAAAAAAACATAAAGCTCCTTCTTAGGGCTACCGCTAACCGTTAAAATCTTACTGGGTGTCCGGTGGGAGTTTTAGTCCATCACTATTGCACTTTGGCCTGTTTGCGGCCTTCCTGACAATTCTTTTCTGCCTGGAGTTTGCCTTACTATACCGCTCTCAGCGACAAAGTCTACGCAAATAATTCCAAGATTATTTACACTGGCCTGTGTCTGCAGTGAATTAGAGATGCACAGCATACAGCCACAGCGACTGATAGAAGGAAAGTGATATACACAGGATGTAGCCTGTATTCTTTTACCAAAAAAAACAAAAAGCTCCTCAGTTGGGCTACCTTTGACTGTTTAAATTTCACTGGGTGTCTGATGGGAGTTGTAGTCCATCACTATTGCA
Organism: Eleutherodactylus coqui; assembly: GCF_035609145.1. Lineage (NCBI taxonomy): Eukaryota > Metazoa > Chordata > Amphibia > Anura > Eleutherodactylidae > Eleutherodactylus > Eleutherodactylus coqui. The sequence goes on along the minus strand of NC_089847.1, from coordinate 67,062,919 downwards.
CTTTGTACTGTTTGCGGCCTTCCTGACTATTTTTTTCTGCCTGGAGTTTGCCTTACTATACTGCTCTCAGCGACAAAGTCTATGCACATAATTCCAAGATTATTTACACCGGCCTGTGTCTGCAGTGAATTAGAGACGTACAGCATACAGCCACAGCGACTGATAGAAGGAAAGTGATATACACAGGATGTAGCCTGTATTCTTTTACCAAAAAAAACAAAAAGCTCCTCAGTTGGGCTACCTTTGACTGTTTCAATTTCACTGGGTGTCTGATGGGAGTTGTAGTCCATCACTATTGCACTTTGTACTGTTTGCGGCCTTCCTGACTATTTTTTTCTGCCTGGAGTTTGCCTTACTATACTGCTCTCAGCGACAAAGTCTACGCACATAATTCCAAGATTATTTACACTGGGCTTTGTCTGCAGTGAATTAGAGAAGCACAGCATATGGCCACAGCGACTGATAGAGGGAAAGTGATATACACACTATATACCCTGTATTCTTTGACCAAAAAAAACAAAAAGCACCTTCTTAGGGCTACCGCTGACCATTTAAATTTTACTGGGTGTCTGATGGGAGTTGTAGTCCATCACTATTGCACTTAGGCCTGTTTGCGGCCTTCCTGACTATTTTTTTCTGCCTGGAGTTTGCCTTACTATACTGCTCTCAGCAACAAAGTCTACGCAAATAATTCCAAGATTATTTACACCGGCCTGTGTCTGCAGTGAATTAGAGATGCACAGCATACGGCCACAGCGACTGATAGAAGGAAAGTGATATACACAGGATGTAGCCTGTATTCTTTTACCAAAAAAAACAAAAAGCTCCTCAGTTGGGCTACCTTTGACTGTTTAAATTTCACTGGGTGTCTGATGGGAGTTGTAGTCCATCACTATTGCACTTTGTACTGTTTGCAGCCTTCCTGACTATTTTTTTCTGCCTAGAGTTTGCCTTACTATACTGCTCTCAGCGACAAAGTCTACGCACATAATTCCAAGATTATTTACACCGGCCTGTGTCTGCAGTGAACTAGAGACGCACAGCATACAGCCACAGCGACTGATAGAAGGAAAGTGATATACACAGGATGTAGCCTGTATTCTTTTACCAAAAAAAACAAAAAGCTCCTCAGTTGGGCTACCTTTGACTGTTTAAATGTCACTGGGTGTCTGATGGGAGTTGAAGTCCATCACTATTGCACTTTGGCCTGCTTGCGGCCTTCCTGACTATTTTTTTCTGCCTGGAGTTTGCCTTACTATACTGCTCTCAGCGACAAAGTCTACGCACATAATTCCAGAATTATTTACAGCGGGCAGTGTCTGCAGTGAATTAGAGACGCACAGCATACAGCCACAGCGACTGATAGAGGGAAAGTGATATATACACTATATAGCCTGTATTCTTTGACTAAAAAAACATAAAGCTCCTTCTTAGGGCTACCGCTAACCATTAAAATCTTACTGGGTGTCCGGTGGGAGTTTTAGTCCATCACTATTGCACTTTGGCCTGTTTGCGGCCTTCCTGACAATTCTTTTCTGCCTGGAGTTTGCCTTACTATACCGCTCTCAGCAACAAAGTCTACGCAAATAATTCCAAGATTATTTACACTGGGCTTTGTCTGCAGTGAATTAGAGAAGCACAGCATATGGCCACAGCGACTGATAGAGGGAAAGTGATATACACACTATATACCCTGTATTCTTTGACCAAAAAAAACAAAAAGCACCTTCTTAGGGCTACCGCTGACCATTTAAATTTTACTGGGTGTCTGATGGGAGTTGTAGTCCATCACTATTGCACTTAGGCCTGTTTGCGGCCTTCCTGACTATTTTTTTCTGCCTGGAGTTTGCCTTACTATACTGCTCTCAGCAACAAAGTCTACGCAAATAATTCCAAGATTATTTACACCGGCCTGTGTCTGCAGTGAATTAAAGATGCACAGCATACGGCCACAGCGACTGATAGAAGGAAAGTGATATACACAGGATGTAGCCTGTATTCTTTTACCAAAAAAAACAAAAAGCTCCTCAGTTGGGCTACCTTTGACTGTTTAAATTTCACTGGGTGTCTGATGGGAGTTGTAGTCCATCACTATTGCACTTTGTACTGTTTGCAGCCTTCCTGACTATTTTTTTCTGCCTAGAGTTTGCCTTACTATACTGCTCTCAGCGACAAAGTCTACGCACATAAGTCCAAGATTATTTACACCGGCCTGTGTCTGCAGTGAACTAGAGACGCACAGCATACAGCCACAGCGACTGATAGAGGGAAAGTGATATATACACTATATAGCCTGTATTCTTTGACTAAAAAAACATAAAGCTCCTTCTTAGGGCTACCGCTAACCGTTAAAATCTTACTGGGTGTCCGGTGGGAGTTTTAGTCCATCACTATTGCACTTTGGCCTGTTTGCGGCCTTCCTGACAATTCTTTTCTGCCTGGAGTTTGCCTTACTATACCGCTCTCAGCAACAAAGTCTACGCAAATAATTCCAAGATTATTTACACTGGCCTGTGTCTGCAGTGAATTAGAGATGCACAGCATACAGCCACAGCGACTGATAGAAGGAAAGTGATATACACAGGATGTAGCCTGTATTCTTTTACCAAAAAAAACAAAAAGCTCCTCAGTTGGGCTACCTTTGACTGTTTAAATTTCACTGGGTGTCTGATGGGAGTTGTAGTCCATCACTATTGCACTTTGTACTGTTTGCAGCCTTCCTGACTATTTTTTTCTGCCTGGAGTTTGCCTTACTATACTGCTCTCAGCGACAAAGTCTACGCACATAATTCCAAGATTATTTACACCGGCCTGTGTCTGCAGTGAATTAGAGACGCACAGCATACAGCCACAGCGACTGATAGAAGGAAAGTGATATAAACAGGATGTAGCCTGTATTCTTTTACCAAAAAAAACAAAAAGCTCCACAGTTGGGCTACCTTTGACTGTTTAAATTTCACTGGGTGTCTGATGGGAGTTGTAGTCCATCACTATTGCACTTTGTACTGTTTGCGGCCTTCCTGACTATTTTTTTCTGCCTGGAGTGTGCCTTACTATACTGCTCTCAGCGACAAAGTGTACGCACATAATTCCAAGATTATTTACACCGGCCTGTGTCTGCAGTGAATTAGAGACGCACAGCATACGGCCACAGCGACTGATAGAAGGAAAGTGATATACACAGGATGTAGCCTGTATTCTTTTACCAAAAAAAACAAAAAGCTCCTCAGTTGGGCTACCTTTGACTGCTTAAATTTCACTGGGTATCTGATGGGAGTTGTAGTCCATCACTATTGCACTTTGTACTGTTTGCGGCCTTCCTGACTATTTTTTTCTGCCTGGAGTTTGCCTTACTATACTGCTCTCAGCGACAAAGTCTCCGCACATAATTCCAAGATTATTTATACCGGCCTGTGTCTGCAGTGAATTAGAGACGCACAGCATACGGCCACAGCGACTGATAGAGGGAAAGTGATATACACAGTATATATCCTGTATTCTATGACCAAAAAAAAAACAAAAAGCTCCTTCTTAGGGCTACTGTTGACCGTTTAAATTTTACTGGGTGTCTGGTGGGAGTTTTAGTCCATCACTATTGCACTTTGGCCTGTTTGCGGCCTTCCTGACTATTCTTTTCTGCCTGGAGTTTGCCTTACTATACTGCTCTCAGCGACAAAGTCTACGCACATAATTCCAAGATTATTTACACTGCGCTTTGTCTGCAGTGAATTAGAGACGCACAGCATATGGCCACAGCGACTGATAGAGGGAAAGTGATATACACACTATATACCCTGTATTCTTTGACCAAAAAAACAAAAAGCACCTTCTTAGGGCTACCGCTGACCATTTAAATTTTACTGGGTGTCTGATGGGAGTTGTAGTCCATCACTATTGCACTTAGGCCTGTTTGCGGCCTTCCTGACTATTTTTTTCTGCCTGGAGTTTGCCTTACTATACTGCTCTCAGCAACAAAGTCTACGCAAATAATTCCAAGATTATTTACACCGGCCTGTGTCTGCAGTGAATTAGAGATGCACAGCATACGGCCACAGCGACTGATAGAAGGAAAGTGATATACACAGGATGTAGCCTGTATTCTTTTACCAAAAAAAACAAAAAGCTCCTCAGTTGGGCTACCTTTGACTGTTTAAATTTCACTGGGTGTCTGATGGGAGTTGTAGTCCATCACTATTGCACTTTGTACTGTTTGCAGCCTTCCTGACTATTTTTTTCTGCCTAGAGTTTGCCTTACTATACTACTCTCAGCGACAAAGTCTACGCACATAATTCCAAGATTATTTACACCGGCCTGTGTCTGCAGTGAACTAGAGACGCACAGCATACAGCCACAGCGACTGATAGAAGGATAGTGATATACACAGGATGTTGCCTGTATTCTTTTACCAAAAAAAACAAAAAGCTCATCAGTTGGGCTACCTTTGACTGTTTAAATGTCACTGGGTGTCTGATGGGAGTTGTAGTCCATCACTATTGCACTTTGGCCTGCTTGCGGCCTTCCTGACTATTTTTTTCTGCCTGGAGTTTGCCTTACTATACTGCTCTCAGCGACAAAGTCTAGGCACATAATTCCAGAATTATTTACAGCGGGCAGTGTCTGCAGTGAATTAGAGACGCACAGCATACAGCCACAGCGACTGATAGAGGGAAAGTGATATATACACTATATAGCCTGTATTCTTTGACTAAAAAAACATAAAGCTCCTTCTTAGGGCTACCGCTAACCGTTAAAATCTTACTGGGTGTCCGGTGGGAGTTTTAGTCCATCACTATTGCACTTTGGCCTGTTTGCGGCCTTCCTGACAATTCTTTTCTGCCTGGAGTTTGCCTTACTATACCGCTCTCAGCAACAAAGTCTACGCAAATAATTCCAAGATTATTTACACTGGCCTGTGTCTGCAGTGAATTAGAGATGCACAGCATACAGCCACAGCGACTGATAGAAGGAAAGTGATATACACAGGATGTAGCCTGTATTCTTTTACCAAAAAAAACAAAAAGCTCCTCAGTTGGGCTACCTTTGACTGTTTAAATTTCACTGGGTGTCTGATGGGAGTTGTAGTCCATCACTATTGCACTTTGTACTGTTTGCAGCCTTCCTGACTATTTTTTTCTGCCTGGAGTTTGCCTTACTATACTGCTCTCAGCGACAAAGTCTACACACATAATTCCAAGATTATTTACACCGGCCTGTGTCTGCAGTGAATTAGAGACGCACAGCATACGGCCACAGCGACTGATAGAAGGAAAGTGATATACACAGGATGTAGCCTGTATTCTTTTACCAAAAAAAACAAAAAGCTCCTCAGTTGGGCTACCTTTGACTGCTTAAATTTTACTGGGTGTCTAATGGGAGTTGTAGTCCATCACTATTGCACTTTGTACTGTTTGCAGCCTTCCTGACTATTTTTTTCTGCCTGGAGTTTGCCTTACTATACTGCTCTCAGCGACAAAGTCTACGCACATAATTCCAAGATTATTTACACCGGCCTGTGTCTGCAGTGAATTAGAGACGCACAGCATACGGCCACAGCGACTGATAGAAGGAAAGTGATATACACAGGATGTAGCCTGTATTCTTTTACCAAAAAAAACAAAAAGCTCCTCAGTTGGGCTACCTTTGACTGTTTAAATTTCACTGGGTGTCTGATGGGAGTTGTAGTCCATCACTATTGCACTTTGTACTGTTTGCCGCCTTCCTGACTATTTTTTTCTGCCTGGAGTTTGCCTTACTATACTGCTCTCAGCGACAAAGTCTACACACATAATTCCAAGATTATTTACACCGTCCTGTGTCTGCAGTAAATTAGAGACGCACAGCATACGGCCACAGCGACTGATAGAAGGAAAGTGATATACACAGGATGTAGCCTGTATTCTTTTACCAAAAAAAAAACAAAAAGCTCCTCAGTTGGGCTACCTTTGACTGTTTAAATTTCACTGGGTGTCTGATGGGAGTTGTAGTCCATCACTATTGCACTTTGTACTGTTTGCGGCCTTCCTGACTATTTTTTTCTGCCTGGAGTGTGCCTTACTATACTGCTCTCAGCGACAAAGTGTACGCACATAATTCCAAGATTATTTACACCGGCCTGTGTCTGCAGTGAATTAGAGACGCACAGCATACGGCCACGGCGACTGATAAAAGGAAATTGATATACACAGGATGTAGCCTGTATTCTTTTACCAAAAAAAACAAAAAGCTCCTCAGTTGGGCTACCTTTGACTGCTTAAATTTCACTGGGTGTCTAATGGGAGTTGTAGTCCATCACTATTGCACTTTGTACTGTTTGCGCCCTTCCTGACTATTTTTTTCTGCCTGGAGTTTGCCTTACTATACTGCTCTCAGCGACAAAATCTACGCACATAATTCCAAGATTATTTACACCGGCCTGTGTCTGCAGTGAATTAGAGACGCACAGCATACGGCAACAGCGACTGATAGAAGGAAAGTGATATACACAGGATGTAGCCTGTATTCTTTTACCAAAAAAAACAAAAAGCTCCTCAGTTGGGCTACCTTTGACTGTTTAAATTTCACTGGGTGTCTGATGGGAGTTGTAGTCCATCACTATTGCACTTTGCACTGTTTGCCGCCTTCCTGACTATTTTTTTCTGCCTGGAGTTTGCCTTACTATACTGCTCTCAGCGACAAAGTCTACACACATAATTCCAAGATTATTTACACCGTCCTGTGTCTGCAGTGAATTAGAGACGCACAGCATACGGCCATAGCGACTGATAGAAGGAAAGTGATATACACAGGATGTAGCCTGTATTCTTTTACCAAAAAAAACAAAAAGCTCCTCAGTTGGGCTACCTTTGACTGTTTAAATTTTACTGGGTGTCTGATGGGAGTTGTAGTCCATCACTATTGCACTTTGTACTGTTTGCCGCCTTCCTGACTATTTTTTTCTGCCTGGAGTTTGCCTTACTATACTGCTCTCAGCGACAAAATCTACGCACATAAATCCAAGATTATTTACACCGGCCTGTGTCTGCAGTGAATTAGAGACGCACAGCATACAGCCACAGCGACTGATAGAAGGAAAGTGATATACACAGGATGTAGCCTGTATTCTTTTACCAAAAAAAACAAAAAGCTCCTCAGTTGGGCTACCTTTGACTGTTTAAATGTCACTGGGTGTCTGATGGGAGTTGAAGTCCATCACTATTGCACTTTGGCCTGCTTGCGGCCTTCCTGACTATTTTTTTCTGCCTGGAGTTTGCCTTACTATACTGCTCTCAGCGACAAAGTCTACGCACATAATTCCAGAATTATTTACAGCGGGCAGTGTCTGCAGTGAATTAGAGACGCACAGCATACAGCCACAGCGACTGATAGAGGGAAAGTGATATATACACTATATAGCCTGTATTCTTTGACTAAAAAAACATAAAGCTCCTTCTTAGGGCTACCGCTAACCGTTAAAATCTTACTGGGTGTCCGGTGGGAGTTTTAGTCCATCACTATTGCACTTTGGCCTGTTTGCGGCCTTCCTGACAATTCTTTTCTGCCTGGAGTTTGCCTTACTATACCGCTCTCAGCAACAAAGTCTACGCAAATAATTCCAAGATTATTTACACTGGGCTTTGTCTGCAGTGAATTAGAGAAGCACAGCATATGGCCACAGCGACTGATAGAGGGAAAGTGATATACACACTATATACCCTGTATTCTTTGACCAAAAAAAACAAAAAGCACCTTCTTAGGGCTACCGCTGACCATTTAAATTTTACTGGGTGTCTGATGGGAGTTGTAGTCCATCACTATTGCACTTAGGCCTGTTTGCGGCCTTCCTGACTATTTTTTTCTGCCTGGAGTTTGCCTTACTATACTGCTCTCAGCAACAAAGTCTACGCAAATAATTCCAAGATTATTTACACCGGCCTGTGTCTGCAGTGAATTAAAGATGCACAGCATACGGCCACAGCGACTGATAGAAGGAAAGTGATATACACAGGATGTAGCCTGTATTCTTTTACCAAAAAAAACAAAAAGCTCCTCAGTTGGGCTACCTTTGACTGTTTAAATTTCACTGGGTGTCTGATGGGAGTTGTAGTCCATCACTATTGCACTTTGTACTGTTTGCAGCCTTCCTGACTATTTTTTTCTGCCTAGAGTTTGCCTTACTATACTGCTCTCAGCGACAAAGTCTACGCACATAAGTCCAAGATTATTTACACCGGCCTGTGTCTGCAGTGAACTAGAGACGCACAGCATACAGCCACAGCGACTGATAGAGGGAAAGTGATATATACACTATATAGCCTGTATTCTTTGACTAAAAAAACATAAAGCTCCTTCTTAGGGCTACCGCTAACCGTTAAAATCTTACTGGGTGTCCGGTGGGAGTTTTAGTCCATCACTATTGCACTTTGGCCTGTTTGCGGCCTTCCTGACAATTCTTTTCTGCCTGGAGTTTGCCTTACTATACCGCTCTCAGCAACAAAGTCTACGCAAATAATTCCAAGATTATTTACACTGGCCTGTGTCTGCAGTGAATTAGAGATGCACAGCATACAGCCACAGCGACTGATAGAAGGAAAGTGATATACACAGGATGTAGCCTGTATTCTTTTACCAAAAAAAACAAAAAGCTCCTCAGTTGGGCTACCTTTGACTGTTTAAATTTCACTGGGTGTCTGATGGGAGTTGTAGTCCATCACTATTGCACTTTGTACTGTTTGCAGCCTTCCTGACTATTTTTTTCTGCCTGGAGTTTGCCTTACTATACTGCTCTCAGCGACAAAGTCTACGCACATAATTCCAAGATTATTTACACCGGCCTGTGTCTGCAGTGAATTAGAGACGCACAGCATACAGCCACAGCGACTGATAGAAGGAAAGTGATATAAACAGGATGTAGCCTGTATTCTTTTACCAAAAAAAACAAAAAGCTCCACAGTTGGGCTACCTTTGACTGTTTAAATTTCACTGGGTGTCTGATGGGAGTTGTAGTCCATCACTATTGCACTTTGTACTGTTTGCGGCCTTCCTGACTATTTTTTTCTGCCTGGAGTGTGCCTTACTATACTGCTCTCAGCGACAAAGTGTACGCACATAATTCCAAGATTATTTACACCGGCCTGTGTCTGCAGTGAATTAGAGACGCACAGCATACGGCCACAGCGACTGATAGAAGGAAAGTGATATACACAGGATGTAGCCTGTATTCTTTTACCAAAAAAAACAAAAAGCTCCTCAGTTGGGCTACCTTTGACTGCTTAAATTTCACTGGGTATCTGATGGGAGTTGTAGTCCATCACTATTGCACTTTGTACTGTTTGCGGCCTTCCTGACTATTTTTTTCTGCCTGGAGTTTGCCTTACTATACTGCTCTCAGCGACAAAGTCTCCGCACATAATTCCAAGATTATTTATACCGGCCTGTGTCTGCAGTGAATTAGAGACGCACAGCATACGGCCACAGCGACTGATAGAGGGAAAGTGATATACACAGTATATATCCTGTATTCTATGACCAAAAAAAAAACAAAAAGCTCCTTCTTAGGGCTACTGTTGACCGTTTAAATTTTACTGGGTGTCTGGTGGGAGTTTTAGTCCATCACTATTGCACTTTGGCCTGTTTGCGGCCTTCCTGACTATTCTTTTCTGCCTGGAGTTTGCCTTACTATACTGCTCTCAGCGACAAAGTCTACGCACATAATTCCAAGATTATTTACACTGCGCTTTGTCTGCAGTGAATTAGAGACGCACAGCATATGGCCACAGCGACTGATAGAGGGAAAGTGATATACACACTATATACCCTGTATTCTTTGACCAAAAAAACAAAAAGCACCTTCTTAGGGCTACCGCTGACCATTTAAATTTTACTGGGTGTCTGATGGGAGTTGTAGTCCATCACTATTGCACTTAGGCCTGTTTGCGGCCTTCCTGACTATTTTTTTCTGCCTGGAGTTTGCCTTACTATACTGCTCTCAGCAACAAAGTCTACGCAAATAATTCCAAGATTATTTACACCGGCCTGTGTCTGCAGTGAATTAGAGATGCACAGCATACGGCCACAGCGACTGATAGAAGGAAAGTGATATACACAGGATGTAGCCTGTATTCTTTTACCAAAAAAAACAAAAAGCTCCTCAGTTGGGCTACCTTTGACTGTTTAAATTTCACTGGGTGTCTGATGGGAGTTGTAGTCCATCACTATTGCACTTTGTACTGTTTGCAGCCTTCCTGACTATTTTTTTCTGCCTAGAGTTTGCCTTACTATACTACTCTCAGCGACAAAGTCTACGCACATAATTCCAAGATTATTTACACCGGCCTGTGTCTGCAGTGAACTAGAGACGCACAGCATACAGCCACAGCGACTGATAGAAGGATAGTGATATACACAGGATGTTGCCTGTATTCTTTTACCAAAAAAAACAAAAAGCTCATCAGTTGGGCTACCTTTGACTGTTTAAATGTCACTGGGTGTCTGATGGGAGTTGTAGTCCATCACTATTGCACTTTGGCCTGCTTGCGGCCTTCCTGACTATTTTTTTCTGCCTGGAGTTTGCCTTACTATACTGCTCTCAGCGACAAAGTCTAGGCACATAATTCCAGAATTATTTACAGCGGGCAGTGTCTGCAGTGAATTAGAGACGCACAGCATACAGCCACAGCGACTGATAGAGGGAAAGTGATATATACACTATATAGCCTGTATTCTTTGACTAAAAAAACATAAAGCTCCTTCTTAGGGCTACCGCTAACCGTTAAAATCTTACTGGGTGTCCGGTGGGAGTTTTAGTCCATCACTATTGCACTTTGGCCTGTTTGCGGCCTTCCTGACAATTCTTTTCTGCCTGGAGTTTGCCTTACTATACCGCTCTCAGCAACAAAGTCTACGCAAATAATTCCAAGATTATTTACACTGGCCTGTGTCTGCAGTGAATTAGAGATGCACAGCATACAGCCACAGCGACTGATAGAAGGAAAGTGATATACACAGGATGTAGCCTGTATTCTTTTACCAAAAAAAACAAAAAGCTCCTCAGTTGGGCTACCTTTGACTGTTTAAATTTCACTGGGTGTCTGATGGGAGTTGTAGTCCATCACTATTGCACTTTGTACTGTTTGCAGCCTTCCTGACTATTTTTTTCTGCCTGGAGTTTGCCTTACTATACTGCTCTCAGCGACAAAGTCTACACACATAATTCCAAGATTATTTACACCGGCCTGTGTCTGCAGTGAATTAGAGACGCACAGCATACGGCCACAGCGACTGATAGAAGGAAAGTGATATACACAGGATGTAGCCTGTATTCTTTTACCAAAAAAAACAAAAAGCTCCTCAGTTGGGCTACCTTTGACTGCTTAAATTTTACTGGGTGTCTAATGGGAGTTGTAGTCCATCACTATTGCACTTTGTACTGTTTGCAGCCTTCCTGACTATTTTTTTCTGCCTGGAGTTTGCCTTACTATACTGCTCTCAGCGACAAAGTCTACGCACATAATTCCAAGATTATTTACACCGGCCTGTGTCTGCAGTGAATTAGAGACGCACAGCATACGGCCACAGCGACTGATAGAAGGAAAGTGATATACACAGGATGTAGCCTGTATTCTTTTACCAAAAAAAACAAAAAGCTCCTCAGTTGGGCTACCTTTGACTGTTTAAATTTCACTGGGTGTCTGATGGGAGTTGTAGTCCATCACTATTGCACTTTGTACTGTTTGCCGCCTTCCTGACTATTTTTTTCTGCCTGGAGTTTGCCTTACTATACTGCTCTCAGCGACAAAGTCTACACACATAATTCCAAGATTATTTACACCGTCCTGTGTCTGCAGTAAATTAGAGACGCACAGCATACGGCCACAGCGACTGATAGAAGGAAAGTGATATACACAGGATGTAGCCTGTATTCTTTTACCAAAAAAAACAAAAAGCTCCTCAGTTGGGCTACCTTTGACTGTTTAAATTTCACTGGGTGTCTGATGGGAGTTGTAGTCCATCACTATTGCACTTTGTACTGTTTGCGGCCTTCCTGACTATTTTTTTCTGCCTGGAGTGTGCCTTACTATACTGCTCTCAGCGACAAAGTGTACGCACATAATTCCAAGATTATTTACACCGGCCTGTGTCTGCAGTGAATTAGAGACGCACAGCATACGGCCACGGCGACTGATAAAAGGAAATTGATATACACAGGATGTAGCCTGTATTCTTTTACCAAAAAAAACAAAAAGCTCCTCAGTTGGGCTACCTTTGACTGCTTAAATTTCACTGGGTGTCTAATGGGAGTTGTAGTCCATCACTATTGCACTTTGTACTGTTTGCGCCCTTCCTGACTATTTTTTTCTGCCTGGAGTTTGCCTTACTATACTGCTCTCAGCGACAAAATCTACGCACATAATTCCAAGATTATTTACACCGGCCTGTGTCTGCAGTGAATTAGAGACGCACAGCATACGGCAACAGCGACTGATAGAAGGAAAGTGATATACACAGGATGTAGCCTGTATTCTTTTACCAAAAAAAACAAAAAGCTCCTCAGTTGGGCTACCTTTGACTGTTTAAATTTCACTGGGTGTCTGATGGGAGTTGTAGTCCATCACTATTGCACTTTGCACTGTTTGCCGCCTTCCTGACTATTTTTTTCTGCCTGGAGTTTGCCTTACTATACTGCTCTCAGCGACAAAGTCTACACACATAATTCCAAGATTATTTACACCGTCCTGTGTCTGCAGTGAATTAGAGACGCACAGCATACGGCCATAGCGACTGATAGAAGGAAAGTGATATACACAGGATGTAGCCTGTATTCTTTTACCAAAAAAAACAAAAAGCTCCTCAGTTGGGCTACCTTTGACTGTTTAAATTTTACTGGGTGTCTGATGGGAGTTGTAGTCCATCACTATTGCACTTTGTACTGTTTGCCGCCTTCCTGACTATTTTTTTCTGCCTGGAGTTTGCCTTACTATACTGCTCTCAGCGACAAAATCTACGCACATAAATCCAAGATTATTTACACCGGCCTGTGTCTGCAGTGAATTAGAGACGCACAGCATACGGCAACAGCGACTGATAGAAGGAAAGTGATATACACAGGATGTAGCCTGTATTCTTTTACCAAAAAAAACAAAAAGCTCCTCAGTTGGGCTACCTTTGACTGTTTAAATTTCACTGGGTGTCTGATGGGAGTTGTAGTCCATCACTATTGCACTTTGCACTGTTTGCCGCCTTCCTGACTATTTTTTTCTGCCTGGAGTTTGCCTTACTATACTGCTCTCAGCGACAAAGTCTACACACATAATTCCAAGATTATTTACACCGTCCTGTGTCTGCAGTGAATTAGAGACGCACAGCATACGGCCATAGCGACTGATAGAAGGAAAGTGATATACACAGGATGTAGCCTGTATTCTTTTACCAAAAAAAACAAAAAGCTCCTCAGTTGGGCTACCTTTGACTGTTTAAATTTCACTGGGTGTCTGATGGGAGTTGTAGTCCATCACTATTGCACTTTGTACTGTTTGCGGCCTTCCTGACTATTTTTTTCTGCCTGGAGTTTGCCTTACTATAATGCTCTCAGCGACGAAGTCTATGCACATAATTCCAAGATTATTTACACCGGCCTGTGTCTGCAGTGAATTAGAGACGCACAGCATACAGCCACAGCGACTGATAGAAGGAAAGTGATATACACAGGATGTAGCCTGTATTCTTTTACCAAAAAAAACAAAAAGCTCCTCAGTTGGGCTACCTTTGACTGTTTCAATGTCACTGGGTGTCTGATGGGAGTTGTAGTCCATCACTATTGCACTTTGGCCTGCTTGCGGCCTTCCTGACTATTTTTTTCTGCCTGGAGTTTGCCTTACTATACTGCTCTCAGCGACAAAGTCTACGCACATAATTCCAGAATTATTTACAGCGGGCAGTGTCTGCAGTGAATTAGAGACGCACAGCATACGGCCACAGCGACTGATAGATGGAAAGTGATATATACACTATATAGCCTGTATTCTTTGACTAAAAAAATATAAAGCTCCTTCTTAGGGCTATCGCTAACCGTTAAAATCTTACTGGGTGTCCGGTGGGAGTTTTAGTCCATCACTATTGCACTTTGGCCTGTTTGCGGCCTTCCTGACAATTCTTTTCTACCTGGAGTTTGCCTTACTATACCGCTCTCAGCAACAAAGTCTACGCAAATAATTCCAAGATTATTTACACTGGCCTGTGTCTGCAGTGAATTAGAGATGCACAGCATACAGCCACAGCGACTGATAGAAGGAAAGTGATATACACAGGATGTAGCCTGTATTCTTTTACCAAAAAAAACAAAAAGCTCCTCAGTTGGGCTACCTTTGACTGTTTAAATTTCACTGGGTGTCTGATGGGAGTTGTAGTCCATCACTATTACACTTTGTACTGTTTGCGGCCTTCCTGACTATTTTTTTCTGCCTGGAGTTTGCCTTACCATACTGCTCTCAGCGACAAAGTCTATGCACATAATTCCAAGATTATTTATACCGGCCTGTGTCTGCAGTGAATTAGAGACGCACAGCATACAGCCACAGCGACTGATAGAAGGAAAGTGATATACACAGGATGTAGCCTGTATTCTTTTACCAAAAAAAACAAAAAGCTCCTCAGTTGGGCTACCTTTGACTGTTTAAATTTCACTGGGTGTCTGATGGGAGTTGTAGTCCATCACTATTGCACTTTGTACTGTTTGCGGCCTTCCTGACTATTTTTTTCTGCCTGGAGTTTGCCTTACTATACTGCTCTCAGCGACAAAGTGTACGCACATAATTCCAAGATTATTTACACCGGCCTGTGTCTGCAGTGAATTAGAGACGCACAGCATACGGCCACAGCGACTGATAGAGGGAAAGTGATATACACAGTATATATCCTGTATTCTATGACCAAAAAAAAACAAAAAGCTCCTTCTTAGGGCTACTGTTGACCGTTTAAATTTTACTGGGTGTCTGGTGGGAGTTTTAGTCCATCACTATTGCACTTTGTACTGTTTGCGGCCTTCCTGACTATTTTTTTCTGCCTGGAGTTTGCCTTACTATACTGCTCTCAGCAACAAAGTCTACGCAAATAATTCCAAGATTATTTACACCGGCCTGTGTCTGCAGTGAATTAGAGATGCACAGCATACGGCCACAGCGACTGATAGAAGGAAAGTGATATACACAGGATGTAGCCTATATTCTTTTACCAAAAAAAACAAAAAGCTCCTCAGTTGGGCTACCTTTGACTGTTTAAATTTCACTGGGTGTCTGATGGGAGTTGTAGTCCATCACTATTGCACTTTGTACTGTTTGCAGCCTTCCTGACTATTTTTTTCTGCCTAGAGTTTGCCTTACTATACTGCTCTCAGCGACAAAGTCTACGCACATAATTCCAAGATTATTTACACCGTCCTGTGTCTGCAGTGAATTAGAGACGCACAGCATACAGCCACAGCGACTGATAGAAGGAAAGTGATATACACAGGATGTAGCCTGTATTCTTTTACCAAAAAAAACAAAAAGCTCCTCAGTTGGGCTACCTTTGACTGTTTCAATTTCACTGGGTGTCTGATGGGAGTTGTAGTCCATCACTATTGCACTTTGTACTGTTTGCGGCCTTCCTGACTATTTTTTTCTGCCTGGAGTTTGCCTTACTATACTGCTCTCAGCGACAAAGTATCCGCACATAATTCCAAGATTATTTATACCGGCCTGTGTCTGCAGTGAATTAGAGACGCACAGCATACGGCCACAGCGACTGATAGAGGGAAAGTGATATACACAGTATATATCCTGTATTCTATGACCAAAAAAAAAACAAAAAGCTCCTTCTTAGGGCTACTGTTGACCGTTTAAATTTTACTGGGTGTCTGGTGGGAGTTTTAGTCCATCACTATTGCACTTTGGCCTGTTTGAGGCCTTCCTGACTATTCTTTTCTGCCTGGAGTTTGCCTTACTATACTGCTCTCAGCGACAAAGTCTACGCACATAATTCCAAGATTATTTACACTGGGCTTTGTCTGCAGTGAATTAGAGAAGCACAGCATATGGCCACAGCGACTGATAGAGGGAAAGTGATATACACACTATATACCCTGTATTCTTTGACCAAAAAAACAAAAAGCACCTTCTTAGGGCTACCGCTGACCATTTAAATTTTACTGGGTGTCTGATGGGAGTTGTAGTCCATCACTATTGCACTTAGGCCTGTTTGCGGCCTTCCTGACTATTTTTTTCTGCCTGGACTTTGCCTTACTATACTGTTCTCAGCAACAAAGTCTACGCAAATAATTCCAAGATTATTTACACCGGCCTGTGTCTGCAGTGAATTAGAGATGCACAGCATACGGCCACAGCGACTGATAGAAGGAAAGTGATATACACAGGATGTAGCCTGTATTCTTTTACCAAAAAAAACAAAAAGCTCCTCAGTTGGGCTACGTTTGACTGTTTAAATTTCACTGGGTGTCTGATGGGAGTTGTAGTCCATCACTATTGCACTTTGTACTGTTTGCCGCCTTCCTGACTATTTTTTTCTGCCTAGAGTTTGCCTTACTATACTACTCTCAGCGACAAAGTCTACGCACATAATTCCAAGATTATTTACACCGGCCTGTGTCTGCAGTGAACTAGAGACGCACAGCATACAGCCACAGCGACTGATAGAAGGAAAGTGATATACACAGGATGTTGCCTGTATTCTTTTACCAAAAAAAACAAAAAGCTCCTCAGTTGGGCTACCTTTGACTGTTTAAATGTCACTGGGTGTCTGATGGGAGTTGTAGTCCATCACTATTGCACTTTGGCCTGCTTGCGGCCTTCCTGACTATTTTTTTCTGCCTGGAGTTTGCCTTACTATACTGCTCTCAGCGACAAAGTCTACGCACATAATTCCAGAATTATTTACAGCGGGCAGTGTCTGCAGTGAATTAGAGACGCACAGCATACAGCCACAGCGACTGATAGAGGGAAAGTGATATATACACTATATAGCCTGTATTCTTTGACTAAAAAAACATAAAGCTCCTTCTTAGGGCTACCGCTAACCGTTAAAATCTTACTGGGTGTCCGGTGGGAGTTTTAGTCCATCACTATTGCACTTTGGCCTGTTTGCGGCCTTCCTGACAATTCTTTTCTGCCTGGAGTTTGCCTTACTATACCGCTCTCAGCAACAAAGTCTACGCAAATAATTCCAAGATTATTTACACTGGCCTGTGTCTGCAGTGAATTAGAGATGCACAGCATACAGCCACAGCGACTGATAGAAGGAAAGTGATATACACAGGATGTAGCCTGTATTCTTTTACCAAAAAAAACAAAAAGCTCCTCAGTTGGGCTACCTTTGACTGTTTAAATTTCACTGGGTGTCTGATGGGAGTTGTAGTCCATCACTATTGCACTTTGTACTGTTTGCAGCCTTCCTGACTATTTTTTTCTGCCTGGAGTTTGCCTTACTATACTGCTCTCAGCGACAAAGTCTACGCACATAATTCCAAGATTATTTACACCGGCCTGTGTCTGCAGTGAATTAGAGACACACAGCATACGGCCACAGCGACTGATAGAAGGAAAGTGATATAAACAGGATGTAGCCTGTATTCTTTTACCAAAAAAAACAAAAAGCTCCTCAGTTGGGCTACCTTTGACTGTTTAAATTTCACTGGGTGTCTGATGGGAGTTGTAGTCCATCACTATTGCACTTTGTACTGTTTGCAGCCTTCCTGACTATTTTTTTCTGCCTGGAGTTTGCCTTACTATACTGCTCTCAGCGACAAAATCTACGCACATAATTCCAAGATTATTTACACCGGCCTGTGTCTGCAGTGAATTAGAGACGCACAGCATACGGCCACAGCGACTGATAGAAGGAAAGTGATATACACAGGATGTAGCCTGTATTCTTTTACCAAAAAAAACAAAAAGCTCCTCAGTTGGGCTACCTTTGACTGTTTAAATTTCACTGGGTGTCTGATGGGAGTTGTAGTCCATCACTATTGCACTTTGTACTGTTTGCCGCCTTCCTGACTATTTTTTTCTGCCTGGAGTTTGCCTTACTATACTGCTCTCAGCGACAAAGTCTACACACATAATTCCAAGATTATTTACACCGTCCTGTGTCTGCAGTGAATTAGAGACGCACAGCATACGGCCACAGCGACTGATAGAAGGAAAGTGATATACAGAGGATGTAGCCTGTATTCTTTTACCAAAAAAAAACAAAAAGCTCCTCAGTTGGGCTACCTTTGACTGTTTAAATTTCACTGGGTGTCTGATGGGAGTTGTAGTCCATCACTATTGCACTTTGTACTGTTTGCGGCCTTCCTGACTATTTTTTTCTGCCTGGAGTGTGCCTTACTATACTGCTCTCAGCGACAAAGTGTACGCACATAATTCCAAGATTATTTACACCGGCCTGTGTCTGCAGTGAATTAGAGACGCACAGCATACGGCCACAGCGACTGATAGAAGGAAAGTGATATACACAGGATGTAGCCTGTATTCTTTTACCAAAAAAAACAAAAAGCTCCTCAGTTGGGCTACCTTTGACTGCTTAAATTTCACTGGGTGTCTAATGGGAGTTGTAGTCCATCACTATTGCACTTTGTACTGTTTGCGGCCTTCCTGACTATTTTTTTCTGCCTGGAGTTTGCCTTACTATACTGCTCTCAGCGACAAAATCTACGCACATAATTCCAAGATTATTTACACCGGCCTGTGTCTGCAGTGAATTAGAGACGCACAGCATACGGCCACAGCGACTGATAGAAGGAAAGTGATATACACAGGATGTAGCCTGTATTCTTTTACCAAAAAAAACAAAAAGCTCCTCAGTTGGGCTACCTTTGACTGTTTAAATTTCACTGGGTGTCTGATGGGAGTTGTAGTCCATCACTATTGCACTTTGCACTGTTTGCCGCCTTCCTGACTATTTTTTTCTGCCTGGAGTTTGCCTTACTATACTGCTCTCAGCGACAAAGTCTACACACATAATTCCAAGATTATTTACACCGTCCTGTGTCTGCAGTGAATTAGAGACGCACAGCATACGGCCACAGCGACTGATAGAAGGAAAGTGATATACACAGGATGTAGCCTGTATTCTTTTACCAAAAAAAAAACAAAAAGCTCCTCAGTTGGGCTACCTTTGACTGTTTAAATTTTACTGGGTGTCTGATAGGACTTGTAGTCCATCACTATTGCACTTTGTACTGTTTGCGGCCTTCCTGACTATTTTTTTCTGCCTGGAGTTTGCCTTACTATAATGCTCTCAGCGACGAAGTCTATGCACATAATTCCAAGATTATTTACACCGGCCTGTGTCTGCAGTGAACTAGAGACGCACAGCATACAGCCACAGCGACTGATAGAAGGAAAGTGATATACACAGGATGTAGCCTGTATTCTTTTACCAAAAAAACCAAAAAGCTCCTCAGTTGGGCTACCTTTGACTGTTTAAATGTCACTGGGTGTCTGATGGGAGTTGTAGTCCATCACTATTGCACTTTGGCCTGCTTGCGGCCTTCCTGACTATTTTTTTCTGCCTGGAGTTTGCCTTACTATACTGCTCTCAGCGACAAAGTCTACGCACATAATTCCAGAATTATTTACAGCGGGCAGTGTCTGCAGTGAATTAGAGACGCACAGCATACGGCCACAGCGACTGATAGAGGGAAAGTGATATATACACTATATAGCCTGTATTCTTTGACTAAAAAAACATAAAGCTCCTTCTTAGGGCTACCGCTAACCGTTAAAATCTTACTGGGTGTCCGGTGGGAGTTTTAGTCCATCACTATTGCACTTTGGCCTGTTTGCGGCCTTCCTGACAATTCTTTTCTGCCTGGAGTTTGCCTTACTATACGCTCTCAGCAACAAAGTCTACGCAAATAATTCCAAGATTATTTACACTGGCCTGTGTCTGCAGTGAATTAGAGATGCACAGCATACGGCCACAGCGACTGATAGAAGGAAAGTGATATACACAGGATGTAGCCTGTATTCTTTTACCAAAAAAAACAAAAAGCTCCTCAGTTGGGCTACCTTTGACTGTTTAAATTTCACTGGGTGTCTGATGGGAGTTGTAGTCCATCACTATTGCACTTTGTACTGTTTGCAGCCTTCCTGACTATTTTTTTCTGCCTGGAGTTTGCCTTACTATACTGCTCTCAGCGACAAAGTCTACGCACATAATTCCAAGATTATTTACACCGGCCTGTGTCTGCAGTGAATTAGAGACACACAGCATACGGCCACAGCGACTGATAGAAGGAAAGTGATATAAACAGGATGTAGCCTGTATTCTTTTACCAAAAAAAACAAAAAGCTCCTCAGTTGGGCTACCTTTGACTGTTTAAATTTCACTGGGTGTCTGATGGGAGTTGTAGTCCATCACTATTGCACTTTGTACTGTTTGCAGCCTTCCTGACTATTTTTTTCTGCCTGGAGTTTGCCTTACTATACTGCTCTCAGCGACAAAGTCTACACACATAATTCCAAGATTATTTACACCGGCCTGTGTCTGCAGTGAATTAGAGACGCACAGCATACGGCCACAGCGACTGATAGAAGGAAAGTGATATACACAGGATGTAGCCTGTATTCTTTTACCAAAAAAAACAAAAAGCTCCTCAGTTGGGCTACCTTTGACTGCTTAAATTTCACTGGGTGTCTAATGGGAGTTGTAGTCCATCACTATTGCACTTTGTACTGTTTGCAGCCTTCCTGACTATTTTTTTCTGCCTGGAGTTTGCCTTACTATACTGCTCTCAGCGACAAAGTCTACGCACATAATTCCAGAATTATTTACAGCGGGCAGTGTCTGCAGTGAATTAGAGACGCACAGCATACGGCCACAGCGACTGATAGAGGGAAAGTGATATATACACTATATAGCCTGTATTCTTTGACTAAAAAAACATAAAGCTCCTTCTTAGGGCTACCGCTAACCGTTAAAATCTTACTGGGTGTCCGGTGGGAGTTTTAGTCCATCACTATTGCACTTTGGCCTGTTTGCGGCCTTCCTGACAATTCTTTTCTGCCTGGAGTTTGCCTTACTATACGCTCTCAGCAACAAAGTCTACGCAAATAATTCCAAGATTATTTACACTGGCCTGTGTCTGCAGTGAATTAGAGATGCACAGCATACGGCCACAGCGACTGATAGAAGGAAAGTGATATACACAGGATGTAGCCTGTATTCTTTTACCAAAAAAAACAAAAAGCTCCTCAGTTGGGCTACCTTTGACTGTTTAAATTTCACTGGGTGTCTGATGGGAGTTGTAGTCCATCACTATTGCACTTTGTACTGTTTGCAGCCTTCCTGACTATTTTTTTCTGCCTGGAGTTTGCCTTACTATACTGCTCTCAGCGACAAAGTCTACGCACATAATTCCAAGATTATTTACACCGGCCTGTGTCTGCAGTGAATTAGAGACACACAGCATACGGCCACAGCGACTGATAGAAGGAAAGTGATATAAACAGGATGTAGCCTGTATTCTTTTACCAAAAAAAACAAAAAGCTCCTCAGTTGGGCTACCTTTGACTGTTTAAATTTCACTGGGTGTCTGATGGGAGTTGTAGTCCATCACTATTGCACTTTGTACTGTTTGCAGCCTTCCTGACTATTTTTTTCTGCCTGGAGTTTGCCTTACTATACTGCTCTCAGCGACAAAGTCTACACACATAATTCCAAGATTATTTACACCGGCCTGTGTCTGCAGTGAATTAGAGACGCACAGCATACGGCCACAGCGACTGATAGAAGGAAAGTGATATACACAGGATGTAGCCTGTATTCTTTTACCAAAAAAAACAAAAAGCTCCTCAGTTGGGCTACCTTTGACTGCTTAAATTTCACTGGGTGTCTAATGGGAGTTGTAGTCCATCACTATTGCACTTTGTACTGTTTGCAGCCTTCCTGACTATTTTTTTCTGCCTGGAGTTTGCCTTACTATACTGCTCTCAGCGACAAAATCTACGCACATATGTCGTAGAATTCCTTTGCGGAATCACGGCTTACTCAATTTGGAATGTTTACAGCCCTCCATATTAATTCTGAATTGATAATGCGCATAAGAAGTTTTTCACACTGACACGGGGTTCAGCATGCCTAGCTTCCTCAATTCTAACTTTAATGATCGGCGTGTAGCCTATTTTAAGAGTTTAACAAATCCGCCCATCTGGGCAGTCCAAAGATTACATGCATACAACGTATTGTTTAATTATTGGATAAGCATCTTGCAATTCTTCCATCCTCCGGTCATCTGTGATTGGCCATCAGGTGGTGGATGAAATGAGTGGGTTGTCTTGGAGCCACGTGGGGTTCCTTCGATATGATTGGATGTTACATCATGAACTATAAATTGCACAAACCTCCCATGTTATTTGCATACGTTTCCAGTAAAATTGCTTGGGTAATTTCTGCGGTTGTCCATGTCTGATTCCTAGTTCCGTATTAGTGCATGCAGCTGGACAGTCAAATATATTTATACATGTTGGTTACGGGCTAAATTCCATCTTTGTCAGCAGAGTTATGAAAAACAGATACTTTCATATGTAGGAAGTACTTATTGCACAACTGTCATGAACTATATTTGTAGCAAGACAGAAGTATGTATACAGAATGTTAAATTGATAACTGTCTGCTGCCAAGGCCCACCGATCCAAAATATAGGAATACTGGACTTCCACCACAGACCCCCCTTGAAACTATCTGTTTCACTAAACTCGCCCTGCTCCGTCCCACCCCAATCCCCCACCGCTGACCCTAGACTCTCATTGTTTTGTAGACGACTGGGCCTACTACTGCCATGGGGGTATAGGATGGTTCGACATCATCACATTCTGGATCCATGATGACGACGGTTGCGCTGACAGTGGGCTTTTTGTTGGACGTCGTAGTGGGACAGGTGGACCAGGCAGTCATCAGGGTCGGAATACACTGTATGCAACGACAAACAGAAATTAGAATGACTATAAAGGTGACAACCATAATTAGGTTAGGAGAGGTGCGACTTTTACTATCTCAGGTAAACACTGCATAACTTGTATAGAACCCCGCCTTCTTGACGTTACCTCGATTCATCAACAAGAGTGCAAAATCAGGACTATCTAATTACTGATCAACATGACTGAACCCCTGTCTCATTAGTAAGTGCATGATCATATATATTAGTCTGGAAGGAAAGAGCTACAAGCAGATTATTCCCACTTCCCTTTTCCAGAGGCGGCAAGGTAACAGGACCAGGGGCGTTGTAACACCGACATGTTGCGTGGACATAAGCAGAGTGCACTGCAGATAAAATAAAGCAAAATCTTAGCGAAAACCTATCACAGTGTTCTAAATACACAATGTTCCAAAACTTATTTTATATATATATTTTTCCTTCTCCTGTTAGGTACCTAACTGAGGAAAACAGACTAAGGTTAGCTCTTTTTAGTTAGTGCGGTCAGCTTCTTAATGGCAACTGCGTCTTTACCTGTGGGTCACGTGTTGTCTGGAATGTAGGTGCAAGTCTCCCCTATTGTCTTACAGGCACTCCCTTTTTTGGCTAAAATCGTACCTAGTGCCATTCTATTTTGGAAAGTCATAGTCGAGGTAGGTCCTATTGGTCGACTAGTCCCTATAAGGCGTCTCTAGTATAATTTATAAACCACTGCTAATTATAATAAACATAATTAATCCAGTCAACATTTATTTACCCTAATGATCGGGAAAATGGACTCGAATCTAGTTTTAACTTGGTCTCTAATTTTTAAAACTTGTCAGGTACCCCCCTTGGCTATCCTATGATGTCAATGTATACGTGTAGATCAAAACTATCACCAGGAGCCTCTCTTCTCGCTCTAGCATAATGTTACAATACTAATAGTGTGCACAGGTACGCACGGCGTGGGACTCCTTAATCTTCACCCACACCAATGTCCCTCCTGGAGATAGTCCTAATGATGAACACGTCCAGTTCGCCTCACCCTTGCGTCAGGGTTTTCCCACTGCCCGTAAGTCCCTACTCCTAAAAGGGGAGGGATCCCTACCTCACCTCAGAAGGAGGCCATGGATTCCCTGGGCTTATTTCCGGGCATCCATACCCTCTATCTGTACGAGTTACCACCCCACAGGGTGTGCCCTCGCCGGAACCTAAGGTCTTCTGCACTTTCCCTAGGCAAATGGGAAGTCCACTGACAGTCCATCTTATGAGACTGAGGCAGGTGCAGTACTAGTCCATCTCTCCATTCTTCTGGTAACGTACCTGGTTGGCATTATCGGAACTGGCTCTTCATCTTTTTCAAACAAGGGAAACATTGGTCACATTAAAGGGAGAATACACGTACAGGAAATTACATACCCCACCTCTTTCTGCGAAAATCATATCCACGGCCACTCTATTTTGGAACGCCATGGATGCAGTGGGCCCTAACTGGTTAGCTAACCCTTGCAAAGCATCTCTGGTGTAGTTTACAAACCTCTGCTGATTGTAAGAGATATAATTCATCCAATCTACATTATTATTAACAGTGACAATAGCAAATGAGGAATCAAAACCTGCTTTAACCTGATCTCTAGAATTAAATTAATCTCGCTCCCCCCTTGGCACTCCTATTACATCTATGTGTACATGTGGATCAAAGTTACCACCTGGAGCGTCAACTTCTCTCTTAGCACGATGCAGTGTTAGATTCTCACCCTCAGTGTAGGCTTCATATTGCACATTTGATTGTATTAATTTGTTCTGAAACAGGGGGCTAGTGTACAGTAGTCAAAGGTGTGTGTTAGAGGAATTGTACCACATTATAGCATGTAAGGATCATTAGTTTTTTCAGTGCGAAGTGTGGATCCAAGTGGGTTTTCCTTTTGAGCTTGACTGCAGTTGGGGTGGTGAACAACATCTGGTAGGGACATTCAAACAGGGTTTCTCTCTTAAACTTTTCCACATAGACCCTGTCACCTGGTTTCAGATTGTGACACTCATCTGTAGGACCTGGGGAAAAGCAGAGACTGCAGAATGCATTACTAATAGAGATGAGCGAACGCGTTCGTCCGAGCTTGATATTCGTGCGAATATTAGGGTGTTCGGGATGTTCGTTATTCGTGACGAACACCATGCGGTGTTCTGGTTACTTTCACTTCCTTCCCTGAGACGTTAGCGCGCTTTTCTGGCCAATTGAAAGACAGGGAAGGCATTACAACTTCCCCCTGCAACGTTTAAGCCCTATACCACCCCCCTGCTGTGAGTGGCTGGCGAGATCAGGTGTTCGCCTAATATAAAAGTCGGCCCCTCCCGCGGCTCGCCTCAGATGCGGTGTGAGTTAGATGAGGGACAGTGCTGTTTATACCGGAGCTGCTGTAGGGAAAGAATTGGTAGTTAGTGTAGGCTTCAAGACCCCCCAAAGGTCCTTATTAGGGCCACTGATAGCTGTGTGTTGGCTGCTGTTAGCAGTGGGATTTTTTTTTTCTCAAAATCGCCTCTGCAGACCGTTGCACCTGGCATTAGGGACAGAAGTGCTGCATAGGCAGGGAGAGTGTTAGGAGTGAGTGTAGCCTTCAAGAACCTCAACGGTCCTTTCTAGGGCCATATTTATCCGTGTGCAGTACTGTCCAGGCTGCTGTTGGCTGTGCTGCATTTTTTTTGGGCTTCTCAAAATCGCCTCTGCAGAGCATTCCACCCTCCATTGATACTGCAGGGAAAGAATTGTATAGGCAGGGCCACAACACAGTTATTATTCATAGAATATACGCAGTGCTGCCTGTTGGTGGGAAAAAACTGAAAAGAAATCTATTTGTCCAGCCTGTGTCCGTCCTTACGGGCGGTGGAGACGTGTGAGCTGCGTGAAAAACATTGCTAAATCATACGCACCCAGCTACGCTTTACTGCTGGCTTCGCCATTTGCTTTCCTTAATTGGGAAAAAAAATACCTGCTCTGCCACAGTTAATAACTCTGCTACCCTCACGTTCTGTGACACATAAGCAGGGACACAGCGCAGTTATTAAACTTCGCAGGTTCATTGAATATACGCAGTGCTGCCTGTTGGTGGGAAAAAACTGAAAAGAAATCTATTTGTCCAGCCTGTGTCCGTCCTTACGCCTGTGGAGACGTGTGAGCTGCGTGAAAAACATTGCTAAATCATACGCAGCCAGCTACGCTTTACTGCTGGGTTCGCCATTTGCTTTCCTTAATTGGGAAAAAAAATACCTGCTCTCCAAGAGTTATAATAACTCTGCTACCCTCACGTTCTGTGACACATAAGCAGGGACACAGCGCAGTTATTAAACTTCTCAGGTTCATTGAATATACGCAGTGCTGCCTGTTGGTGGGAAAAAACTGAAAAGAAATCTATTTGTCCAGCCTGTGTCCGTCCTTACGCCTGTGGAGACGTGTGAGCTGCGTGAAAAACATTGCTAAATCATACGCAGCCAGCTACGCTTTACTGCTGGGTTCACCATTTGCTTTCCTTAATTGGGAAAAAAAATACCTGCTCTCCAAGAGTTATAATAACTCTGCTACCCTCACGTTCTGTGACACATAAGCAGGGACACAGCGCAGTTATTAAACTTCTCAGGTTCATTGAATATACGCAGTGCTGCCTGTTGGTGGGAAAAAACTGAAAAGAAATCTATTTGTCCAGCCTGTGTCCGTCCTTACGCCTGTGGAGACGTGTGAGCTGCGTGAAAAACATTGCTAAATCATACGCACCCAGCTACGCTTTACTGCTGGCTTCGCCATTTGCTTTCCTTAATTGGGAAAAAAAAATACCTGCTCTGCCACAGTTAATAACTCTGCTACCCTCACGTTCTGTGACACATAAGCAGGGACACAGCACAGTTATTAAACTTCTCAGGTTCATTGAATATACGCAGTGCTGCCTGTTGGTGGGAAAAAACTGAAAAGAAATCTATTTGTCCAGCCTGTGTCCGTCCTTACGCCTGTGGAGACGTGTGAGCTGCGTGAAAAACATTGCTAAATCATACGCACCCAGCTACGCTTTACTGCTGGCTTCGCCATTTGCTTTCCTTAATTGGGAAAAAAAAATACCTGCTCTGCCACAGTTAATAACTCTGCTACCCTCACGTTCTGTGACACATAAGCAGGGACACAGCACAGTTATTAAACTTAGATAATTCATTCACTAGAGGCAGTGGGGCCTTTCGTTTTCCAAAAAGGGCAAAAATTATATTTGGCCTGCAGTCTTGCGCCAATTTATTTCCTGCCTGGGAAATCTAATCACTGGTAATACAGCATGCTGAGGGGTAGGGGTAAGCCTAGAGGACGTGGACGTGGACGTGGCCGAGGACGCGGAGGGCCAAGTGAGGGTGTGGGCACAGGCCAAGCTCCTGATCCAGGTGTGTCGCAGCTGTCTGCTGCGCGATTAGGAGAGAGGCACGTTTCTGGCGTCCCCACATTCATCGCCCAATTAATGGGTCCACGCGGGAGACGGTTATTAGAAAATGAGCAGTGTGAGCAGGTCCTGTCCTGGATGGCAGAAAGTGCTTCGAGCAACCTATCGTCTACCCGCAGTTCTGCGCCGTCCACTGCTGCCAATCCGAATCCTCTGTCTGCTGCTCCTCCTTCCTCCCAGCCTCCTCACTCCACTACAATGACACCTGCTCAGGAGCGGGAACACTCCCAGGAACTGTTCTCGGGCCCCTGCTTAGATTGGGCAGCAGCGGTTCCTCTCCCACCAGAGGAGTTTATCGTCACTGATGCCCAACCATTCGAAAGTTCCCGGGGTCCGGGGGAAGAGGCTGGGGACTTCCGCCAACTGTCTCAACAACTTTCTGTGGGTGAGGAGGACGATGACGATCAGACACAGTTGTCTTGCAGTGAGGTAGTAGTAAGGGCAGTACGTCCCAGGGAGCAGCGCACAGAGGATTCGGAGGAAGAGCAGCAGGACGATGAGGTGACTGACCCCACCTGGTGTGCAACGCTTACTCAGGAGGACAGGTCTTCAGAGGGGGAGTCAAGGGCATCAGCAGGGCAGGTTGCAAGAGGCAGTGCGGTGGCCAGGGCCAGGGGTAGAGGCAGGGCCAGACCGAATAATCCACCAAGTGTTTCCCAAAGCGCCCCCTCGCGCCATGCCACCCTGCGGAGGCCGAGGTGCTCTAAGGTCTGGCAGTTTTTCACAGAGACGCCTGACGACCGACGAACAGTGGTGTGCAACCTTTGTCGCGCAAAGCTCAGCCGGGGAGCCAACACCAACAGCCTCACCACCACCACCATGCGCAGACATATGATGGCCAAGCACCCCGCAAGGTGGGACAAAGGCCGTTCACCGCCTCCGGTTTGCACCCCTGCCTCTCCCCCTGTGCCCCAACCTGCCACTGAGATGCAACCCCCCTCTCAGGACACAGGCACTACCGCCTCATGGCCTGCACCCACACCCTCATCTCCGCTGTCCTCGGCCCCATCCAGCAGTGTAGTTCAGCGCACCGTTCAGCCGTCGCTTGCGCAAGTGTTCGAGCGCAAGCGCAAGTACGCCGCCACGCACCCGCACGCTCAAACGTTAACCGTCCGCATCGCAAAATTCATCAGCCTTGAGATGCTGCCGTATAGGGTTGTGGAAACGGAGTCCTTCAAAAGTATCATGGAGGCGGCGGCCCCGCGCTACTCAGTTCCCAGTCGCCACTACTTTTCCCGATGTGCCGTCCCAGCCCTGCACGACCACGTCTCCCGCAACATTGTGCGCGCCCTCACCAACGCGGTTACTGCCACGGTCCACTTAACTACAGACACGTGGACAAGCACAGGCGGGCAGGGCCACTACATCTCCCTGACGGCACATTGGGTGAATTTAGTGGAGGCTGGGACAGAGTCAGAGCCTGGGACCGCTCACGTCCTACCCACCCCCAGAATTGCGGGCCCCAGCTCGGTGCTGGTATCTGCGGAGGTGTATGCTTCCTCCACTAAAGCACCCTCCTCCTCCTCCTCCTCCTCTGTCTCACAATCAAGATGTGTTAGCAGCAGCATGTCGCCAGCAGTCGGTGTCGCGCGGTGTGGCAGCACAGCGGTGGGCAAGCGTCAGCAGGCCGTGCTGAAACTACTCAGCTTAGGCGATAAGAGGCACACGGCCCACGAACTGCTGCAGGGTCTGACACAGCAGACCGACCGCTGGCTTGCGCCGCTGAGCCTCCAACCGGGCATGGTCGTGTGTGACAACGGCCGTAACCTGGTGGCGGCTCTGCAGCTCGGCAGCCTCACGCACGTGCCATGCCTGGCCCACGTCTTTAATTTGGTGGTTCAGCGCTTTCTGAAAAGCTACCCACGCTTGTCAGACCTGCTCGTAAAGGCGCGCCGGCTCTGCGCACATTTCCGCAAGTCCCACACGGACGCTGCCACCCTGCGCACCCTGCAACATCACTTTAAGCTGCCAGTGCACCGACTGCTGTGCGACGTGCCCACACGGTGGAACTCTACGCTCCACATGTTGGCCAGGCTCTATGAACAGCGTAGAGCTATAGTCGAATACCAACTCCAACATGGGCGGCGCAGTGGGAGTCAGCCTCCTCAATTCCTTTCAGAAGAGTGGGCCTGGTTGGCAGACATCTGCCATGTCCTTGGTAATTTTGAGGAGTCTACCCAGGTGGTGAGCGGCGATGCTACAATCATTAGCGTCACCATTCCTCTGCTATGCATCTTGAGAAATTCCCTGCAAACCATAAAGGCAGCTGCTTTGCGCTCGGAAACGGGGGCGGGGGAAGACAGTATGCCGCTGGATAGTCAGGGCACCCTCCTGTCTATTTCTCAGCGCGTACAGGAGGAGGAGGAGGAGCATGAGGAGGATGAGGAGGAGGGGGAAGAGACAGCTTGGCCCGCTGCTGACGGTACACCGGCTGATTGCCTGTCATCCTTTCAGCGTGTATGGCCTGAGGAGGAGGAGGAGGAGGAGGATCCTGAAAGTGATCTTCCTAGTGAAGACAGCCATGTGTTGCGTACAGGTACCCTGGCACACATGGCTGACTTCATGTTAGGATGCCTTTCTCGTGACCCTCGCGTTGCACGCATTCTGGCTACTACGGATTACTGGGTGTACACACTGCTCGATCCACGGTATAAGGAGAACCTGCCCACTCTGATTCCCGAAGAGGAAAGGGGTTCGAGAGTGTTGCTATACCACAGGACCCTTGCGGACAAGCTGATGGTAAAATTCCCAGCCGACAGCGCTAGTGGCAGAAGGCGCAGTTCCGAGGGCCATGTTGCAGGGGATGTGCGTAGATCGAGCAGCATGTACATCCCAGGCAGTGCAACAGTCTTTAAGGGCCTGGCCAGCTTTATGGCTCCCCACCAAGACTGTGTCACCGCTCCCCAGTCACGGCTGAGTCGGCGGGAGCACTGCAAAAGGATGGTGAGGGAGTACGTAGCGGATCGCACGACCATCCTTGGTGACGCCTCTGCCCCCTACAACTACTGGGTGTCGAAGCTGGACACGTGGCCTGAACTAGCCCTGTATGCCCTTGAGGTGCTTGCTTGTCCTGCGGCTAGCGTGTTGTCGGAGAGGGTGTTTAGTGCGGCTGGGGGAATCATCACCGATAAGCGTAGCCGCTTGTCAACCGACAGTGCCGACAGGCTAACACTCATCAAGATGAACAAAGGCTGGATTTCGCCAGACTTCTGTTCTCCACCAGCGGACAGCAGCGATACGTAAGCAATACGTAGGCTGCACCCGCGGATGGAAGCTACGTTCTCTCTCACCATCCAAAACGGGGACATTTGTGCTTCATCAATCTGTGTCTAATATTCCTCCTCCTCCTCCTCCTGCTCCTCCTCCTGAAACCTCACGTAATCACGCTGAACGGGCAATTTTTCTTAGGGCCACAAGGCTCACTCAAATAATTTTTCAGAACAATTTTTATAAGTTTCAATTAGCTTAAAAGCGTTGGAACTTTAACTTGAACCAATTGTTCGTTACACTGGGCTGCCTCCAGGCCTAGTTACCACTTAAGCCACATTAACCAAAGCGATTCACCTGCCATCTTGGTTGGGCATGGCCAATTTTTACTGAGGTACATTAGTACTGTTGGTACACCAATTTTTTGGGGCCCTCACCTACAGTGTAATCATAGTAATTTCTATGTTCTTCGCCTGCACTCATGGTACAGAAAGGTGTGTGGGGTTGGCCTACAGTTTAGCTACATAAATGTCACTTGTGCCTTGGCTATACTAAGGCTACTGAAATGGAACGAAGACTGCGCTCCCGCTATACTGCTGCTTCAGAATTGTTACTGGGGCCTGTCTTGAGTGCTACTATTGCTTACATGGAACGAAGACTGCGCTCCCGCTATACTGCTGCTTCAGAATTGTTACTGGGGCCTGTCTTGAGTGCTACTATTGCTTACATGGAACGAAGACTGCGCTCCCGCTATACTGCTGCTTCAGAATTGTTACTGGGGCCTGTCTTGAGTGCTACTATTGCTTACATGGAACGAAGACTGCGCTCCCGCTATACTGCTGCTTCAGAATTGTTACTGGGGCCTGTCTTGAGTGCTACTATTGCTTACATGGAACGAAGACTGCGCTCCCGCTATACTGCTGCTTCAGAATTGTTACTGGGGCCTGTCTTGAGTGCTACTATTGCTTACATGGAACGAAGACTGCGCTCCCGCTATACTGCTGCTTCAGAATTGTTACTGGGGCCTGTCTTGAGTGCTACTATTGCTTACATGGAACGAAGACTGCGCTCCCGCTATACTGCTGCTTCAGAATTGTTACTGGGGCCTGTCTTGAGTGCTACTATTGCTTACATGGAACGAAGACTGCGCTCCCGCTATACTGCTGCTTCAGAATTGTTACTGGGGCCTGTCTTGAGTGCTACTATTGCTTACATGGAACGAAGACTGCGCTCCCGCTATACTGCTGCTTCAGAATTGTTACTGGGGCCTGTCTTGAGTGCTACTATTGCTTACATGGAACGGACACGTGGAGAGGACACGTAGTGCCTCAAAAACATCCCCCTCCTCCTCCAACAGGGAAAACATTGTTGGCAAATGCCTTTGCATTGGTTCGTCTGGCGGCAGTCCAAGAATTTCACCTTTACCGACACTACAAGAGAGCCCCCCCACCATCCCCCCGCCACGGCCCACTTAATCCTGGCCACATTCCGAAAACCAACAAAATACAACCGTGGTACTAGGTCCGCAGTCACCACCACATTACCACCAACGCGGTTACTGTTAAGGTGCATATAACCACGGACACGTGGAGAGGACACGTAGTGCCTCAAAAACATCCCCCTCCTCCTCCAACAGGGAAAACATTGTTGGCAAATGCCTTTGCATTGGTTCGTCTGGCGGCAGTCCAAGAATTTCACCTTTACCGACACTACAAGAGAGCCCCCCCACCATCCCCCCGCCACGGCCCACTTAATCCTGGCCACATTCCGAAAACCAACAAAATACAACCGTGGTACTAGGTCCGCAGTCACCACCACATTACCACCAACGCGGTTACTGTTAAGGTGCATATAACCAGTCTGACTGGGGCATGCAGACACCTTGACAGAATGAATAGTGTGTGGCACATAGGTTCCCCATTGCTATGCCCACGTGTGCAGCTCCTGATGGCGGTGGCACAGGATTGTATTTCTCATTGCTTCTGTACAGCATTGTGGGCTATCGCCCCGCCCCTATTAAAGAGGGTCGCTACCTAGCCGTGCCAACCCTGTGCAGTGTGTGCCTGCGGTCCCTCGTCGTGGCAGACGCACTTCTAAATAGACATGAGGGTGGTGTGGCATGAGGGCAGCTGAAGGCTGCGCAGGGACAGTTTGCTGTGCGCTGTGGGGGGGAGGGGGTGCGGTTGGGCAGCATGTAACTCAGGAGAAGTGGCAGTGGAGTGTCATGCAGGCAGTGATTGTGCTTTGTTGGAGGTAGTGTGGTGCTTAGCAAAGGTATGCCATGCTAATGAGCGCTTTTCAGAAGTAAAAGTTGTTGGGAGGGGGGGGGGCCCACTCTTGCCGGTATTGTGGCTTAATAGTGGGACCTGTGAACTTAGGATGCAGCCCAACATGTAGCCCCTCGCCTGCCCTATCCGTCACTGTGTCATTCCCATCACTTTCCTGAATTGCCCAGATTTTCACACATGAAAACCTTAGCGAGCATCGGCGAAATACAAAAATGTTCTGGTCGCCCATTGACTTCAATGGGGTTCGTTGTTCGAAACGAACCCTCGAGCATCACGGGAAGTTCGTTACGAATAACGAACACCCGAACATTTTGGTGTTCGCTCATCTCTAATTACTAACAATTCCTTGGAGAGGCCTATGACAAAATTAACAAGAAAATCATTCCCCAAATTCAGCTACTGTGGCATGTATCCTCCTAAGAAAAAGAAAAACTAATGAAAGACACTCAATTCAAAATTTACCCATTTTCTCTATTGCCTTTTGTATCTACTTTCCCACTACTCCGTGGATGGTAGGGTGTGTGAAAAGCTTGAAATATACCCAAAACAGACATGATGTGTTGCATTATTTCACCTGTGAAGTGTGTACCTTTTGTTCGACTCAATCACTTCTGGTACCCCATATCTGCAGATTACCTCATTCATGTATTTCTGTGTGGTTATCTGCTCATTTACCTTAGTATCCGGGTGGGCCTCCAACCTGAAAAAGACTCGAGCAACAACAAGCACATATTCATACTCCCCAACAGGTGTGAGCTGAATGTGGTCAAATTGGCAATCTCTGAAATGGGTAGAGTGGTCAAGGCAAGTGTTATATGGCCACCTTACTTCTGTCCGGACTCGCATATGGCAAAGATCATGCTAACTGGACAAATGATGCAGCAGCTACAGAGAACCCAGGTGTCACCCATTCTTGTTCAGTGTCGCCGTCATCGCTGCTTTCGATTCTGTATACCAGCTGGGCCATCATGGGGAACAGGGACCTCTGTAGGCAAGTTCTGTTGATTGTTCGCCATACGCCGTCCTGTGCTGTTGCTCCCGTATTTTAGCCCATCTGCTTTCCTCGTTGACTTGTAACTGTAAAGTCCTTGACATATCAAAGTCCAAAGGTTTTATCAAAGTCCAAAGGTTTTATCAAAGTCCAAAGGTTTTATCAAAGTCCAAAGGTTTTATCAAAGTCCAAAGTCTTATCACTGACTCATGCTGTCAGTATCTATTCTTCTTTCTTCCACGGCTTGAGGGCCGCTGCCTTTGCTGTGTTGTCGGCGAGGGTGTCATCTCTCGCTTCTCCGTTGTAGAAATCGGTGTGGATTCTCCATTGCCAGGTAGTAGTAGTAGGGTTTCCATGAGACTCTGCACCGCTGCACCATTCTTAATTGGCTGTCCTACTGAGATAACAAGCTGTCTGGCCTTCCATATTGGGCCATAATCATGAGCTATGCCAAATGCATTCCAGGAGTCAGTGTAAAAAGTTGCCGACTTACCTTCTACCACTCCACACGCCCCAGTGAGGGCCTCCGGTTCCGCTTCTTGCCCTGAGACATGCGGAGGCAGAGCTTCTGCGTTTAGGACATCTTGTTGTGTGACCTCTGCATATCTGGTTCGGAATCATCAATCCTCACCCTGATACCATCTACAAAAGAAAACTCAAAATATGCATCATTAACAGTGTGTACATCACTACAATAATGCTATTTAAAAAATAGCTGATCCGCCATACTCAAATCACCTATGCCTCCCCTCCCCCCCAGGAATACCTGATTAAAAGAAGAGTAGCCGGATTCAAGGTATTACAACATTGGAAAGCTCAGAGCAATATTGGGGGAGGCATGGAAAGAGCACATTGTAGCCGGATCTAATAGGCCAGAGCTAAGTGCTTGGGTTGCACTTGCATGAGTATGTTCTGGGTGTCATTTGGCGTGTGGACCACTAGGGGGTAGTCCAATACCAACTTAGAAGATTTGTCAACCATTGCCTGTACTGCTGCCATCGCAAAAGCAGGTGAGGGAGCTCCTCAAGTCACTGGATCCACCCTCATGGCTGTGGTTGTCCTCCGTGCTTTTGTGTCAATACTGTCGTATAGGTGGCAGTATGAAACAAGGTCCAGAAAGGTGCGGAATTTGGCAACGGGTGTATGTACAGGTATGGCCTGCAGAACTTGGTTAGTCCTTGGAGGCCTCCAGGCCCTACAGCCTTCTGCAAGAGAAATTAACAGTGAAATTGTGGCCGGTTGGCAGTTTTTTCCAAAGCATCAGCACACAGCACCTAACATGTGTGGCTGACCCTTCACCCTTCTTTTTTTTTTTTTTTTTTTTTTTATCTAGGGGGATACTGTTTGACCCAGGGGTGTGTATCTGGGTCTCGTGTATATTATCATGGTGGGTATATTCAATTTCCCTATGCCTGTCTTGTAGGTGTCCCATAATTTGTCAGGAACCGTGGAAAGCTGAGTTTGGGACAGGAGAAAAAACAAACCTTTTCTTCTGGCTATCTATGCTTCTTACCCCCTCCTTGGATAAGAGACGTGTTCTTGCATCATCTAGCTCCACCCCTCTGAGTGTGGCTAATCACTTCCTTATTCCCTCATTCAATGTTTGGCAGTCCTTGGGTACACATCACAACTCAATAAAGATAAAGTCTTATGCACCACACAATTTACATTTTACAAATTACGGGTCAATCTGCCCCGTTCCTCCTGTGGATACCTGGCCTTATCGTTACCTGCTTGTTTCCTATTCCTTGGCTTCTCTACCGTCTCTCTTTCTCCCTGTAGTTTATTTATTCTATATTGTCTGTGAATATACGTTACTTGTGCTGGGACTACAGGGCAAGTAACTTCCTCTTTTTAGAATCTCTCCCTCCCGTGACAGCCTAGCGAGAGGATTACAACAGTTTTTGTCCCAGACTTCCAGCGACTGGGCAGATGCAGTCTTAGATGCCGGGCATCTCCATCTGATTGGTAATGTACTGCAATTCTCTCTATTCACTAAGCTGGTGTCTTTGTATATTAATACAGACGCCATTGCAGCCCACCTTCACTTCCTCTTTTCTGACACTTAGAGAAATTCTAACGTCTAATGCATAAATCACATATATTATGTTGTAACTTCTGTCACAGCGGTGGTTACAATTGAATTGGGGACTAAACACCTATTGGGGACTTGGCAAACATAGACGTATTTTCTTGTGGGCACGGTGTATTGGGATTTGGTGGGCTACGCAGTCTGTATTCTTAAGAGCCCCCTCAGGATGTGAGTGGCATACAACTTTTTACATTTGTATGACGGATGTATTTGTCTGAAGGATTAGGTTACATAACAAGCCATCCGCAGTAGTTTTAACATCCAACAGTAGTTATTTATTACAGCACAGGAATTGCTCCGCTTCTATTAAGAGTTCCACTTCCTCTTTTTAAATGTAGTTAGCAGCTTTTTTTTTCCTCTAAACAATTACGGGCACAGTTGAGCAGGACTACTTCTATATGACAGACAAACAAACTATTCCTATATAACAACATGATTATAAAAGTCTCCTCAGACGCCGGACATAATATGCCCCGCCCTAGAGTCTCTAGCATTTCTGTCGCTACACAGTTTATCAATCTACCCTCAGACGGAGTGATCTACTCGTTGACATTTAAACAATAAACAAATATTTGTGGACACACACAAATAGACAGAGCACCAGTACGGCTGGCGTAGTCTCACTGCCCCTCGGGATACTGTCTGATAGCTCCCTTCTCCCGGACCCTACAAGCAGGCCTAGCAGGAGCGGAAATCCCATATCAGACTTTTCTCTGGCAGTCTCTCCCTCCCTGGGCCCTCCAAACGGGCCTCAGGACTGCTGAGTCTCTGCGACAGGCCACCTGAACGGCTCCCTCCTCCCTCAGGAGTGGAAACACCCCGTACAGGCCCTCCCGGGGGCAGCTATTGATGTCACCAATTAACTAGTACTCTCAAGACAACAGGCATGTAAACATTCCTTTATATCTTATGACAGGTTCTTATCATGTGATCGAGACTTAAAGAAGTACCTGTCGATCGGGTCCAAATCATTCGGCCTGGCACGGCACATAGGCGAGCCTGAACTTAGCCACACAGGTATAGATAATTAATTTATCTCACCGTGTTCTGATGATATTTTGGGCCCACCAAGTCCAAGGTCGCATATGTCCGTGTCTTCTGTCCGAATTCTATGGAACCTGTCGATCACATCCCGGACGAGCCCCCACTGTCGTAGAATTCCTTTGCGGAATCACGGCTTACTCAATTTGGAATGTTTACAGCCCTCCATATTAATTCTGAATTGATAATGCGCATAAGAAGTTTTTCACACTGACACGGGGTTCAGCATGCCTAGCTTCCTCAATTCTAACTTTAATGATCGGCGTGTAGCCTATTTTAAGAGTTTAACAAATCCGCCCATCTGGGCAGTCCAAAGATTACATGCATACAACGTATTGTTTAATTATTGGATAAGCATCTTGCAATTCTTCCATCCTCCGGTCATCTGTGATTGGCCATCAGGTGGTGGATGAAATGAGTGGGTTGTCTTGGAGCCACGTGGGGTTCCTTCGATATGATTGGATGTTACATCATGAACTATAAATTGCACAAACCTCCCATGTTATTTGCATACGTTTCCAGTAAAATTGCTTGGGTAATTTCTGCGGTTGTCCATGTCTGATTCCTAGTTCCGTATTAGTGCATGCAGCTGGACAGTCAAATATATTTATACATGTTGGTTACGGGCTAAATTCCATCTTTGTCAGCAGAGTTATGAAAAACAGATACTTTCATATGTAGGAAGTACTTATTGCACAACTGTCATGAACTATATTTGTAGCAAGACAGAAGTATGTATACAGAATGTTAAATTGATAACTGTCTGCTGCCAAGGCCCACCGATCCAAAATATAGGAATACTGGACTTCCACCACACATAATTCCAAGATTATTTACACCGGCCTGTGTCTGCAGTGAATTAGAGACGCACAGCATACGGCCACAGCGACTGATAGAAGGAAAGTGATATACACAGGATGTAGCCTGTATTCTTTTACCAAAAAAAACAAAAAGCTCCTCAGTTGGGCTACCTT
This sequence comes from Eleutherodactylus coqui, assembly GCF_035609145.1. Lineage (NCBI taxonomy): Eukaryota > Metazoa > Chordata > Amphibia > Anura > Eleutherodactylidae > Eleutherodactylus > Eleutherodactylus coqui. The sequence continues at coordinate 67,024,929 of NC_089847.1, read as the reverse complement.
TGACTGTTTAAATTTCACTGGGTGTCTGATGGGAGTTGTAGTCCATCACTATTGCACTTTGAACTGTTTGCCGCCTTCCTGACTATTTTTTTCTGCCTGGAGTTTGCCTTACTATACTGCTCTCAGCGACAAAGTCTACGCACATAATTCCAGAATTATTTACAGCGGGCAGTGTCTGCAGTGAATTAGAGACGCACAGCATACGGCCACAGCGACTGATAGAGGGAAAGTGATATATACACTATATAGCCTGTATTCTTTGACTAAAAAAATATAAAGCTCCTTCTTAGGGCTATCACTTACCGTTAAAATCTTACTGGGTGTCCGGTGGGAGTTTTAGTCCATCACTATTGCACTTTGGCCTGTTTGCAGCCTTCCTGACAATTCTTTTCTACCTGGAGTTTGCCTTACTATACCGCTCTCAGCAACAAAGTCTACGCAAATAATTCCAAGATTATTTACACTGGCCTGTGTCTGCAGTGAATTAGAGATGCACAGCATACAGCCACAGCGACTGATAGAAGGAAAGTGATATACACAGGATGTAGCCTGTATTCTTTTACCAAAAAAAACAAAAAGCTCCTCAGTTGGGCTACCTTTGACTGTTTAAATTTCACTGGGTGTCTGATGGGAGTTGTAGTCCATCACTATTGCACTTTGTACTGTTTGCGGCCTTCCTGACTATTTTTTTCTGCCTGGAGTTTGCCTTACTATACTGCTCTCAGCGACAAAGTCTATGCACATAATTCCAAGATTATTTATACCGGCCTGTGTCTGCAGTGAATTAGAGACGCACAGCATACAGCCACAGCGACTGATAGAAGGAAAGTGATATACACAGGATGTAGCCTGTATTCTTTTACCAAAAAAAACAAAAAGCTCCTCAGTTGGGCTACCTTTGACTGTTTAAATTTCACTGGGTGTCTGATGGGAGTTGTAGTCCATCACTATTTCACTTTGTACTGTCTGCGGCCTTCCTGACTATTTTTTTCTGCCTGGAGTGTGCCTTACTATACTGCTCTCAGCGACAAAGTGTACGCACATAATTCCAAGATTATTTACACCGGCCTGTGTCTGCAGTGAATTAGAGACGCACAGCATACGGCCACGGCGACTGATAAAAGGAAAGTGATATACACAGGATGTAGCCTGTATTCTTTTACCAAAAAAAACAAAAAGCTCCTCAGTTGGGCTACCTTTGACTGCTTAAATTTCACTGGGTGTCTAATGGGAGTTGTAGTCCATCACTATTGCACTTTGTACTGTTTGCGGCCTTCCTGACTATTTTTTTCTGCCTGGAGTTTGCCTTACTATACTGCTCTCAGCGACAAAGTCTACGCACATAATTCCAAGATTATTTACACTGCGCTTTGTCTGCAGTGAATTAGAGACGCACAGCATATGGCCACAGCGACTGATAGAGGGAAAGTGATATACACACTATATACCCTGTATTCTTTGACCAAAAAAACAAAAAGCACCTTCTTAGGGCTACCGCTGACCATTTAAATTTTACTGGGTGTCTGATGGGAGTTGTAGTCCATCACTATTGCACTTAGGCCTGTTTGCGGCCTTCCTGACTATTTTTTTCTGCCTGGAGTTTGCCTTACTATACTGCTCTCAGCAACAAAGTCTACGCAAATAATTCCAAGATTATTTACACCGGCCTGTGTCTGCAGTGAATTAGAGATGCACAGCATACGGCCACAGCGACTGATAGAAGGAAAGTGATATACACAGGATGTAGCCTGTATTCTTTCACCAAAAAAAACAAAAAGCTCCTCAGTTGGGCTACCTTTGACTGTTTAAATGTCACTGGGTGTCTGATGGGAGTTGTAGTCCATCACTATTGCACTTTGGCCTGCTTGCGGCCTTCCTGACTATTTTTTTCTGCCTGGAGTTTGCCTTACTATACTGCTCTCAGCGACAAAGTCTAGGCACATAATTCCAGAATTATTTACAGCGGGCAGTGTCTGCAGTGAATTAGAGACGCACAGCATACAGCCACAGCGACTGATAGAGGGAAAGTGATATATACACTATATAGCCTGTATTCTTTGACTAAAAAAACATAAAGCTCCTTCTTAGGGCTACCGCTAACCGTTAAAATCTTACTGGGTGTCCGGTGGGAGTTTTAGTCCATCACTATTGCACTTTGGCCTGTTTGCGGCCTTCCTGACAATTCTTTTCTGCCTGGAGTTTGCCTTACTATACCGCTCTCAGCAACAAAGTCTACGCAAATAATTCCAAGATTATTTACACTGGCCTGTGTCTGCAGTGAATTAGAGATGCACAGCATACGGCCACAGCGACTGATAGAAGGAAAGTGATATACACAGGATGTAGCCTGTATTCTTTTACCAAAAAAAACAAAAAGCTCCTCAGTTGGGCTACCTTTGACTGTTTAAATTTCACTGGGTGTCTGATGGGAGTTGTAGTCCATCACTATTGCACTTTGTACTGTTTGCAGCCTTCCTGACTATTTTTTTCTGCCTGGAGTTTGCCTTACTATACTGCTCTCAGCGACAAAGTCTACGCACATAATTCCAAGATTATTTACACCGGCCTGTGTCTGCAGTGAATTAGAGACACACAGCATACGGCCACAGCGACTGATAGAAGGAAAGTGATATACACAGGATGTAGCCTGTATTCTTTTACCAAAAAAAACAAAAAGCTCCTCAGTTGGGCTACCTTTGACTGTTTAAATGTCACTGGGTGTCTGATGGGAGTTGTAGTCCATCACTATTGCACTTTGGCCTGCTTGCGGCCTTCCTGACTATTTTTTTCTGCCTGGAGTTTGCCTTACTATACTGCTCTCAGCGACAAAGTCTACGCACATAATTCCAGAATTATTTACAGCGGGCAGTGTCTGCAGTGAATTAGAGACGCACAGCATACGGCCACAGCGACTGATAGAGGGAAAGTGATATATACACTATATAGCCTGTATTCTTTGACTAAAAAAACATAAAGCTCCTTCTTAGGGCTACCGCTAACCGTTAAAATCTTACTGGGTGTCCGGTGGGAGTTTTAGTCCATCACTATTGCACTTTGGCCTGTTTGCGGCCTTCCTGACAATTCTTTTCTGCCTGGAGTTTGCCTTACTATACCGCTCTCAGCAACAAAGTCTACGCAAATAATTCCAAGATTATTTACACTGGCCTGTGTCTGCAGTGAATTAGAGATGCACAGCATACGGCCACAGCGACTGATAGAAGGAAAGTGATATACACAGGATGTAGCCTGTATTCTTTTACCAAAAAAAACAAAAAGCTCCTCAGTTGGGCTACCTTTGACTGTTTAAATTTCACTGGGTGTCTGATGGGAGTTGTAGTCCATCACTATTGCACTTTGTACTGTTTGCAGCCTTCCTGACTATTTTTTTCTGCCTGGAGTTTGCCTTACTATACTGCTCTCAGCGACAAAGTCTACGCACATAATTCCAAGATTATTTACACCGGCCTGTGTCTGCAGTGAATTAGAGACACACAGCATACGGCCACAGCGACTGATAGAAGGAAAGTGATATAAACAGGATGTAGCCTGTATTCTTTTACCAAAAAAAACAAAAAGCTCCTCAGTTGGGCTACCTTTGACTGTTTAAATTTCACTGGGTGTCTGATGGGAGTTGTAGTCCATCACTATTGCACTTTGTACTGTTTGCAGCCTTCCTGACTATTTTTTTCTGCCTGGAGTTTGCCTTACTATACTGCTCTCAGCGACAAAGTCTACACACATAATTCCAAGATTATTTACACCGGCCTGTGTCTGCAGTGAATTAGAGACGCACAGCATACGGCCACAGCGACTGATAGAAGGAAAGTGATATACACAGGATGTAGCCTGTATTCTTTTACCAAAAAAAACAAAAAGCTCCTCAGTTGGGCTACCTTTGACTGCTTAAATTTCACTGGGTGTCTAATGGGAGTTGTAGTCCATCACTATTGCACTTTGTACTGTTTGCAGCCTTCCTGACTATTTTTTTCTGCCTGGAGTTTGCCTTACTATACTGCTCTCAGCGACAAAATCTACGCACATAATTCCAAGATTATTTACACCGGCCTGTGTCTGCAGTGAATTAGAGACGCACAGCATACGGCCACAGCGACTGATAGAAGGAAAGTGATATACACAGGATGTAGCCTGTATTCTTTTACCAAAAAAAACAAAAAGCTCCTCAGTTGGGCTACCTTTGACTGTTTAAATTTCACTGGGTGTCTGATGGGAGTTGTAGTCCATCACTATTGCACTTTGAACTGTTTGCCGCCTTCCTGACTATTTTTTTCTGCCTGGAGTTTGCCTTACTATACTGCTCTCAGCGACAAAGTCTACGCACATAATTCCAGAATTATTTACAGCGGGCAGTGTCTGCAGTGAATTAGAGACGCACAGCATACGGCCACAGCGACTGATAGAGGGAAAGTGATATATACACTATATAGCCTGTATTCTTTGACTAAAAAAATATAAAGCTCCTTCTTAGGGCTATCACTTACCGTTAAAATCTTACTGGGTGTCCGGTGGGAGTTTTAGTCCATCACTATTGCACTTTGGCCTGTTTGCAGCCTTCCTGACAATTCTTTTCTACCTGGAGTTTGCCTTACTATACCGCTCTCAGCAACAAAGTCTACGCAAATAATTCCAAGATTATTTACACTGGCCTGTGTCTGCAGTGAATTAGAGATGCACAGCATACAGCCACAGCGACTGATAGAAGGAAAGTGATATACACAGGATGTAGCCTGTATTCTTTTACCAAAAAAAACAAAAAGCTCCTCAGTTGGGCTACCTTTGACTGTTTAAATTTCACTGGGTGTCTGATGGGAGTTGTAGTCCATCACTATTGCACTTTGTACTGTTTGCGGCCTTCCTGACTATTTTTTTCTGCCTGGAGTTTGCCTTACTATACTGCTCTCAGCGACAAAGTCTATGCACATAATTCCAAGATTATTTATACCGGCCTGTGTCTGCAGTGAATTAGAGACGCACAGCATACAGCCACAGCGACTGATAGAAGGAAAGTGATATACACAGGATGTAGCCTGTATTCTTTTACCAAAAAAAACAAAAAGCTCCTCAGTTGGGCTACCTTTGACTGTTTAAATTTCACTGGGTGTCTGATGGGAGTTGTAGTCCATCACTTTTTCACTTTGTACTGTCTGCGGCCTTCCTGACTATTTTTTTCTGCCTGGAGTGTGCCTTACTATACTGCTCTCAGCGACAAAGTGTACGCACATAATTCCAAGATTATTTACACCGGCCTGTGTCTGCAGTGAATTAGAGACGCACAGCATACGGCCACGGCGACTGATAAAAGGAAAGTGATATACACAGGATGTAGCCTGTATTCTTTTACCAAAAAAAACAAAAAGCTCCTCAGTTGGGCTACCTTTGACTGCTTAAATTTCACTGGGTGTCTAATGGGAGTTGTAGTCCATCACTATTGCACTTTGTACTGTTTGCGGCCTTCCTGACTATTTTTTTCTGCCTGGATTTTGCCTTACTATACTGCTCTCAGCGACAAAGTCTACGCACATAATTCCAAGATTATTTACACTGCGCTTTGTCTGCAGTGAATTAGAGACGCACAGCATATGGCCACAGCGACTGATAGAGGGAAAGTGATATACACACTATATACCCTGTATTCTTTGACCAAAAAAACAAAAAGCACCTTCTTAGGGCTACCGCTGACCATTTAAATTTTACTGGGTGTCTGATGGGAGTTGTAGTCCATCACTATTGCACTTAGGCCTGTTTGCGGCCTTCCTGACTATTTTTTTCTGCCTGGAGTTTGCCTTACTATACTGCTCTCAGCAACAAAGTCTACGCAAATAATTCCAAGATTATTTACACCGGCCTGTGTCTGCAGTGAATTAGAGATGCACAGCATACGGCCACAGCGACTGATAGAAGGAAAGTGATATACACAGGATGTAGCCTGTATTCTTTTACCAAAAAAAACAAAAAGCTCCTCAGTTGGGCTACCTTTGACTGTTTAAATTTCACTGGGTGTCTGATGGGAGTTGTAGTCCATCACTATTGCACTTTGTACTGTTTGCAGCCTTCCTGACTATTTTTTTCTGCCTAGAGTTTGCCTTACTATACTACTCTCAGCGACAAAGTCTATGCACATAATTCCAAGATTATTTATACCGGCCTGTGTCTGCAGTGAATTAGAGACGCACAGCATACAGCCACAGCGACTGATAGAAGGAAAGTGATATACACAGGATGTAGCCTGTATTCTTTTACCAAAAAAAACAAAAAGCTCCTCAGTTGGGCTACCTTTGACTGTTTAAATTTCACTGGGTGTCTGATGGGAGTTGTAGTCCATCACTATTGCACTTTGTACTGTTTGCGGCCTTCCTGACTATTTTTTTCTGCCTGGAGTTTGCCTTACTATACTGCTCTCAGCGACAAAGTGTACGCACATAATTCCAAGATTATTTACACCGGCCTGTGTCTGCAGTGAATTAGAGACGCACAGCATACGGCCACAGCGACTGATAGAGGGAAAGTGATATACACAGTATATATCCTGTATTCTATGACCAAAAAAAAACAAAAAGCTCCTTCTTAGGGCTACTGTTGACCGTTTAAATTTCACTGGGTGTCTGATGGGAGTTGTAGTCCATCACTATTGCACTTTGTACTGTTTGCAGCCTTCCTGACTATTTTTTTCTGCCTAGAGTTTGCCTTACTATACTGCTCTCAGCGACAAAGTCTACGCACATAATTCCAAGATTATTTACACCGGCCTGTGTCTGCAGTGAATTAGAGACGCACAGCATACGGCCACAGCGACTGATAGAAGGAAAGTGATATACACAGGATGTAGCCTGTATTCTTTTACCAAAAAAAACAAAAAGCTCCTCAGTTGGGCTACCTTTGACTGTTTCAATTTCACTGGGTGTCTGATGGGAGTTGTAGTCCATCACTATTGCACTTTGTACTGTTTGCGGCCTTCCTGACTATTTTTTTCTGCCTGGAGTTTGCCTTACTATACTGCTCTCAGCGACAAAGTCTCCGCACATAATTCCAAGATTATTTATACCGGCCTGTGTCTGCAGTGAATTAGAGACGCACAGCATACGGCCACAGCGACTGATAGAGGGAAAGTGATATACACAGTATATATCCTGTATTCTATGACCAAAAAAAAAACAAAAAGCTCCTTCTTAGGGCTACTGTTGACCGTTAAAATTTTACTGGGTGTCTGGTGGGAGTTTTAGTCCATCACTATTGCACTTTGGCCTGTTTGAGGCCTTCCTGACTATTCTTTTCTGCCTGGAGTTTGCCTTACTATACTGCTCTCAGCGACAAAGTCTACGCACATAATTCCAAGATTATTTACACTGGGCTTTGTCTGCAGTGAATTAGAGAAGCACAGCATATGGCCACAGCGACTGATAGAGGGAAAGTGATATACACACTATATACCCTGTATTCTTTGACCAAAAAAACAAAAAGCACCTTCTTAGGGCTACCGCTGACCATTTAAATTTTACTGGGTGTCTGATGGGAGTTGTAGTCCATCACTATTGCACTTAGGCCTGTTTGCGGCCTTCCTGACTATTTTTTTCTGCCTGGAGTTTGCCTTACTATACTGTTCTCAGCAACAAAGTCTACGCAAATAATTCCAAGATTATTTACACCGGCCTGTGTCTGCAGTGAATTAGAGATGCACAGCATACGGCCACAGCGACTGATAGAAGGAAAGTGATATACACAGGATGTAGCCTGTATTCTTTTACCAAAAAAAACAAAAAGCTCCTCAGTTGGGCTACGTTTGACTGTTTAAATTTCACTGGGTGTCTGATGGGAGTTGTAGTCCATCACTATTGCACTTTGTACTGTTTGCAGCCTTCCTGACTATTTTTTTCTGCCTAGAGTTTGCCTTACTATACTACTCTCAGCGACAAAGTCTACGCACATAATTCCAAGATTATTTACACCGGCCTGTGTCTGCAGTGAACTAGAGACGCACAGCATACAGCCACAGCGACTGATAGAAGGAAAGTGATATACACAGGATGTTGCCTGTATTCTTTCACCAAAAAAAACAAAAAGCTCCTCAGTTGGGCTACCTTTGACTGTTTAAATGTCACTGGGTGTCTGATGGGAGTTGTAGTCCATCACTATTGCACTTTGGCCTGCTTGCGGCCTTCCTGACTATTTTTTTCTGCCTGGAGTTTGCCTTACTATACTGCTCTCAGCGACAAAGTCTACGCACATAATTCCAGAATTATTTACAGCGGGCAGTGTCTGCAGTGAACTAGAGACGCACAGCATACAGCCACAGCGACTGATAGAGGGAAAGTGATATATACACTATATAGCCTGTATTCTTTGACTAAAAAAACATAAAGCTCCTTCTTAGGGCTACCGCTAACCGTTAAAATCTTACTGGGTGTCCGGTGGGAGTTTTAGTCCATCACTATTGCACTTTGGCCTGTTTGCGGCCTTCCTGACAATTCTTTTCTGCCTGGAGTTTGCCTTACTATACCGCTCTCAGCAACAAAGTCTACGCAAATAATTCCAAGATTATTTACACTGGCCTGTGTCTGCAGTGAATTAGAGATGCACAGCATACAGCCACAGCGACTGATAGAAGGAAAGTGATATACACAGGATGTAGCCTGTATTCTTTTACCAAAAAAAACAAAAAGCTCCTCAGTTGGGCTACCTTTGACTGTTTAAATTTCACTGGGTGTCTGATGGGAGTTGTAGTCCATCACTATTGCACTTTGTACTGTTTGCAGCCTTCCTGACTATTTTTTTCTGCCTGGAGTTTGCCTTACTATACTGCTCTCAGCGACAAAGTCTACGCACATAATTCCAAGATTATTTACACCGGCCTGTGTCTGCAGTGAATTAGAGACACACAGCATACGGCCACAGCGACTGATAGAAGGAAAGTGATATAAACAGGATGTAGCCTGTATTCTTTTACCAAAAAAAACAAAAAGCTCCTCAGTTGGGCTACCTTTGACTGTTTAAATTTCACTGGGTGTCTGATGGGAGTTGTAGTCCATCACTATTGCACTTTGTACTGTTTGCAGCCTTCCTGACTATTTTTTTCTGCCTGGAGTTTGCCTTACTATACTGCTCTCAGCGACAAAATCTACGCACATAATTCCAAGATTATTTACACCGGCCTGTGTCTGCAGTGAATTAGAGACGCACAGCATACGGCCACAGCGACTGATAGAAGGAAAGTGATATACACAGGATGTAGCCTGTATTCTTTTACCAACAAAAACAAAAAGCTCCTCAGTTGGGCTACCTTTGACTGTTTAAATTTCACTGGGTGTCTGATGGGAGTTGTAGTCCATCACTATTGCACTTTGTACTGTTTGCCGCCTTCCTGACTATTTTTTTCTGCCTGGAGTTTGCCTTACTATACTGCTCTCAGCGACAAAGTCTACACACATAATTCCAAGATTATTTACACCGTCCTGTGTCTGCAGTGAATTAGAGACGCACAGCATACGGCCACAGCGACTGATAGAAGGAAAGTGATATACACAGGATGTAGCCTGTATTCTTTTACCAAAAAAAAACAAAAAGCTCCTCAGTTGGGCTACCTTTGACTGTTTAAATTTCACTGGGTGTCTGATGGGAGTTGTAGTCCATCACTATTGCACTTTGTACTGTTTGCGGCCTTCCTGACTATTTTTTTCTGCCTGGAGTGTGCCTTACTATACTGCTCTCAGCGACAAAGTGTACGCACATAATTCCAAGATTATTTACACCGGCCTGTGTCTGCAGTGAATTAGAGACGCACAGCATACGGCCACAGCGACTGATAGAAGGAAAGTGATATACACAGGATGTAGCCTGTATTCTTTTACCAAAAAAAACAAAAAGCTCCTCAGTTGGGCTACCTTTGACTGCTTAAATTTCACTGGGTGTCTAATGGGAGTTGTAGTCCATCACTATTGCACTTTGTACTGTTTGCGGCCTTCCTGACTATTTTTTTCTGCCTGGAGTTTGCCTTACTATACTGCTCTCAGCGACAAAATCTACGCACATAATTCCAAGATTATTTACACCGGCCTGTGTCTGCAGTGAATTAGAGACGCACAGCATACGGCCACAGCGACTGATAGAAGGAAAGTGATATACACAGGATGTAGCCTGTATTCTTTTACCAAAAAAAACAAAAAGCTCCTCAGTTGGGCTACCTTTGACTGTTTAAATTTCACTGGGTGTCTGATGGGAGTTGTAGTCCATCACTATTGCACTTTGCACTGTTTGCCGCCTTCCTGACTATTTTTTTCTGCCTGGAGTTTGCCTTACTATACTGCTCTCAGCGACAAAGTCTACACACATAATTCCAAGATTATTTACACCGTCCTGTGTCTGCAGTGAATTAGAGACGCACAGCATACGGCCACAGCGACTGATAGAAGGAAAGTGATATACACAGGATGTAGCCTGTATTCTTTTACCAAAAAAAAAACAAAAAGCTCCTCAGTTGGGCTACCTTTGACTGTTTAAATTTTACTGGGTGTCTGATAGGACTTGTAGTCCATCACTATTGCACTTTGTACTGTTTGCGGCCTTCCTGACTATTTTTTTCTGCCTGGAGTTTGCCTTACTATAATGCTCTCAGCGACGAAGTCTATGCACATAATTCCAAGATTATTTACACCGGCCTGTGTCTGCAGTGAACTAGAGACGCACAGCATACAGCCACAGCGACTGATAGAAGGAAAGTGATATACACAGGATGTAGCCTGTATTCTTTTACCAAAAAAACCAAAAAGCTCCTCAGTTGGGCTACCTTTGACTGTTTAAATGTCACTGGGTGTCTGATGGGAGTTGTAGTCCATCACTATTGCACTTTGGCCTGCTTGCGGCCTTCCTGACTATTTTTTTCTGCCTGGAGTTTGCCTTACTATACTGCTCTCAGCGACAAAGTCTACGCACATAATTCCAGAATTATTTACAGCGGGCAGTGTCTGCAGTGAATTAGAGACGCACAGCATACGGCCACAGCGACTGATAGAGGGAAAGTGATATATACACTATATAGCCTGTATTCTTTGACTAAAAAAACATAAAGCTCCTTCTTAGGGCTACCGCTAACCGTTAAAATCTTACTGGGTGTCCGGTGGGAGTTTTAGTCCATCACTATTGCACTTTGGCCTGTTTGCGGCCTTCCTGACAATTCTTTTCTGCCTGGAGTTTGCCTTACTATACCGCTCTCAGCAACAAAGTCTACGCAAATAATTCCAAGATTATTTACACTGGCCTGTGTCTGCAGTGAATTAGAGATGCACAGCATACGGCCACAGCGACTGATAGAAGGAAAGTGATATACACAGGATGTAGCCTGTATTCTTTTACCAAAAAAAACAAAAAGCTCCTCAGTTGGGCTACCTTTGACTGTTTAAATTTCACTGGGTGTCTGATGGGAGTTGTAGTCCATCACTATTGCACTTTGTACTGTTTGCAGCCTTCCTGACTATTTTTTTCTGCCTGGAGTTTGCCTTACTATACTGCTCTCAGCGACAAAGTCTACGCACATAATTCCAAGATTATTTACACCGGCCTGTGTCTGCAGTGAATTAGAGACACACAGCATACGGCCACAGCGACTGATAGAAGGAAAGTGATATAAACAGGATGTAGCCTGTATTCTTTTACCAAAAAAAACAAAAAGCTCCTCAGTTGGGCTACCTTTGACTGTTTAAATTTCACTGGGTGTCTGATGGGAGTTGTAGTCCATCACTATTGCACTTTGTACTGTTTGCAGCCTTCCTGACTATTTTTTTCTGCCTGGAGTTTGCCTTACTATACTGCTCTCAGCGACAAAGTCTACACACATAATTCCAAGATTATTTACACCGGCCTGTGTCTGCAGTGAATTAGAGACGCACAGCATACGGCCACAGCGACTGATAGAAGGAAAGTGATATACACAGGATGTAGCCTGTATTCTTTTACCAAAAAAACCAAAAAGCTCCTCAGTTTGGCTACCTTTGACTGCTTAAATTTCACTGGGTGTCTAATGGGAGTTGTAGTCCATCACTATTGCACTTTGTACTGTTTGCAGCCTTCCTGACTATTTTTTTCTGCCTGGAGTTTGCCTTACTATACTGCTCTCAGCGACAAAATCTACGCACATAATTCCAAGATTATTTACACCGGCCTGTGTCTGCAGTGAATTAGAGACGCACAGCATACGGCCACAGCGACTGATAGAAGGAAAGTGATATACACAGGATGTAGCCTGTATTCTTTTACCAAAAAAAACAAAAAGCTCCTCAGTTGGGCTACCTTTGACTGTTTAAATTTCACTGGGTGTCTGATGGGAGTTGTAGTCCATCACTATTGCACTTTGAACTGTTTGCCGCCTTCCTGACTATTTTTTTCTGCCTGGAGTTTGCCTTACTATACTGCTCTCAGCGACAAAGTCTACGCACATAATTCCAGAATTATTTACAGCGGGCAGTGTCTGCAGTGAATTAGAGACGCACAGCATACGGCCACAGCGACTGATAGAGGGAAAGTGATATATACACTATATAGCCTGTATTCTTTGACTAAAAAAATATAAAGCTCCTTCTTAGGGCTATCACTTACCGTTAAAATCTTACTGGGTGTCCGGTGGGAGTTTTAGTCCATCACTATTGCACTTAGGCCTGTTTGCGGCCTTCCTGACTATTTTTTTCTGCCTGGAGTTTGCCTTACTATACTGCTCTCAGCAACAAAGTCTACGCAAATAATTCCAAGATTATTTACACCGGCCTGTGTCTGCAGTGAATTAGAGATGCACAGCATACGGCCACAGCGACTGATAGAAGGAAAGTGATATACACAGGATGTAGCCTGTATTCTTTTACCAAAAAAAACAAAAAGCTCCTCAGTTGGGCTACCTTTGACTGTTTAAATTTCACTGGGTGTCTGATGGGAGTTGTAGTCCATCACTATTGCACTTTGTACTGTTTGCAGCCTTCCTGACTATTTTTTTCTGCCTAGAGTTTGCCTTACTATACTACTCTCAGCGACAAAGTCTACGCACATAATTCCAAGATTATTTACACCGGCCTGTGTCTGCAGTGAACTAGAGACGCACAGCATACAGCCACAGCGACTGATAGAAGGAAAGTGATATACACAGGATGTTGCCTGTATTCTTTTACCAAAAAAAACAAAAAGCTCATCAGTTGGGCTACCTTTGACTGTTTAAATGTCACTGGGTGTCTGATGGGAGTTGTAGTCCATCACTATTGCACTTTGGCCTGCTTGCGGCCTTCCTGACTATTTTTTTCTGCCTGGAGTTTGCCTTACTATACTGCTCTCAGCGACAAAGTCTAGGCACATAATTCCAGAATTATTTACAGCGGGCAGTGTCTGCAGTGAATTAGAGACGCACAGCATACAGCCACAGCGACTGATAGAGGGAAAGTGATATATACACTATATAGCCTGTATTCTTTGACTAAAAAAACATAAAGCTCCTTCTTAGGGCTACCGCTAACCGTTAAAATCTTACTGGGTGTCCGGTGGGAGTTTTAGTCCATCACTATTGCACTTTGGCCTGTTTGCGGCCTTCCTGACAATTCTTTTCTGCCTGGAGTTTGCCTTACTATACCGCTCTCAGCAACAAAGTCTACGCAAATAATTCCAAGATTATTTACACTGGCCTGTGTCTGCAGTGAATTAGAGATGCACAGCATACGGCCACAGCGACTGATAGAAGGAAAGTGATATACACAGGATGTAGCCTGTATTCTTTTACCAAAAAAAACAAAAAGCTCCTCAGTTGGGCTACCTTTGACTGTTTAAATTTCACTGGGTGTCTGATGGGAGTTGTAGTCCATCACTATTGCACTTTGTACTGTTTGCAGCCTTCCTGACTATTTTTTTCTGCCTGGAGTTTGCCTTACTATACTGCTCTCAGCGACAAAGTCTACGCACATAATTCCAAGATTATTTACACCGGCCTGTGTCTGCAGTGAATTAGAGACACACAGCATACGGCCACAGCGACTGATAGAAGGAAAGTGATATACACAGGATGTAGCCTGTATTCTTTTACCAAAAAAACCAAAAAGCTCCTCAGTTGGGCTACCTTTGACTGTTTAAATGTCACTGGGTGTCTGATGGGAGTTGTAGTCCATCACTATTGCACTTTGGCCTGCTTGCGGCCTTCCTGACTATTTTTTTCTGCCTGGAGTTTGCCTTACTATACTGCTCTCAGCGACAAAGTCTACGCACATAATTCCAGAATTATTTACAGCGGGCAGTGTCTGCAGTGAATTAGAGACGCACAGCATACGGCCACAGCGACTGATAGAGGGAAAGTGATATATACACTATATAGCCTGTATTCTTTGACTAAAAAAACATAAAGCTCCTTCTTAGGGCTACCGCTAACCGTTAAAATCTTACTGGGTGTCCGGTGGGAGTTTTAGTCCATCACTATTGCACTTTGGCCTGTTTGCGGCCTTCCTGACAATTCTTTTCTGCCTGGAGTTTGCCTTACTATACCGCTCTCAGCAACAAAGTCTACGCAAATAATTCCAAGATTATTTACACTGGCCTGTGTCTGCAGTGAATTAGAGATGCACAGCATACGGCCACAGCGACTGATAGAAGGAAAGTGATATACACAGGATGTAGCCTGTATTCTTTTACCAAAAAAAACAAAAAGCTCCTCAGTTGGGCTACCTTTGACTGTTTAAATTTCACTGGGTGTCTGATGGGAGTTGTAGTCCATCACTATTGCACTTTGTACTGTTTGCAGCCTTCCTGACTATTTTTTTCTGCCTGGAGTTTGCCTTACTATACTGCTCTCAGCGACAAAGTCTACGCACATAATTCCAAGATTATTTACACCGGCCTGTGTCTGCAGTGAATTAGAGACACACAGCATACGGCCACAGCGACTGATAGAAGGAAAGTGATATAAACAGGATGTAGCCTGTATTCTTTTACCAAAAAAAACAAAAAGCTCCTCAGTTGGGCTACCTTTGACTGTTTAAATTTCACTGGGTGTCTGATGGGAGTTGTAGTCCATCACTATTGCACTTTGTACTGTTTGCAGCCTTCCTGACTATTTTTTTCTGCCTGGAGTTTGCCTTACTATACTGCTCTCAGCGACAAAGTCTACACACATAATTCCAAGATTATTTACACCGGCCTGTGTCTGCAGTGAATTAGAGACGCACAGCATACGGCCACAGCGACTGATAGAAGGAAAGTGATATACACAGGATGTAGCCTGTATTCTTTTACCAAAAAAAACAAAAAGCTCCTCAGTTGGGCTACCTTTGACTGCTTAAATTTCACTGGGTGTCTAATGGGAGTTGTAGTCCATCACTATTGCACTTTGTACTGTTTGCAGCCTTCCTGACTATTTTTTTCTGCCTGGAGTTTGCCTTACTATACTGCTCTCAGCGACAAAATCTACGCACATAATTCCAAGATTATTTACACCGGCCTGTGTCTGCAGTGAATTAGAGACGCACAGCATACGGCCACAGCGACTGATAGAAGGAAAGTGATATACACAGGATGTAGCCTGTATTCTTTTACCAAAAAAAACAAAAAGCTCCTCAGTTGGGCTACCTTTGACTGTTTAAATTTCACTGGGTGTCTGATGGGAGTTGTAGTCCATCACTATTGCACTTTGAACTGTTTGCCGCCTTCCTGACTATTTTTTTCTGCCTGGAGTTTGCCTTACTATACTGCTCTCAGCGACAAAGTCTACGCACATAATTCCAGAATTATTTACAGCGGGCAGTGTCTGCAGTGAATTAGAGACGCACAGCATACGGCCACAGCGACTGATAGAGGGAAAGTGATATATACACTATATAGCCTGTATTCTTTGACTAAAAAAATATAAAGCTCCTTCTTAGGGCTATCACTTACCGTTAAAATCTTACTGGGTGTCCGGTGGGAGTTTTAGTCCATCACTATTGCACTTTGGCCTGTTTGCAGCCTTCCTGACAATTCTTTTCTACCTGGAGTTTGCCTTACTATACCGCTCTCAGCAACAAAGTCTACGCAAATAATTCCAAGATTATTTACACTGGCCTGTGTCTGCAGTGAATTAGAGATGCACAGCATACAGCCACAGCGACTGATAGAAGGAAAGTGTTATACACAGGATGTAGCCTGTATTCTTTTACCAAAAAAAACAAAAAGCTCCTCAGTTGGGCTACCTTTGACTGTTTAAATTTCACTGGGTGTCTGATGGGAGTTGTAGTCCATCACTATTGCACTTTGTACTGTTTGCGGCCTTCCTGACTATTTTTTTCTGCCTGGAGTTTGCCTTACTATACTGCTCTCAGCGACAAAGTCTATGCACATAATTCCAAGATTATTTATACCGGCCTGTGTCTGCAGTGAATTAGAGACGCACAGCATACAGCCACAGCGACTGATAGAAGGAAAGTGATATACACAGGATGTAGCCTGTATTCTTTTACCAAAAAAAACAAAAAGCTCCTCAGTTGGGCTACCTTTGACTGTTTAAATTTCACTGGGTGTCTGATGGGAGTTGTAGTCCATCACTATTTCACTTTGTACTGTCTGCGGCCTTCCTGACTATTTTTTTCTGCCTGGAGTGTGCCTTACTATACTGCTCTCAGCGACAAAGTGTACGCACATAATTCCAAGATTATTTACACCGGCCTGTGTCTGCAGTGAATTAGAGACGCACAGCATACGGCCACGGCGACTGATAAAAGGAAAGTGATATACACAGGATGTAGCCTGTATTCTTTTACCAAAAAAAACAAAAAGCTCCTCAGTTGGGCTACCTTTGACTGCTTAAATTTCACTGGGTGTCTAATGGGAGTTGTAGTCCATCACTATTGCACTTTGTACTGTTTGCGGCCTTCCTGACTATTTTTTTCTGCCTGGAGTTTGCCTTACTATACTGCTCTCAGCGACAAAGTCTACGCACATAATTCCAAGATTATTTACACTGCGCTTTGTCTGCAGTGAATTAGAGACGCACAGCATATGGCCACAGCGACTGATAGAGGGAAAGTGATATACACACTATATACCCTGTATTCTTTGACCAAAAAAACAAAAAGCACCTTCTTAGGGCTACCGCTGACCATTTAAATTTTACTGGGTGTCTGATGGGAGTTGTAGTCCATCACTATTGCACTTAGGCCTGTTTGCGGCCTTCCTGACTATTTTTTTCTGCCTGGAGTTTGCCTTACTATACTGCTCTCAGCAACAAAGTCTACGCAAATAATTCCAAGATTATTTACACCGGCCTGTGTCTGCAGTGAATTAGAGATGCACAGCATACGGCCACAGCGACTGATAGAAGGAAAGTGATATACACAGGATGTAGCCTGTATTCTTTTACCAAAAAAAACAAAAAGCTCCTCAGTTGGGCTACCTTTGACTGTTTAAATTTCACTGGGTGTCTGATGGGAGTTGTAGTCCATCACTATTGCACTTTGTACTGTTTGCAGCCTTCCTGACTATTTTTTTCTGCCTAGAGTTTGCCTTACTATACTACTCTCAGCGACAAAGTCTACGCACATAATTCCAAGATTATTTACACCGGCCTGTGTCTGCAGTGAACTAGAGACGCACAGCATACAGCCACAGCGACTGATAGAAGGAAAGTGATATACACAGGATGTTGCCTGTATTCTTTTACCAAAAAAAACAAAAAGCTCATCAGTTGGGCTACCTTTGACTGTTTAAATGTCACTGGGTGTCTGATGGGAGTTGTAGTCCATCACTATTGCACTTTGGCCTGCTTGCGGCCTTCCTGACTATTTTTTTCTGCCTGGAGTTTGCCTTACTATACTGCTCTCAGCGACAAAGTCTAGGCACATAATTCCAGAATTATTTACAGCGGGCAGTGTCTGCAGTGAATTAGAGACGCACAGCATACAGCCACAGCGACTGATAGAGGGAAAGTGATATATACACTATATAGCCTGTATTCTTTGACTAAAAAAACATAAAGCTCCTTCTTAGGGCTACCGCTAACCGTTAAAATCTTACTGGGTGTCCGGTGGGAGTTTTAGTCCATCACTATTGCACTTTGGCCTGTTTGCGGCCTTCCTGACAATTCTTTTCTGCCTGGAGTTTGCCTTACTATACCGCTCTCAGCAACAAAGTCTACGCAAATAATTCCAAGATTATTTACACTGGCCTGTGTCTGCAGTGAATTAGAGATGCACAGCATACGGCCACAGCGACTGATAGAAGGAAAGTGATATACACAGGATGTAGCCTGTATTCTTTTACCAAAAAAAACAAAAAGCTCCTCAGTTGGGCTACCTTTGACTGTTTAAATTTCACTGGGTGTCTGATGGAAGTTGTAGTCCATCACTATTGCACTTTGTACTGTTTGCAGCCTTCCTGACTATTTTTTTCTGCCTGGAGTTTGCCTTACTATACTGCTCTCAGCGACAAAGTCTACGCACATAATTCCAAGATTATTTACACCGGCCTGTGTCTGCAGTGAATTAGAGACACACAGCATACGGCCACAGCGACTAATAGAAGGAAAGTGATATAAACAGGATGTAGCCTGTATTCTTTTACCAAAAAAAACAAAAAGCTCCTCAGTTGGGCTACCTTTGACTGTTTAAATTTCACTGGGAGTCTGATGGGAGTTGTAGTCCATCACTATTGTACTTTGTACTATTTGCAGCCTTCCTGACTATTTTTTTCTGCCTGGAGTTTGCCTTACTATACTGCTCTCAGCGACAAAGTCTACACACATAATTCCAAGATTATTTACACCGGCCTGTGTCTGCAGTGAATTAGAGACGCACAGCATACGGCCACAGCGACTGATAGAAGGAAAGTGATATACACAGGATGTAGCCTGTATTCTTTTACCAAAAAAAACAAAAAGCTCCTCAGTTGGGCTACCTTTGACTGCTTAAATTTTACTGGGTGTCTAATGGGAGTTGTAGTCCATCACTATTGCACTTTGTACTGTTTGCAGCCTTCCTGACTATTTTTTTCTGCCTGGAGTTTGCCTTACTATACTGCTCTCAGCGACAAAATCTACGCACATAATTCCAAGATTATTTACACCGTCCTGTGTCTGCAGTGAATTAGAGACGCACAGCATACAGCCACAGCGACTGATAGAAGGAAAGTGATATACACAGGATGTAGCCTGTATTCTTTTACCAAATAAAACAAAAACCTCCTCAGTTGGGCTACCTTTGACTGTTTAAATTTCACTGGGTGTCTAATGGGAGTTGTAGTCCATCACTATTGCACTTTGTACTGTTTGCGGCCTTCCTGACTATTTTTTTTCTGCCTGGAGTGTGCCTTACTATACTGCTTACAGCGACAAAGTCTACGCACATAATTCCAAGATTATTTACACCGGCCTGTGTCTGCAGTGAATTAGAGACGCACAGCATACGGCCACAGCGACTGATAGAAGGAAAGTGATATACACAGGATGTAGCCTGTATTCTTTTACCAAAAAAAACAAAAAGCTCCTCAGTTGGGCTACCTTTGACTGTTTCAATTTCACTGGGTGTCTGATGGGAGTTGTAGTCCATCACTATTGCACTTTGTACTGTTTGCGGCCTTCCTGACTATTTTTTTCTGCCTGGAGTTTGCCTTACTATACTGCTCTCAGCGACAAAGTCTCCGCACATAATTCCAAGATTATTTATACCGGCCTGTGTCTGCAGTGAATTAGAGACGCACAGCATACGGCCACAGCGACTGATAGAGGGAAAGTGATATACACAGTATATATCCTGTATTCTATGACCAAAAAAAAAACAAAAAGCTCCTTCTTAGGGCTACTGTTGACCGTTTAAATTTTACTGGGTGTCTGGTGGGAGTTTTAGTCCATCACTATTGCACTTTGGCCTGTTTGAGGCCTTCCTGACTATTCTTTTCTGCCTGGAGTTTGCCTTACTATACTGCTCTCAGCGACAAAGTCTACGCACATAATTCCAAGATTATTTACACTGGGCTTTGTCTGCAGTGAATTAGAGAAGCACAGCATATGGCCACAGCGACTGATAGAGGGAAAGTGATATACACACTATATACCCTGTATTCTTTGACCAAAAAAACAAAAAGCACCTTCTTAGGGCTACCGCTGACCATTTAAATTTTACTGGGTGTCTGATGGGAGTTGTAGTCCATCACTATTGCACTTAGGCCTGTTTGCGGCCTTCCTGACTATTTTTTTCTGCCTGGAGTTTGCCTTACTATACTGTTCTCAGCAACAAAGTCTACGCAAATAATTCCAAGATTATTTACACCGGCCTGTGTCTGCAGTGAATTAGAGATGCACAGCATACGGCCACAGCGACTGATAGAAGGAAAGTGATATACACAGGATGTAGCCTGTATTCTTTTACCAAAAAAAACAAAAAGCTCCTCAGTTGGGCTACCTTTGACTGTTTAAATTTCACTGGGTGTCTGATGGGAGTTGTAGTCCATCACTATTGCACTTTGTACTGTTTGCAGCTTTCCCTGACTATTTTTTTCTGCCTAGAGTTTGCCTTACTATACTACTCTCAGCGACAAAGTCTACGCACATAATTCCAAGATTATTTACACCGGCCTGTGTCTGCAGTGAACTAGAGACGCACAGCATACAGCCACAGCGACTGATAGAAGGAAAGTGATATACACAGGATGTTGCCTGTATTCTTTTACCAAAAAAAACAAAAAGCTCCTCAGTTGGGCTACCTTTGACTGTTTAAATGTCACTGGGTGTCTGATGGGAGTTGTAGTCCATCACTATTGCACTTTGGCCTGCTTGCGGCCTTCCTGACTATTTTTTTCTGCCTGGAGTTTGCCTTACTATACTGCTCTCAGCGACAAAGTCTACGCACATAATTCCAGAATTATTTACAGCGGGCAGTGTCTGCAGTGAATTAGAGACGCACAGCATACAGCCACAGCGACTGATAGAGGGAAAGTGATATATACACTATATAGCCTGTATTCTTTGACTAAAAAAACATAAAGCTCCTTCTTAGGGCTACCGCTAACCGTTAAAATCTTACTGGGTGTCCGGTGGGAGTTTTAGTCCATCACTATTGCACTTTGGCCTGTTTGCGGCCTTCCTGACAATTCTTTTCTGCCTGGAGTTTGCCTTACTATACCGCTCTCAGCAACAAAGTCTACGCAAATAATTCCAAGATTATTTACACTGGCCTGTGTCTGCAGTGAATTAGAGATGCACAGCATACAGCCACAGCGACTGATAGAAGGAAAGTGATATACACAGGATGTAGCCTGTATTCTTTTACCAAAAAAAACAAAAAGCTCCTCAGTTGGGCTACCTTTGACTGTTTAAATTTCACTGGGTGTCTGATGGGAGTTGTAGTCCATCACTATTGCACTTTGTACTGTTTGCAGCCTTCCTGACTATTTTTTTCTGCCTGGAGTTTGCCTTACTATACTGCTCTCAGCGACAAAGTCTACGCACATAATTCCAAGATTATTTACACCGGCCTGTGTCTGCAGTGAATTAGAGACACACAGCATACGGCCACAGCGACTGATAGAAGGAAAGTGATATAAACAGGATGTAGCCTGTATTCTTTTACCAAAAAAAACAAAAAGCTCCTCAGTTGGGCTACCTTTGACTGTTTAAATTTCACTGGGTGTCTGATGGGAGTTGTAGTCCATCACTATTGCACTTTGTACTGTTTGCAGCCTTCCTGACTATTTTTTTCTGCCTGGAGTTTGCCTTACTATACTGCTCTCAGCGACAAAATCTACGCACATAATTCCAAGATTATTTACACCGGCCTGTGTCTGCAGTGAATTAGAGACGCACAGCATACGGCCACAGCGACTGATAGAAGGAAAGTGATATACACAGGATGTAGCCTGTATTCTTTTACCAAAAAAAACAAAAAGCTCCTCAGTTGGGCTACCTTTGACTGTTTAAATTTCACTGGGTGTCTGATGGGAGTTGTAGTCCATCACTATTGCACTTTGTACTGTTTGCCGCCTTCCTGACTATTTTTTTCTGCCTGGAGTTTGCCTTACTATACTGCTCTCAGCGACAAAGTCTACACACATAATTCCAAGATTATTTACACCGTCCTGTGTCTGCAGTGAATTAGAGACGCACAGCATACGGCCACAGCGACTGATAGAAGGAAAGTGATATACACAGGATGTAGCCTGTATTCTTTTACCAAAAAAAAACAAAAAGCTCCTCAGTTGGGCTACTTTTTTACTGTTTAAATTTCACTGGGTGTCTGATGGGAGTTGTAGTCCATCACTATTGCACTTTGTACTGTTTGCGGCCTTCCTGACTATTTTTTTCTGCCTGGAGTGTGCCTTACTATACTGCTCTCAGCGACAAAGTGTACGCACATAATTCCAAGATTATTTACACCGGCCTGTGTCTGCAGTGAATTAGAGACGCACAGCATACGGCCACAGCGACTGATAGAAGGAAAGTAATATACACAGGATGTAGCCTGTATTCTTTTACCAAAAAAAACAAAAAGCTCCTCAGTTGGGCTACCTTTGACTGCTTAAATTTCACTGGGTGTCTAATGGGAGTTGTAGTCCATCACTATTGCACTTTGTACTGTTTGCGGCCTTCCTGACTATTTTTTTCTGCCTGGAGTTTGCCTTACTATACTGCTCTCAGCGACAAAATCTACGCACATAATTCCAAGATTATTTACACCGGCCTGTGTCTGCAGTGAATTAGAGACGCACAGCATACGGCCACAGCGACTGATAGAAGGAAAGTGATATACACAGGATGTAGCCTGTATTCTTTTACCAAAAAAAACAAAAAGCTCCTCAGTTGGGCTACCTTTGACTGTTTAAATTTCACTGGGTGTCTGATGGGAGTTGTAGTCCATCACTATTGCACTTTGCACTGTTTGCCGCCTTCCTGACTATTTTTTTCTGCCTGGAGTTTGCCTTACTATACTGCTCTCAGCGACAAAGTCTACACACATAATTCCAAGATTATTTACACCGTCCTGTGTCTGCAGTGAATTAGAGACGCACAGCATACGGCCACAGCGACTGATAGAAGGAAAGTGATATACACAGGATGTAGCCTGTATTCTTTTACCAAAAAAAAAACAAAAAGCTCCTCAGTTGGGCTACCTTTGACTGTTTAAATTTTACTGGGTGTCTGATAGGACTTGTAGTCCATCACTATTGCACTTTGTACTGTTTGCGGCCTTCCTGACTATTTTTTTCTGCCTGGAGTTTGCCTTACTATAATGCTCTCAGCGACGAAGTCTATGCACATAATTCCAAGATTATTTACACCGGCCTGTGTCTGCAGTGAACTAGAGACGCACAGCATACAGCCACAGCGACTGAAAGAAGGAAAGTGATATACACAGGATGTAGCCTGTATTCTTTTACCAAAAAAACCAAAAAGCTCCTCAGTTGGGCTACCTTTGACTGTTTAAATGTCACTGGGTGTCTGATGGGAGTTGTAGTCCATCACTATTGCACTTTGGCCTGCTTGCGGCCTTCCTGACTATTTTTTTCTGCCTGGAGTTTGCCTTACTATACTGCTCTCAGCGACAAAGTCTACGCACATAATTCCAGAATTATTTACAGCGGGCAGTGTCTGCAGTGAATTAGAGACGCACAGCATACGGCCACAGCGACTTATAGAGGGAAAGTGATATATACACTATATAGCCTGTATTCTTTGACTAAAAAAACATAAAGCTCCTTCTTAGGGCTACCGCTAACCGTTAAAATCTTACTGGGTGTCCGGTGGGAATTTTAGTCCATCACTATTGCACTTTGGCCTGTTTGCGGCCTTCCTGACAATTCTTTTCTGCCTGGAGTTTGCCTTACTATACCGCTCTCAGCAACAAAGTCTACGCAAATAATTCCAAGATTATTTACACTGGCCTGTGTCTGCAGTGAATTAGAGATGCACAGCATACGGCCACAGCGACTGATAGAAGGAAAGTGATATACACAGGATGTAGCCTGTATTCTTTTACCAAAAAAAACAAAAAGCTCCTCAGTTGGGCTACCTTTGACTGTTTAAATTTCACTGGGTGTCTGATGGGAGTTGTAGTCCATCACTATTGCACTTTGTACTGTTTGCAGCCTTCCTGACTATTTTTTTCTGCCTGGAGTTTGCCTTACTATACTGCTCTCAGCGACAAAGTCTACGCACATAATTCCAAGATTATTTACACCGGCCTGTGTCTGCAGTGAATTAGAGACGCACAGCATACGGCCACAGCGACTGATAGAAGGAAAGTGATATACACAGGATGTAGCCTGTATTCTTTTACCAAAAAAAACAAAAAGCTCCTCAGTTGGGCTACCTTTGACTGCTTAAATTTCACTGGGTGTCTAATGGGAGTTGTAGTCCATCACTATTGCACTTTGTACTGTTTGCAGCCTTCCTGACTATTTTTTTCTGCCTGGAGTTTGCCTTACTATACTGCTCTCAGCGACAAAATCTACGCACATAATTCCAAGGTTATTTACACCGGCCTGTGTCTGCAGTGAATTAGAGACGCACAGCATACGGCCACAGCGACTGATAGAAGGAAAGTGATATACACAGGATGTAGCCTGTATTCTTTTACCAAAAAAAACAAAAAGCTCCTCAGTTGGGCTACCTTTGACTGTTTAAATTTCACTGGGTGTCTGATGGGAGTTGTAGTCCATCACTATTGCACTTTGAACTGTTTGCCGCCTTCCTGACTATTTTTTTCTGCCTGGAGTTTGCCTTACTATACTGCTCTCAGCGACAAAGTCTACGCACATAATTCCAGAATTATTTACAGCGGGCAGTGTCTGCAGTGAATTAGAGACGCACAGCATACGGCCACAGCGACTGATAGAGGGAAAGTGATATATACACTATATAGCCTGTATTCTTTGACTAAAAAAATATAAAGCTCCTTCTTAGGGCTATCACTTACCGTTAAAATCTTACTGGGTGTCCGGTGGGAGTTTTAGTCCATCACTATTGCACTTTGGCCTGTTTGCAGCCTTCCTGACAATTCTTTTCTACCTGGAGTTTGCCTTACTATACCGCTCTCAGCAACAAAGTCTACGCAAATAATTCCAAGATTATTTACACTGGCCTGTGTCTGCAGTGAATTAGAGATGCACAGCATACAGCCACAGCGACTGATAGAAGGAAAGTGATATACACAGGATGTAGCCTGTATTCTTTTACCAAAAAAAACAAAAAGCTCCTCAGTTGGGCTACCTTTGACTGTTTAAATTTCACTGGGTGTCTGATGGGAGTTGTAGTCCATCACTATTGCACTTTGTACTGTTTGCGGCCTTCCTGACTATTTTTTTCTGCCTGGAGTTTGCCTTACTATACTGCTCTCAGCGACAAAGTCTATGCACATAATTCCAAGATTATTTATACCGGCCTGTGTCTGCAGTGAATTAGAGACGCACAGCATACAGCCACAGCGACTGATAGAAGGAAAGTGATATACACAGGATGTAGCCTGTATTCTTTTACCAAAAAAAACAAAAAGCTCCTCAGTTGGGCTACCTTTGACTGTTTAAATTTCACTGGGTGTCTGATGGGAGTTGTAGTCCATCACTATTTCACTTTGTACTGTCTGCGGCCTTCCTGACTATTTTTTTCTGCCTGGAGTGTGCCTTACTATACTGCTCTCAGCGACAAAGTGTACGCACATAATTCCAAGATTATTTACACCGGCCTGTGTCTGCAGTGAATTAGAGACGCACAGCATACGGCCACGGCGACTGATAAAAGGAAAGTGATATACACAGGATGTAGCCTGTATTCTTTTACCAAAAAAAACAAAAAGCTCCTCAGTTGGGCTACCTTTGACTGCTTAAATTTCACTGGGTGTCTAATGGGAGTTGTAGTCCATCACTATTGCACTTTGTACTGTTTGCGGCCTTCCTGACTATTTTTTTCTGCCTGGAGTTTGCCTTACTATACTGCTCTCAGCGACAAAATCTACGCACATAATTCCAAGATTATTTACACCGGCCAGTGTCTGCAGTGAATTAGAGACGCACAGCATACGGCCACAGCGACTGATAGAAGGAAAGTGATATACACAGGATGTAGCCTGTATTCTTTTACCAAAAAAAACAAAAAGCTCCTCAGTTGGGCTACCTTTGACTGTTTAAATTTCACTGGGTGTCTGATGGGAGTTGTAGTCCATCACTATTGCACTTTGCACTGTTTGCCGCCTTCCTGACTATTTTTTTCTGCCTGGAGTTTGCCTTACTATACTGCTCTCAGCGACAAAGTCTACACACATAATTCCAAGATTATTTACACCGTCCTGTGTCTGCAGTGAATTAGAGACGCACAGCATACGGCCACAGCGACTGATAGAAGGAAAGTGATATACACAGGATGTAGCCTGTATTCTTTTACCAAAAAAAACAAAAAGCTCCTCAGTTGGGCTACCTTTGACTGTTTAAATTTTACTGGGTGTCTGATAGGACTTGTAGTCCATCACTATTGCACTTTGTACTGTTTGCGGCCTTCCTGACTATTTTTTTCTGCCTGGAGTTTGCCTTACTATAATGCTCTCAGCGACGAAGTCTATGCACATAATTCCAAGATTATTTACACCGGCCTGTGTCTGCAGTGAATTAGAGACGCACAGCATACGGCCACAGCGACTGATAGAAGGAAAGTGATATACACAGGATGTAGCCTGTATTCTTTTACCAAAAAAAACAAAAAGCTCCTCAGTTGGGCTACCTTTGACTGTTTAAATTTCACTGGGTGTCTGATGGGAGTTGTAGTCCATCACTATTTCACTTTGTACTGTCTGCGGCCTTCCTGACTATTTTTTTCTGCCTGGAGTGTGCCTTACTATACTGCTCTCAGCGACAAAGTGTACGCACATAATTCCAAGATTATTTACACCGGCCTGTGTCTGCAGTGAATTAGAGACGCACAGCATACGGCCACGGCGACTGATAAAAGGAAAGTGATATACACAGGATGTAGCCTGTATTCTTTTACCAAAAAAAACAAAAAGCTCCTCAGTTGGGCTACCTTTGACTGCTTAAATTTCACTGGGTGTCTAATGGGAGTTGTAGTCCATCACTATTGCACTTTGTACTGTTTGCGGCCTTCCTGACTATTTTTTTCTGCCTGGAGTTTGCCTTACTATACTGCTCTCAGCGACAAAATCTACGCACATAATTCCAAGATTATTTACACCGGCCAGTGTCTGCAGTGAATTAGAGACGCACAGCATACGGCCACAGCGACTGATAGAAGGAAAGTGATATACACAGGATGTAGCCTGTATTCTTTTACCAAAAAAAACAAAAAGCTCCTCAGTTGGGCTACCTTTGACTGTTTAAATTTCACTGGGTGTCTGATGGGAGTTGTAGTCCATCACTATTGCACTTTGCACTGTTTGCCGCCTTCCTGACTATTTTTTTCTGCCTGGAGTTTGCCTTACTATACTGCTCTCAGCGACAAAGTCTACACACATAATTCCAAGATTATTTACACCGTCCTGTGTCTGCAGTGAATTAGAGACGCACAGCATACGGCCACAGCGACTGATAGAAGGAAAGTGATATACACAGGATGTAGCCTGTATTCTTTTACCAAAAAAAACAAAAAGCTCCTCAGTTGGGCTACCTTTGACTGTTTAAATTTTACTGGGTGTCTGATAGGACTTGTAGTCCATCACTATTGCACTTTGTACTGTTTGCGGCCTTCCTGACTATTTTTTTCTGCCTGGAGTTTGCCTTACTATAATGCTCTCAGCGACGAAGTCTATGCACATAATTCCAAGATTATTTACACCGGCCTGTGTCTGCAGTGAATTAGAGACGCACAGCATACGGCCACAGCGACTGATAGAAGGAAAGTGATATACACAGGATGTAGCCTGTATTCTTTTACCAAAAAAAACAAAAAGCTCCTCAGTTGGGCTACCTTTGACTGTTTAAATTTCACTGGGTGTCTGATGGGAGTTGTAGTCCATCACTATTGCACTTTGTACTGTTTGCCGCCTTCCTGACTATTTTTTTCTGCCTGGAGTTTGCCTTACTATACTGCTCTCAGCGACAAAGTCTACACACATAATTCCAAGATTATTTACACCGTCCTGTGTCTGCAGTGAATTAGAGACGCACAGCATACGGCCACAGCGACTGATAGAAGGAAAGTGATATACACAGGATGTAGCCTGTATTCTTTTACCAAAAAAAAACAAAAAGCTCCTCAGTTGGGCTACCTTTGACTGTTTAAATTTCACTGGGTGTCTGATGGGAGTTGTAGTCCATCACTATTGCACTTTGTACTGTTTGCGGCCTTCCTGACTATTTTTTTCTGCCTGGAGTGTGCCTTACTATACTGCTCTCAGCGACAAAGTGTACGCACATAATTCCAAGATTATTTACACCGGCCTGTGTCTGCAGTGAATTAGAGACGCACAGCATACGGCCACAGCGACTGATAGAAGGAAAGTGATATACACAGGATGTAGCCTGTATTCTTTTACCAAAAAAAACAAAAAGCTCCTCAGTTGGGCTACCTTTGACTGTTTAAATTTCACTGGGTGTCTGATAGGACTTGTAGTCCATCACTATTGCACTTTGTACTGTTTGCCGCCTTCCTGACTATTTTTTTCTGCCTGGAGTTTGCCTTACTATAATGCTCTCAGCGACGAAGTCTATGCACATAATTCCAAGATTATTTACACCGGCCTGTGTCTGCAGTGAATTAGAGACGCACAGCATACGGCCACAGCGACTGATAGAAGGAAAGTGATATACACAGGATGTAGCCTGTATTCTTTTACCAAAAAAAACAAAAAGCTCCTCAGTTGGGCTACCTTTGACTGTTTAAATTTCACTGGGTGTCTGATGGGAGTTGTAGTCCATCACTATTGCACTTTGTACTGTTTGCCGCCTTCCTGACTATTTTTTTCTGCCTGGAGTTTGCCTTACTATACTGCTCTCAGCGACAAAGTCTACACACATAATTCCAAGATTATTTACACCGTCCTGTGTCTGCAGTGAATTAGAGACGCACAGCATACGGCCACAGCGACTGATAGAAGGAAAGTGATATACACAGGATGTAGCCTGTATTCTTTTACCAAAAAAAAACAAAAAGCTCCTCAGTTGGGCTACCTTTGACTGTTTAAATTTCACTGGGTGTCTGATGGGAGTTGTAGTCCATCACTATTGCACTTTGTACTGTTTGCGGCCTTCCTGACTATTTTTTTCTGCCTGGAGTGTGCCTTACTATACTGCTCTCAGCGACAAAGTGTACGCACATAATTCCAAGATTATTTACACCGGCCTGTGTCTGCAGTGAATTAGAGACGCACAGCATACGGCCACAGCGACTGATAGAAGGAAAGTGATATACACAGGATGTAGCCTGTATTCTTTTACCAAAAAAAACAAAAAGCTCCTCAGTTGGGCTACCTTTGACTGCTTAAATTTCACTGGGTGTCTAATGGGAGTTGTAGTCCATCACTATTGCACTTTGTACTGTTTGCGGCCTTCCTGACTATTTTTTTCTGCCTGGAGTTTGCCTTACTATACTGCTCTCAGCGACAAAATCTACGCACATAATTCCAAGATTATTTACACCGGCCTGTGTCTGCAGTGAATTAGAGACGCACAGCATACGGC
The DNA here is from genome assembly GCF_035609145.1 of Eleutherodactylus coqui. Lineage (NCBI taxonomy): Eukaryota > Metazoa > Chordata > Amphibia > Anura > Eleutherodactylidae > Eleutherodactylus > Eleutherodactylus coqui. Next base: position 66,995,325 of record NC_089847.1, on the reverse strand, counting down.
CACAGCGACTGATAGAAGGAAAGTGATATACACAGGATGTAGCCTGTATTCTTTTACCAAAAAAAACAAAAAGCTCCTCAGTTGGGCTACCTTTGACTGTTTAAATTTCACTGGGTGTCTGATGGGAGTTGTAGTCCATCACTATTGCACTTTGCACTGTTTGCCGCCTTCCTGACTATTTTTTTCTGCCTGGAGTTTGCCTTACTATACTGCTCTCAGCGACAAAGTCTACACACATAATTCCAAGATTATTTACACCGTCCTGTGTCTGCAGTGAATTAGAGACGCACAGCATACGGCCACAGCGACTGATAGAAGGAAAGTGATATACACAGGATGTAGCCTGTATTCTTTTACCAAAAAAAAAAACAAAAAGCTCCTCAGTTGGGCTACCTTTGACTGTTTAAATTTTACTGGGTGTCTGATAGGACTTGTAGTCCATCACTATTGCACTTTGTACTGTTTGCGGCCTTCCTGACTATTTTTTTCTGCCTGGAGTTTGCCTTACTATAATGCTCTCAGCGACGAAGTCTATGCACATAATTCCAAGATTATTTACACCGGCCTGTGTCTGCAGTGAACTAGAGACGCACAGCATACAGCCACAGCGACTGATAGAAGGAAAGTGATATACACAGGATGTAGCCTGTATTCTTTTACCAAAAAAACCAAAAAGCTCCTCAGTTGGGCTACCTTTGACTGTTTAAATGTCACTGGGTGTCTGATGGGAGTTGTAGTCCATCACTATTGCACTTTGGCCTGCTTGCGGCCTTCCTGACTATTTTTTTCTGCCTGGAGTTTGCCTTACTATACTGCTCTCAGCGACAAAGTCTACGCACATAATTCCAGAATTATTTACAGCGGGCAGTGTCTGCAGTGAATTAGAGACGCACAGCATACGGCCACAGCGACTGATAGAGGGAAAGTGATATATACACTATATAGCCTGTATTCTTTGACTAAAAAAACATAAAGCTCCTTCTTAGGGCTACCGCTAACCGTTAAAATCTTACTGGGTGTCCGGTGGGAGTTTTAGTCCATCACTATTGCACTTTGGCCTGTTTGCGGCCTTCCTGACAATTCTTTTCTGCCTGGAGTTTGCCTTACTATACCGCTCTCAGCAACAAAGTCTACGCAAATAATTCCAAGATTATTTACACTGGCCTGTGTCTGCAGTGAATTAGAGATGCACAGCATACGGCCACAGCGACTGATAGAAGGAAAGTGATATACACAGGATGTAGCCTGTATTCTTTTACCAAAAAAAACAAAAAGCTCCTCAGTTGGGCTACCTTTGACTGTTTAAATTTCACTGGGTGTCTGATGGGAATTGTAGTCCATCACTATTGCACTTTGTACTGTTTGCAGCCTTCCTGACTATTTTTTTCTGCCTGGAGTTTGCCTTACTATACTGCTCTCAGCGACAAAGTCTACGCACATAATTCCAAGATTATTTACACCAGCCTGTGTCTGCAGTGAATTAGAGACACACAGCATACGGCCACAGCGACTGATAGAAGGAAAGTGATATAAACAGGATGTAGCCTGTATTCTTTTACCAAAAAAAACAAAAAGCTCCTCAGTTGGGCTACCTTTGACTGTTTAAATTTCACTGGGTGTCTGATGGGAGTTGTAGTCCATCACTATTGCACTTTGTACTGTTTGCAGCCTTCCTGACTATTTTTTTCTGCCTGGAGTTTGCCTTACTATACTGCTCTCAGCGACAAAGTCTACACACATAATTCCAAGATTATTTACACCGGCCTGTGTCTGCAGTGAATTAGAGACGCACAGCATACGGCCACAGCGACTGATAGAAGGAAAGTGATATACACAGGATGTAGCCTGTATTCTTTTACCAAAAAAAACAAAAAGCTCCTCAGTTGGGCTACCTTTGACTGTTTAAATTTCACTGGGTGTCTGATGGGAGTTGTAGTCCATCACTATTGCACTTTGCACTGTTTGCCGCCTTCCTGACTATTTTTTTCTGCCTGGAGTTTGCCTTACTATACTGCTCTCAGCGACAAAGTCTACACACATAATTCCAAGATTATTTACACCGTCCTGTGTCTGCAGTGAATTAGAGACGCACAGCATACGGCCACAGCGACTGATAGAAGGAAAGTGATATACACAGGATGTAGCCTGTATTCTTTTACCAAAAAAAAAAACAAAAAGCTCCTCAGTTGGGCTACCTTTGACTGTTTAAATTTTACTGGGTGTCTGATAGGACTTGTAGTCCATCACTATTGCACTTTGTACTGTTTGCGGCCTTCCTGACTATTTTTTTCTGCCTGGAGTTTGCCTTACTATAATGCTCTCAGCGACGAAGTCTATGCACATAATTCCAAGATTATTTACACCGGCCTGTGTCTGCAGTGAACTAGAGACGCACAGCATACAGCCACAGCGACTGATAGAAGGAAAGTGATATACACAGGATGTAGCCTGTATTCTTTTACCAAAAAAACCAAAAAGCTCCTCAGTTGGGCTACCTTTGACTGTTTAAATGTCACTGGGTGTCTGATGGGAGTTGTAGTCCATCACTATTGCACTTTGGCCTGCTTGCGGCCTTCCTGACTATTTTTTTCTGCCTGGAGTTTGCCTTACTATACTGCTCTCAGCGACAAAGTCTACGCACATAATTCCAGAATTATTTACAGCGGGCAGTGTCTGCAGTGAATTAGAGACGCACAGCATACGGCCACAGCGACTGATAGAGGGAAAGTGATATATACACTATATAGCCTGTATTCTTTGACTAAAAAAACATAAAGCTCCTTCTTAGGGCTACCGCTAACCGTTAAAATCTTACTGGGTGTCCGGTGGGAGTTTTAGTCCATCACTATTGCACTTTGGCCTGTTTGCGGCCTTCCTGACAATTCTTTTCTGCCTGGAGTTTGCCTTACTATACCGCTCTCAGCAACAAAGTCTACGCAAATAATTCCAAGATTATTTACACTGGCCTGTGTCTGCAGTGAATTAGAGATGCACAGCATACGGCCACAGCGACTGATAGAAGGAAAGTGATATACACAGGATGTAGCCTGTATTCTTTTACCAAAAAAAACAAAAAGCTCCTCAGTTGGGCTACCTTTGACTGTTTAAATTTCACTGGGTGTCTGATGGGAATTGTAGTCCATCACTATTGCACTTTGTACTGTTTGCAGCCTTCCTGACTATTTTTTTCTGCCTGGAGTTTGCCTTACTATACTGCTCTCAGCGACAAAGTCTACGCACATAATTCCAAGATTATTTACACCAGCCTGTGTCTGCAGTGAATTAGAGACACACAGCATACGGCCACAGCGACTGATAGAAGGAAAGTGATATAAACAGGATGTAGCCTGTATTCTTTTACCAAAAAAAACAAAAAGCTCCTCAGTTGGGCTACCTTTGACTGTTTAAATTTCACTGGGTGTCTGATGGGAGTTGTAGTCCATCACTATTGCACTTTGTACTGTTTGCAGCCTTCCTGACTATTTTTTTCTGCCTGGAGTTTGCCTTACTATACTGCTCTCAGCGACAAAGTCTACACACATAATTCCAAGATTATTTACACCGGCCTGTGTCTGCAGTGAATTAGAGACGCACAGCATACGGCCACAGCGACTGATAGAAGGAAAGTGATATACACAGGATGTAGCCTGTATTCTTTTACCAAAAAAAACAAAAAGCTCCTCAGTTGGGCTACCTTTGACTGCTTAAATTTCACTGGGTGTCTAATGGGAGTTGTAGTCCATCACTATTGCACTTTGTACTGTTTGCAGCCTTCCTGACTATTTTTTTCTGCCTGGAGTTTGCCTTACTATACTGCTCTCAGCGACAAAATCTACGCACATAATTCCAAGATTATTTACACCGGCCTGTGTCTGCAGTGAATTAGAGACGCACAGCATACGGCCACAGCGACTCATAGAAGGAAAGTGATATACACAGGATGTAGCCTGTATTCTTTTACCAAAAAAAACAAAAAGCTCCTCAGTTGGGCTACCTTTGACTGTTTAAATTTCACTGGGTGTCTGATGGGAGTTGTAGTCCATCACTATTGCACTTTGAACTGTTTGCCGCCTTCCTGACTATTTTTTTCTGCCTGGAGTTTGCCTTACTATACTGCTCTCAGCGACAAAGTCTACGCACATAATTCCAGAATTATTTACAGCGGGCAGTGTCTGCAGTGAATTAGAGACGCACAGCATACGGCCACAGCGACTGATAGAGGGAAAGTGATATATACACTATATAGCCTGTATTCTTTGACTAAAAAAATATAAAGCTCCTTCTTAGGGCTATCACTTACCGTTAAAATCTTACTGGGTGTCCGGTGGGAGTTTTAGTCCATCACTATTGCACTTTGGCCTGTTTGCGGCCTTCCTGACTATTTTTTTCTGCCTGGAGTTTGCCTTACTATACTGCTCTCAGCGACAAAGTCTATGCACATAATTCCAAGATTATTTATACCGGCCTGTGTCTGCAGTGAATTAGAGACGCACAGCATACAGCCACAGCGACTGATAGAAGGAAAGTGATATACACAGGATGTAGCCTGTATTCTTTTACCAAAAAAAACAAAAAGCTCCTCAGTTGGGCTACCTTTGACTGTTTAAATTTCACTGGGTGTCTGATGGGAGTTGTAGTCCATCACTATTTCACTTTGTACTGTCTGTGGCCTTCCTGACTATTTTTTTCTGCCTGGAGTGTGCCTTACTATACTGCTCTCAGCGACAAAGTGTACGCACATAATTCCAAGATTATTTACACCGGCCTGTGTCTGCAGTGAATTAGAGACGCACAGCATACGGCCACGGCGACTGATAAAAGGAAAGTGATATACACAGGATGTAGCCTGTATTCTTTTACCAAAAAAAACAAAAAGCTCCTCAGTTGGGCTACCTTTGACTGCTTAAATTTCACTGGGTGTCTAATGGGAGTTGTAGTCCATCACTATTGCACTTTGTACTGTTTGCGGCCTTCCTGACTATTTTTTTCTGCCTGGAGTTTGCCTTACTATACTGCTCTCAGCGACAAAATCTACGCACATAATTCCAAGATTATTTACACCGGCCTGTGTCTGCAGTGAATTAGAGACGCACAGCATACGGCCACAGCGACTGATAGAAGGAAAGTGATATACACAGGATGTAGCCTGTATTCTTTTACCAAAAAAAACAAAAAGCTCCTCAGTTGGGCTACCTTTGACTGTTTAAATTTCACTGGGTGTCTGATGGGAGTTGTAGTCCATCACTATTGCACTTTGCACTGTTTGCTGCCTTCCTGACTATTTTTTTCTGCCTGGAGTTTGCCTTACTATACTGCTCTCAGCGACAAAGTCTACACACATAATTCCAAGATTATTTACACCGTCCTGTGTCTGCAGTGAATTAGAGACGCACAGCATACGGCCACAGCGACTGATAGAAGGAAAGTGATATACACAGGATGTAGCCTGTATTCTTTTACCAAAAAAAACAAAAAGCTCCTCAGTTGGGCTACCTTTGACTGTTTAAATTTTACTGGGTGTCTGATAGGACTTGTAGTCCATCACTATTGCACTTTGTACTGTTTGCGGCCTTCCTGACTATTTTTTTCTGCCTGGAGTTTGCCTTACTATAATGCTCTCAGCGACGAAGTCTATGCACATAATTCCAAGATTATTTACACCGGCCTGTGTCTGCAGTGAACTAGAGACGCACAGCATACAGCCACAGCGACTGATAGAAGGAAAGTGATATACACAGGATGTCGCCTGTATTCTTTTACCAAAAAAAACTAAAACCTCCTCAGTTGGGCTACCTTTGACTGTTTAAATTTCACTGGGTGTCTGATGGGAGTTGTAGTCCATCACTATTGCACTTTGTACTGTTTGCGGCCTTCCTGACTATTTTTTTCTGCCTGGAGTTTGCCTTACTATACTGCTCTCAGCGACAAAGTCTATGCACATAATTCCAAGATTATTTATACCGGCCTGTGTCTGCAGTGAATTAGAGACGCACAGCATACAGCCACAGCGACTGATAGAAGGAAAGTGATATACACAGGATGTAGCCTGTATTCTTTTACCAAAAAAAACAAAAAGCTCCTCAGTTGGGCTACCTTTGACTGTTTAAATTTCACTGGGTGTCTGATGGGAGTTGTAGTCCATCACTATTTCACTTTGTACTGTTTGCGGCCTTCCTGACTATTTTTTTCTGCCTGGAGTGCACCTTACTATACTGCTCTCAGCGACAAAGTGTACGCACATAATTCCAAGATTATTTACACCGGCCTGTGTCTGCAGTGAATTAGAGACGCACAGCATACGGCCACAGCGACTGATAAAAGGAAAGTGATATACACAGGATGTAGCCTGTATTCTTTTACCAAAAAAAACAAAAAGCTCCTCAGTTGGGCTACCTTTGACTGCTTAAATTTCACTGGGTGTCTAATGGGAGTTGTAGTCCATCACTATTGCACTTTGTACTGTTTGCGGCCTTCCTGACTATTTTTTTCTGCCTGGAGTTTGCCTTACTATACTGCTCTCAGCGACAAAATCTACGCACATAATTCCAAGATTATTTACACCGGCCTGTGTCTGCAGTGAATTAGAGACGCACAGCATACGGCCACAGCGACTGATAGAAGGAAAGTGATATACACAGGATGTAGCCTGTATTCTTTTACCAAAAAAAACAAAAAGCTCCTCAGTTGGGCTACCTTTGACTGTTTAAATTTCACTGGGTGTCTGATGGGAGTTGTAGTCCATCACTATTGCACTTTGTACTGTTTGCGGCCTTCCTGACTATTTTTTTCTGCCTGGAGTTTGCCTTACTATACTGCTCTCAGCGACAAAGTCTATGCACATAATTCCAAGATTATTTATACCGGCCTGTGTCTGCAGTGAATTAGAGACGCACAGCATACAGCCACAGCGACTGATAGAAGGAAAGTGATATACACAGGATGTAGCCTGTATTCTTTTACCAAAAAAAACAAAAAGCTCCTCAGTTGGGCTACCTTTGACTGTTTAAATTTCACTGGGTGTCTGATGGGAGTTGTAGTCCATCACTATTTCACTTTGTACTGTCTGCGGCCTTCCTGACTATTTTTTTCTGCCTGGAGTGTGCCTTACTATACTGCTCTCAGCGACAAAGTGTACGCACATAATTCCAAGATTATTTACACCGGCCTGTGTCTGCAGTGAATTAGAGACGCACAGCATACGGCCACGGCGACTGATAAAAGGAAAGTGATATACACAGGATGTAGCCTGTATTCTTTTACCAAAAAAAACAAAAAGCTCCTCAGTTGGGCTACCTTTGACTGCTTAAATTTCACTGGGTGTCTAATGGGAGTTGTAGTCCATCACTATTGCACTTTGTACTGTTTGCGGCCTTCCTGACTATTTTTTTCTGCCTGGAGTTTGCCTTACTATACTGCTCTCAGCGACAAAATCTACGCACATAATTCCAAGATTATTTACACCGGCCTGTGTCTGCAGTGAATTAGAGACGCACAGCATACGGCCACAGCGACTGATAGAAGGAAAGTGATATACACAGGATGTAGCCTGTATTCTTTTACCAAAAAAAACAAAAAGCTCCTCAGTTGGGCTACCTTTGACTGTTTAAATTTCACTGGGTGTCTGATGGGAGTTGTAGTCCATCACTATTGCACTTTGCACTGTTTGCCGCCTTCCTGACTATTTTTTTCTGCCTGGAGTTTGCCTTACTATACTGCTCTCAGCGACAAAGTCTACACACATAATTCCAAGATTATTTACACCGTCCTGTGTCTGCAGTGAATTAGAGATGCACAGCATACGGCCACAGCGACTGATAGAAGGAAAGTGATATACACAGGATGTAGCCTGTATTCTTTTACCAAAAAAAACAAAAAGCTCCTCAGTTGGGCTACCTTTGACTGTTTAAATTTTACTGGGTGTCTGATAGGACTTGTAGTCCATCACTATTGCACTTTGTACTGTTTGCGGCCTTCCTGACTATTTTTTTCTGCCTGGAGTTTGCCTTACTATAATGCTCTCAGCGACGAAGTCTATGCACATAATTCCAAGATTATTTACACCGGCCTGTGTCTGCAGTGAACTAGAGACGCACAGCATACAGCCACAGCGACTGATAGAAGGAAAGTGATATACACAGGATGTCGCCTGTATTCTTTTACCAAAAAAGACAAAAACCTCCTCAGTTGGGCTACCTTTGACTGTTTAAATTTCACTGGGTGTCTGATGGGAGTTGTAGTCCATCACTATTGCACTTTGTACTGTTTGCGGCCTTCCTGACTATTTTTTTCTGCCTGGAGTTTGCCTTACTATACTGCTCTCAGCGACAAAGTCTATGCACATAATTCCAAGATTATTTATACCGGCCTGTGTCTGCAGTGAATTAGAGACGCACAGCATACAGCCACAGCGACTGATAGAAGGAAAGTGATATACACAGGATGTAGCCTGTATTCTTTTACCAAAAAAAAACAAAAAGCTCCTCAGTTGGGCTACCTTTGACTGTTTAAATTTCACTGGGTGTCTGATGGGAGTTGTAGTCCATCACTATTTCACTTTGTACTGTTTGCGGCCTTCCTGACTATTTTTTTCTGCCTGGAGTGCGCCTTACTATACTGCTCTCAGCGACAAAGTGTACGCACATAATTCCAAGATTATTTACACCGGCCTGTGTCTGCAGTGAATTAGAGACGCACAGCATACGGCCACAGCGACTGATAAAAGGAAAGTGATATACACAGGATGTAGCCTGTATTCTTTTACCAAAAAAAACAAAAAGCTCCTCAGTTGGGCTACCTTTGACTGCTTAAATTTCACTGGGTGTCTAATGGGAGTTGTAGTCCATCACTATTGCACTTTGTACTGTTTGCGGCCTTCCTGACTATTTTTTTCTGCCTGGAGTTTGCCTTACTATACTGCTCTCAGCGACAAAATCTACGCACATAATTCCAAGATTATTTACACCGGCCTGTGTCTGCAGTGAATTAGAGACGCACAGCATACGGCCACAGCGACTGATAGAAGGAAAGTGATATACACAGGATGTAGCCTGTATTCTTTTACCAAAAAAAACAAAAAGCTCCTCAGTTGGGCTACCTTTGACTGTTTAAATTTCACTGGGTGTCTGATGGGAGTTGTAGTCCATCACTATTGCACTTTGCACTGTTTGCCGCCTTCCTGACTATTTTTTTCTGCCTGGAGTTTGCCTTACTATACTGCTCTCAGCGACAAAGTCTACACACATAATTCCAAGATTATTTACACCGTCCTGTGTCTGCAGTGAATTAGAGACGCACAGCATACGGCCACAGCGACTGATAGAAGGAAAGTGATATACACAGGATGTAGCCTGTATTCTTTTACCAAAAAAAACAAAAAGCTCCTCAGTTGGGCTACCTTTGACTGTTTAAATTTTACTGGGTGTCTGATAGGACTTGTAGTCCATCACTATTGCACTTTGTACTGTTTGCGGCCTTCCTGACTATTTTTTTCTGCCTGGAGTTTGCCTTACTATAATGCTCTCAGCGACGAAGTCTATGCACATAATTCCAAGATTATTTACACCGGCCTGTGTCTGCAGTGAACTAGAGACGCACAGCATACAGCCACAGCGACTGATAGAAGGAAAGTGATATACACAGGATGTAGCCTGTATTCTTTTACCAAAAAAACCAAAAAGCTCCTCAGTTGGGCTACCTTTGACTGTTTAAATGTCACTGGGTGTCTGATGGGAATTGTAGTCCATCACTATTGCACTTTGGCCTGCTTGCGGCCTTCCTGACTATTTTTTTCTGCCTGGAGTTTGCCTTACTATACTGCTCTCAGCGACAAAGTCTACGCACATAATTCCAGAATTTTTTACAGCGGGCAGTGTCTGCAGTGAATTAGAGACGCACAGCATACGGCCACAGCGACTGATAGAGGGAAAGTGATATATACACTATATAGCCTGTATTCTTTGACTAAAAAAATATAAAGCTCCTTCTTAGGGCTATCGCTAACCGTTAAAATCTTACTGGGTGTCCGGTGGGAGTTTTAGTCCATCACTATTGCACTTTGGCCTGTTTGCGGCCTTCCTGACTATTTTTTTCTGCCTGGAGTTTGCCTTACTATAATGCTCTCAGCGACGAAGTCTATGCACATAATTCCAAGATTATTTACACTGGCCTGTGTCTGCAGTGAATTAGAGATGCACAGCATACAGCCACAGCGACTGATAGAAGGAAAGTGATATACACAGGATGTAGCCTGTATTCTTTTACCAAAAAAACAAAAAGCTCCTCAGTTGGGCTACCTTTGACTGTTTAAATTTCACTGGGTGTCTGATGGGAGTTGTAGTCCATCACTATTGCACTTTGTACTGTTTGCGGCCTTCCTGACTATTTTTTTCTGCCTGGAGTTTGCCTTACTATACTGCTCTCAGCGACAAAGTCTATGCACATAATTCCAAGATTATTTATACCGGCCTGTGTCTGCAGTGAATTAGAGACGCACAGCATACAGCCACAGCGACTGATAGAAGGAAAGTGATATACACAGGATGTAGCCTGTATTCTTTTACCAAAAAAAACAAAAAGCTCCTCAGTTGGGCTACCTTTGACTGTTTAAATTTCACTGGGTGTCTGATGGGAGTTGTAGTCCATCACTATTGCACTTTGTACTGTTTGCGGCCTTCCTGACTATTTTTTTCTGCCTGGAGTTTGCCTTACTATACTGCTCTCAGCGACAAAGTGTACGCACATAATTCCAAGATTATTTACACCGGCCTGTGTCTGCAGTGAATTAGAGACGCACAGCATACGGCCACAGCGACTGATAGAGGGAAAGTGATATACACAGTATATATCCTGTATTCTATGACCAAAAAAAAACAAAAAGCTCCTTCTTAGGGCTACTGTTGACCGTTTAAATTTTACTGGGTGTCTGGTGGGAGTTTTAGTCCATCACTATTGCACTTTGTACTGTTTGCGGCCTTCCTGACTATTTTTTTCTGCCTGGAGTTTGCCTTACTATACTGCTCTCAGCAACAAAGTCTACGCAAATAATTCCAAGATTATTTACACCGGCCTGTGTCTGCAGTGAATTAGAGATGCACAGCATACGGCCACAGCGACTGATAGAAGGAAAGTGATATACACAGGATGTAGCCTGTATTCTTTTACCAAAAAAAACAAAAAGCTCCTCAGTTGGGCTACCTTTGACTGTTTAAATTTCACTGGGTGTCTGATGGGAGTTGTAGTCCATCACTATTGCACTTTGTACTGTTTGCAGCCTTCCTGACTATTTTTTTCTGCCTAGAGTTTGCCTTACTATACTGCTCTCAGCGACAAAGTCTACGCACATAATTCCAAGATTATTTACACCGGCCTGTGTCTGCAGTGAACTAGAGACGCACAGCATACAGCCACAGCGACTGATAGAAGGAAAGTGATATACACAGGATGTAGCCTGTATTCTTTTACCAAAAAAAACAAAAACCTCCTCAGTTGGGCTACCTTTGACTGTTTAAATTTCACTGGGTGTCTGATGGGAGTTGTAGTCCATCACTATTGCACTTTGTACTGTTTGCGGCCTTCCTGACTATTTTTTTCTGCCTGGAGTGTGCCTTACTATACTGCTCTCAGCGACAAAGTCTACGCACATAATTCCAAGATTATTTACACCGGCCTGTGTCTGCAGTGAATTAGAGACGCACAGCATACGGCCACAGCGACTGATAGAAGGAAAGTGATATACACAGGATGTAGCCTGTATTCTTTTACCAAAAAAAACAAAAAGCTCCTCAGTTGGGCTACCTTTGACTGCTTAAATTTCACTGGGTGTCTGATGGGAGTTGTAGTCCATCACTATTGCACTTTGTACTGTTTGCAGCCTTCCTGACTATTTTTTTCTGCCTGGAGTTTGCCTTACTATACTGCTCTCAGCGACAAAATCTACGCACATAATTCCAAGATTATTTACAGCGGCCTGTGTCTGCAGTGAATTAGAGACGCACAGCATACGGCCACAGCGACTGATAGAAGGAAAGTGATATACACAGGATGTAGCCTGTATTCTTTTACCAAAAAAAAACAAAAAGCTCCTCAGTTGGGCTACCTTTGACTGTTTAAATTTCACTGGGTGTCTGATGGGAGTTGTAGTCCATCACTATTGCACTTTGTACTGTTTGCCGCCTTCCTGACTATTTTTTTCCGCCTTGAGTTTGCCTTACTATACTGCTCTCAGCGACAAAGTCTACGCACATAATTCCAAGATTATTTACACCGTCCTGTGTCTGCAGTGAATTAGAGACGCACAGCATACGGCCACAGCGACTGATAGAAGGAAAGTGATATACACAGGATGTAGCCTGTATTCTTTTACCAAAAAAACCAAAAAGCTCCTCAGTTGGGCTACCTTTGACTGTTTAAATTTTACTGGGTGTCTGATGGGAGTTGTAGTCCATCACTATTGCACTTTGTACTGTTTGCGGCCTTCCTGACTATTTTTTTCTGCCTGGAGTTTGCCTTACTATACTGCTCTCAGCGACGAAGTCTATGCACATAATTCCAAGATTATTTACACCGAGCTTTGTCTGCAGTGAATTAGAGATGCACAGCATACGGCCACAGCGACTGATAGAGGGAAAGTGATATACACACTATATAGCCTGTATTTTTTGACCAACAAAACAAAAAGCTCCTTCTTAGGGCTACCGCTGACCGTTTAAATTTTACTGGGTGTCTGCTGGGAGTTTAGGTCCATCATTATTGCACTTAGGCCTGTTTGCGGCCTTCCTGACTATTTTTTTCTGCCTGGAGTTTGCCTTACTATACCGCTCTCAGCGACAAAGTCTACACACATAATTCCAAGATTATTTACAGCGGCCTGTGTCTGCAGTGAATTTGACGCTCAGCATACAGCCAACACAGGTACTTATAGAGGGAAAACGATATACACAGTATATAGCCTGTCTTCTTTTTCAAAAGCTCCTTCATTGGGCTACCTCTGACCGTCTGCATTTTACTGGGTGCCTGGTGGGAGTTTTGGTCCATCACTATTGCATTGCTAGGCCTGTTTGCGGCCTTTCTTCCATTTTTTTCTGCCTGAAGTTAGCGTTACGATTCCGCTCTGTGCGTGAAAGTGTACACATATAATTTCATAATTATTTACAGCGGTCTGTGTCTGCTCTTTTCGTAATCCACAATGCTTAGTGGTAGGGGTAGGGGTCGAGGATGTGGATGCGGGCAAGGATGTGGAGTTCCAAGTGAGGGTGTGGGCACAGGCCGAGTTCCTGGTCCAAGTGTATCCCAGCCGGCTGCTGCGGGATTAGGAGAGAGGCAAGTTTCTGGGGTCCCCAGCTTCATATCACACTTTATGGGTCCACGCGGTAGACCTTTATTGCAAACAAAGCAGTGTGAGCAGGTCCTGTCATGGATGGCAGAAAATGTATCCAGCAATGTATCGGGCACCCAGTCTTCTACGCAGTCCACTGCTGAAACTCTGAATCCTCTGGCTGCTGCTCCTCCTTCCTCACAACCCATACTGCTGCTACAAAAATGGTACTGGGGTCTGCATATGCTTCTGCTACATAAGTGTTACAAGGGTCTGCTGATACTGCTGCTACAGAAATGTTACAGGGGTCTGCGTATACTGCTGCTAGAGAAATGTTACTGGGGTCTGCCTATACTTCCACTACAGAAATGTTACTGGGGTCTGCCCATACTGCAGCTACAAAAATGTTCCTGGGGTCTGTTTATACCTTTGCTACAGGAATGTTACAGCGGTCTGTCTATACTATGGGTGTACTAAGTCTTCCCATCACGGTGTTTTACCTATGTGGCACAAATAATACAGTGACTGACTAGGCCAGAATTGCTGGCCGAGGCCAAGTTGCTTGGCGGGGCGAAACTCTTCCATGGTTGGGCACTCCGATTTCTTCCTGTGTAATACCATCTTTGTGCACTTACAGCATAGGCTAGGCCAAGGAACTCAAAGACTGCCCCTTCCAGTGTTGAGCTATCTATGTTGCGACACATGGATTTCCCGTTGCTATGTAACTCAGGGCACCTTGGGTTACAAAGTTGGAGGCTTGGAACTGAGCCTGACCCCGGGCCCGCTAACGTGCTTCCCACACAGACTATTGCGGGTCCTGGTCATGGTGTCTTGGGCTTGTAATGCCACCTCCTCCTCCTGCTTGGGGTCAGGGGATCAGCACTGGCATCATGTATTTTCTCCCGTGTTACCATAGTTATCTGAGACACTGGTTTGGGCCAAAGAAGAGGAGCGTTACTGCATTGATGAGACCTTCACAGCTGTACTAGCATCGGAGTCTGCTCTATGCCCACGATTGCTGAGGGTGTGTGCAGAGGCCTATGTACTCGGCACAGTGAAAGTCTGGCATGTTTGGGCACTATCATTTCTTCATGTTTATTACTGTCTTTTGGTTCCTTCGGCTCGCCTACGCTGTGAGTGCGCAAAGACTTCCCATAGCGGTAATTTACCTGTCCGGCACAAAGTCACTGACTGACTTGGGAAGGGTGCATAGTGCAGATGGCTTTCCCCTTGCGGTGTTGATAGAGCTATCCGACACCTAGACAGAATGAATACTGTGTGGACACATGGACTTCCCATTGCTATGTCAGTCGCGGCACCTTGGGTCTCACAAGGTGTTTGCTGGGACCGAGCCTGGCCAAGGGCCCACTCACATCCTTCCCACACAGGCTACAGTGGGCCCTGGTCATGGTTTCTTGGCCTTGTAAGGCCACCTCCTCCAGCTTGGGGTCAGGGGATCAGCAATGCGCATCATGAATTTTCGCTCGTGTTACCACAGTTATCTGAGAAACTCGTTTGGGCCAAAGGAGAGGAGCGTAACTGCATTAATGAGACGTTCACTGCTGTACTAGCATCGGAGTCCGCTCTATGCCCGCGATTGCTAAGGGTGTGGGCAGAGGCCTATGTCCTCGGCGCACCTTAAGTCTGCCATGTTTGGGCAGTCTGATTCCTTCATATTTAATGCTGTCTTTGGGTTCCTTTGACTCGCCTATGCTGTGGGTGCACACAGACTTCCCATAGCGGTGATTTCCCTGTCCTGCACAAAGTGACTGACTGACTTGGGTAGGGTGCATAGTGCAGATGCCTTTCCCCTTGCGGTGTCGCTAGAGCTATCCGACACCTAGACAGAATGAATACTGTGTGGGCACATGGACTGACCATTGCTGTCAGTCGCAGCACCTTGGGTCTCACAAGGTATTTGCCGGGACCGAGCCTGGCCAAGGGCCCGCGCACATCCTTTCAACACAGGCTACAGCGGGTCCTGGTCATGGTTTCTTGGCTTTGTGAGGCCACCTCCTCCTCCTGCTTGGGGTCAGGGGGTCAGCATTGCGCATCATGTATTTTCTCTCGTGTTACCACAGTTATCTGAGAAACTCGTTTGGGCCACAGGAGAGGAGCATAACTGCATTAATGAGACCTTCCCAGGTGTACTAGCATCAAAGTCTGCTTCCTGCCTATGATTGCTGAAGCTGTTGGCCAAGGCCTATGTCCCGGGGGAACTGCAACGGCGCCAGGTTGGGCCTGTGGAACTTTTTCCTGGTTAATCCAGTCTTTGGAGCGGTGAAAAAAAATGTAATGGATTTACTGAGACCTTCACAGGTGTACTGGCATCAAAGTCCGCTTCCTGCCTGCGATTGTCGAAGCTGTTGGCCGAGGCCTTTGTCCTGCGGGAACTGCAACAGCGCCAGGTTGGGCCTGTGGAACTTTTTCCTAGCTAATCCAGTCTTTGGAGCGGTGAAAGAAAATGTAACGGATTTACTGAGACCTTCACAGGTGTACTAGCATCAAAGTCCGGTTCCTGCCTACGATTGCTGAAGCTGTTGGCCGAGGCCTATGTCTCGGGGGAACTGCAACGGTGCCAGGTTGGGCCTGTGAAACTTTTTCCTGGCTAATGCAGTCTTTGGAGCGGTGAAAGAAAACGTAAGTGATTTAATGAGACCTTCACAGGTGTACTAGCATTGAAGTCCGCTTCATGCCTACGATTGCTGAAGCTGTGGCCCGAGGCCTATGTTGTCAGCGCAGTGTAAGTCTGCCATGTTTGGCCACTGATTTCTTTATTGTTCATGTCGAGGGTTGCGTTGGACCCACCTATGCTGTTGGTGCACACAGACTTCCCATCGCGGTGTTTGACCTGTCTGGCACAAAGACACTGACTGACTTGGGTAGGGGGCAGAGTGCAGATGGCTTTCCCCTTGCAGTGTCGATTGAGCTATCTGACACTTAGACAGAATGAATACTGTGTGGGCACATGGATTCCCCATAGCTATGTAACTCATGCCCATGTTTGCAGCTCCTGACGGAGGTTGGCACTTTATTGTAATGAAGATCGAATTTCTCATTGATTCTCAACTGCATTGTGGGCTATCGCCCCGCCCTTTGTAAAGAGGGTCGCTGCCTGGCCCTGCCAACCCTCTGCAGTGTGTGCCTCCGGTTCCTCCTCATCGCAGACGCACTTATAAATAGACATGAGGGTGGTGTGGCTATGAAGTGAGCGTGTGGCATGAGGGTAGCTGAAGGCTGCGCAGGGACACTTTTGGGGGGGGGGGGGGGGGTTGGGCAGCATGTAACCCAGGAGAAGAGGCAGCGGTGTGTCCCTCAGGCAGTGATTGTGCTTGGTTGGAGGTAGCGTGGTGCTTAGCTAAGGTGTGCCTTGCTAATGAGGGTTTGTCCGAAGTAAAAATTGTTAGGGGGGGGCCACTCTTGCCGCTATTGTGGGTTAATAGTGGGACCTGGGAACCTGAGATGTAGCCCAGCATATTGCCCCTCACCTGCCCTATCCGTTTCTGTGTCGTTTCCATCACTTTCTTGGGTTTTCCAGATTTTTACAAATGAAAACCTTAGCGGAGCATGGGTCATATAAAAAAATGCTCGAGTTACCCATTGACTTCAATGGGGTTCGTTACTCAAAACGAACTCTCGAGCATCGCGAAAAGTTCGACTCAAGCAACGAGCACCTGAGCATTTTGGTGCTTGCTCATCTCTAGTCATTGTGCATCTCCAACACAATGCACCTCCTATGCACCTCCTACAGAAACAGATAGGTAAAGGGTCAGTATAGTCTCGAAGCAGGCTATAGATGTCTTTTGTAATACCTGTACAACACAGATCCATAATATGACCCTTTGTTCCAACAATAAAATACAGTACATTTAAGTTGTTTCCTCACTAAATGAATATATACATTTCTTGCATTCAATTTAGAACTAAGTATTTAATGGTAATTTAGAATACATAAGTATATAATTAATGTTTTTTCGGAATAGCCTATAAAATGTATAAGTCTTGAATTTAGCAATTTTCTAAGCTGCTGTTTCTCTCCATAATGGAATTATTAAGGCAAACATTGAAAAGCTTGCCTTTTTACAATACGGCAAATTCAGTCTCTTGTCATCTTCCATGGTTACTAATCCATATCCAGGATAATTAACGAGTCTCATTAGAAGAGGGAAGTATAAACAAGGATATTAAATGGATTAATTTATGGAGTAGAAAGTCAAGAAGCAAATGAAAACTGCAGATTTATTTTAACTACTGAATGAACACAGAATGGTTGTAAAGACTACTAGGCATTGGGGAATAGGCAATTCCGTACCCCACTGATTATGCAGAATGTCTCATGTTAATCTTTCTAGAGATAACAATAACAATCTCAGTGTACCCTTATTTTTGCACATACAATGGAGGATAATCAGTTGAGATAATCAGGGTAAATAGGATTACTCTCATACACACATCTGTTTCTTGTGCAGTATATTGTATTGCGGGTATACTCTTAAAACTAGATTGACATACTCAGACACATTGTAACCAGGGAATTGTTTTGTAACATCATTTCATAAGGAACAGCTGTCTCAGTAATAAACTAATAATGTAAGTTCTTTGTTATAAAAATCTGATTCAGTATGATATTTTTGGAAACATGAAAGGAAGAGAAATTATGCAGTACTTGTGACATATTTGCTTTACATCCTAAACAGAAGCACCATATTTGTGGGCCTTAGGGTGCGGGCAGACGAGCGTAGGCGTATTTACGTTCGCACGAGCGCAACGTATAATCGCCCGAGCGATCGTTTTTCACCGATCACGACCAGAGCTAGAAAGCGTATTTTCGTTTGTTCCTACTTTGCAAACGGTCTTTTCGGCGATTGAATATGCGTTGGCACGTATTTCGGTCGCATATGTTCCGTTTTTTCGAATTGCCGTTTTTACGCGCCGTAAAATCGCCCATGTGAACGAATACATTCGAAACCATTGCCTCAGATGGTCACGTATATACGTTTGGTCGCAAAAACGTGCCGTTTATGCGCTCGTCTGCCCGCACCCTTAGGGTGAAGTCACACGAACGTATATCGGCTCGGTTTTCACGCCGAGCCGATATACGTTGCCCTCGTGTGCAGGGGGGGGGAGGATGGAAGAGCCAAGTGCAGGAACTGAGCTACCCGCCCCCTCTCTGCCTCCTCTCCGCCCCTCTGCACTGTTTGTAATGGGAAGAGGCGGGGAGGGGGCGGGGCTAAGTTCCATGAAATAGCCCCGTCCCCACCCCACCTCTCCCCATTGCAAATAGTGCAGAGGGGCGGAGAGGAGGCAGAGAGGGGGCGGGAGCTCAGTTCCTGCACTTGGCTCTTCCATCCTCCCCCCCTGCACACGAGGACAACGTATATCGGCTCGGCGTGAAAACCGAGCCGATATACGTTCGTGTGACTTCACCCTTATACTGCTTGAGTTCTTAATGGAATGTTTAATGAATTAAATGAAACACTAATTAACTAGTGCCTGAACCTATAAGAAGAATGTCTAGTCTCTCCCCCTTTGTATATCCAGAATTCAGATACACCTATTTTGGTAAGAGCCCACTCTACTAGTCCAGTGTCCATTTTTTTGGCCAAGTTTAGTCTAATCATATTTTCTGTGCAGCTGGAAGCTTGCACTATATAGTTATCAACCTTTATAGGTTGGATTTGTGGTTCTTTAAGGAGATGGCTCTTAAGTGGTCGAAACATAGATTTCTAAAATTAATCTTTTCTTCTTCGTTCCCATTATCCAAACAGCAGCACAAACTTCTAGTCCTAGTTATATATTATCACTCACAAGCCTCATTCACACAAGCATTTTTATGCGGCTATTTAGCCGCGATAAAATGTCAGCCAAAAATTACGGACATGTGAAGCATTGGATCCCAATGCATTAATTCACATGGGCAGTTTTCAGGGACATGAAAAAATCTAACCATCAAAATGTGAAA
The DNA here is from genome assembly GCF_035609145.1 of Eleutherodactylus coqui. Lineage (NCBI taxonomy): Eukaryota > Metazoa > Chordata > Amphibia > Anura > Eleutherodactylidae > Eleutherodactylus > Eleutherodactylus coqui. Next base: position 66,976,051 of record NC_089847.1, on the reverse strand, counting down.
TTGGTGACCGTTTTCGGTTGCTAATTTTTCATACTGCATCAAAAGATAGGACTGACACTGGAAGCTACCATAGACTCCAATAGGAGCTAAAAAAAAAAGGGAGGGGGAGGGAGTTTATCCGGAACTCGGAAAAGAAGACAGCTGCCTCTAAGTAAGCTATTGAAGCTATTAGAATTAATTCTGAGGATTTTTGCCAACCGATGGAATTTGTATTTATTATGCAATACACCCACATGAATGGACAAGAAAATTACACTCGGGAGTCAATCGCAGCGATGCGATTTTTGGCTGTGATGCGGCCGACATAAAAGAGCATTGTCTGTGTGAATGAGGCCTCAAATATACACTAGGTGAAAGGGACAGAACTCATTTAAAGGTTTAGGGAGATCTAGTTAATGAGTGTTTAATTTGATTCATAAATAAAATCTATCTGTCCTACCACTACACTGGGGCAGTTTTAACCCACCCCTTCCTTTATTCCAATATTGTACTGATATTTGGACTGAGGAAAAACAGATTGTCATTAAAAATCTTAATGCAGGCATTGCTGGACAGTAATCTTTATTCTTTCATGCTGTACATGGCCAAGCTTTAACCCTTTAACGCTACAGGGCATACATTTATGTACTGTCAGGGTGATAGTTAATGCAATAGGATGTGAACCTACTTCCTGTGGATGAAGTGAGCTCAGAAGCAGAGACTGCACCATCCCACAACAGGGGCTGGCTGTGATAGATAGCCAGCCTCCCACTGCAACAACAGGAATAGATAAGAACTATGATCCTCAATGTTAACTTACTACATGCTGCGATCTATGTAGATCATGGCATGGAAATGGTTCAGAGAGGGAGCATGATAGGCTGATGGGTTGCCACTGCAACAGGAAATTGTTAAAGAAAATTCACCAGACAAGGTAAAATTAAGAAAATGTATTGTATATGATTGTACCTTTAACCCCTTGAGTGGCACACCCTGAAATTTTCCGGGAGGAGCTCCACTGCCCATAGCGATATAGCCTGGAATATTTCTTGCCACTAGAAAAAATATAATAAAAAACGATCAAAATTTTACATCTTCCTAAAAATTAGATAAATCCCGCAAAAAAAGAAGACCTTCTACAGCTCTGGCAATGGAAAAATAAAATTAATACGGCTCTTGGAATGTGGTGACACAAAAGCAATCCTTTAAGAAAACAAATGTTTTAAATGTACAAAAATAGCAAAACATAAAAATCTGTATAAACTTGGTATCGCCAGAATCGTGTTGACTCAGAGAATAATGTTATCATATTCCTTATTCTGCACACTGAACGCCGTAAAAATGAAATCTAAAAAACAAATGGCAGAATTTCTTTTTTTTCCCCTACAGATTTTTTTTACAAAAGTTATGCAATACATTATATATACCCAAATATGATGCCATCAAAAAGTACAACTTGTCCCGCAAAAAACAAGCCCTCGTATGGCTGTGTCAATGGAAAAATGAAAAAGTTACGGCTCTTTGAACGCGACTGGTAATTAAATGATCGGCCCATTTAAAAAACCTGCCCTGGTGGGTCTGACAGGTTGGTAAGAAACCCGCCACTTAAGCCAGTGGACAATTGAATGTCCTTTAATCAGAACAAGGGTATACAAGTGGATGTGCAGAAGTACAGGTCATGAATGTAACATGTTTAGGGACATCGCAGGCCCCTTTTCAAGCATTTAGGGCAAAGGAAATCACTTACTTTTATAATTAGAGGTTCATTTCAAAAAGCAGAATGGTGAGAGTATTCCACGGGCACATGTGAGTGAGATCACACAACGGCCTGGTAGCGATGCTGGGCTCCATGTGTGTTCCACTACAGTAACGCTTCCTGGGGGCAGGCGCACCCGAGTGATGTCACACAATGACAAAGGGAGCGACACTGTGCTCCACTTGCATTCCACAGGGCACCCTGTGGAATGCAGATGCTGCTTGGGCACCCTGTGGAATGAAAGTGGAATGCAGATTTGCTCCTCATGTCATAGTGTAATGTTACTTGGGTGCACCCAAGGGATACATGCACTGCTCCATTTTTTTTTAAATAAATCTCCCCTTTAAAAGTAGGTGCCTTCCTTGGCCCTATATGCTTAAAAACGGGCCTGTGATGCTCTGAAACGCAATGCATTCACGACTCGTATTTCTGCACATCCAATTGTATAGTTTTGTTGGTCTGATTAAAGAATACTCAATAGTCCACTAGTTACAATTTCCAAATAATGGGGGTCTCGAGAATTAGGAGACTTCCCTCTGAAGTAAGTCATCTTTCCTTTTTGTTACATGGCAGGGTAGTGCCTGAGATAATGAAAAAGATGGAAAGTCTCACCTGTTCTGAAAAGTTAAGAACCCTAAGGGCTCAGTCACATGGGCGCATCGGCACCCGTACACAGGTGCCGATGCGCCCGTGTGACTGAACCCTCACTGCAGAAAGAAGACAGCCGTACCTCAAGACGGACGTCTTTCTGCAGCGCTGAAGAAAGAACACATGACCTGCAATGAAGCCCTGTCACGTGTTCTTTCTCCCAGCGCTGCAGAGAGACGTCCGTCTTGAGGTACGGCAGTCTTCCTCCTGCAGTAACACGGGCGCCGATGCGCCCGTGTGACTGAGCCCTAAGGTTCCAGCTGCCTCACCTTTTGTTGTAGATGGTTCAGGGCTCCTATGCCTGGTGGCATCCGCTGACTCAGAGGAGAGCTGCAGGATATACAGGGGTCCTGACTAGGAGGATACCTCCTGTGTAAAAGATGAAAAATAAAAGACTGTGTTATAAAAGGTCCTGCGCTCATAGGATACCTTAATAGTATCAGGAATGTCCCACAGGTACTCAACTGTATATTGGTCACTTACTTGCTATCCCCCTGAAGGAGGGGGATATGGTATCACAGAAGTCCCTTTCTATTGCAGATAGCTCTAGTGAAAAATCCAAATGGCCAATGGTCCAAGGAAATGTTCTTTATTCTGCAGATAAAAGTTTACGGGCTACGCGTTTCTGTGCACATATGCACCTTCTTCAAGCCATATAGTAGTTTAAAATTTGTGTAAAATAAAAAAAAAATATATATATATATATATATATATATATATATATATATATATATATATATAGTTTATTACCTATTCCTCATTCCACGGCGTCCTCCGCTCAACCCGGTAAGGAGGGGTGAATCCAGCGCTCACTAGACCCTGTGACGTCAGCACACCCACTACTCACTGCGCGTTGTATCACTAGATGGCGCCAGCACTTTTATGTGTTCCAACTGTATCCCTAGTGGAACGCATAGTAAATTTCATTCATAGTTAGATAGCTCTCGGTCGCTATACCCTGTGGCGTCGGCACGCTGCTCCTCACTGTGTGTCACGTCACTGGATGGTGCCGCCACTTCTATGCGTTTCAACTATGTCCTGACTGGAATGAATAGTAAATTTCATTCATAATTAATTAGCTCTTGGAAGCCATGGGTTGGGAATAGGTACTCTTGCTGTATAACAATCAGATGCCTTGTTATCTACATAGCATAGTCTATCCTATAAATATAGTAAATCGATATCTAGATTCATTATAGAATAGGTCCTATTTCTCATTTTATTTTAGATATTTATATCAAGAAATATAATAAAAATATATAAATTATTCATAGTAATGAATATAGTACATATTGTATAAAATATTACTAAAATTAGCACATATGAATAAATAATTTAAATCTAAATCTCATATATATACTATAATCGAATTACATCTTTTCTAAAACTTTATTAAGACCTTGTGGTTGGAGTGTCCCTAGTTTAAAAATCCAAAACATTTCCCTACTTTTTAACCAGGAAAATAGTCCTGGTTGTACACTTTCTATAGGGATGATTTTTAAAAGAGAAAAGTCTTTTATTGTGATGTTTAAAAAAATGCCTGGATACACTGTGATTGATAAAACCATTGCTTATATTCGTGCGGTGTTTGTTCAGTCTTGTATGTAGCGTGTTTATTGTGCGACCTACGTATCTTAACCCACAGGGAAACTCCACTAAGTATATGACAAACGATGTACCACAATTTAAAAACTTATTTATTTTATATTCTGCCTGATCTTTTCCAATTGGAATCTCTTTTTTACCATGTGTGATGTTCCTACAACATTTGCACCTAGATATACCACATCTATATGACTCATGTACCGGTTTTGAGCATAACAAATTCCGATTTTCTATATTCCTTGATGGTTTCTTTATATTGCTATGTGGGCAGGAGGGGGCAGTATATGTTTTATTGTTTTATTTCTACGAAATGTGAATATGGGGTTCTTAGGAAGTGTTTTCTGCAGGAATGGATCTCCTTTGATGATATCCCAGTGTCTTTTTATTACTTGTTATATTTCTTTGTGTTCAGAGTTATATTTCGTAATAAACATAGACTCTTTCTGTAATTTGTCTGTTTCTTCTTTTTCTGATGAGGTTTATCTGGGTTTGTTATCTAAAGCTTTCTTATATACTGCCTCTACCAAAGATGTGGGATATTTTTTCTCCTTAAACCTTTTTTTAAAAATTGCGCCTGTTTCTTATATTCATCCACATCCGAACAATTTCTTCTTATCTGGGCAAAGTGACCGTGAAGGAAATTGGTCTTTCAACCTCTTGCATGACAGCTATAGAAATTTAAATAGCTGTTAGTATCAATTTTTATATACTTCAATGTCTAAAAATACTGCTTTTAAAGGATCATGATTTCCTAAAAACTCAATTCCACAATCATTATTATTTATTGTATCTATAAAATTGATTAAATCTCCTGTAGCTCCTTTCCATAGTAAAAAATATCATCAATAAAATTACATTAAAATGTTATTCTTGGTTCTATAATATTTCTCTCGAAGTCCCTCATAAAAAGGTTAGCATAGGCAGGGGCAAATCTCGTGCCCCTTGTGGTCCCTTTTTTAACCACAAACCTCTGTAATTGATGATCTATATACTCGGACAATGCATTTCTCTAGTTTATATGGTGCCTGATCTTTTCCAATTGGAATCTCTTTTTTACCATATGTGATGTTCCTACAACATTTGCACCTGGATATATATTCACAGTTGGAACGCATAGAAGTGCCAGCACCATCCGGTGACGCGACACACAGTGAGGAGCGGGTGTGCCGACGTCACAGCGTATAGCGACTGAGAGCTTTTTAACTATGAATGAAATTTACTATGCGTTCCACTCAGGACACAGTTTCAACGTATAGAAGCGCGGGCACCATCTGGTGATGCGACATGCAGTGAGTAGCGAGCGTGCTGACGTCACAGGGTCTAGCGAGCGCCGGGCCCTCCATGTCTTCCCGGGACAAGCGGAGGACGCCATGGAATAAGGAATAGGTAATAAACATAAATATATATATATATGCAAAAATTTTAAACTACTGTATGGCTTGAAAAAGGTGCATATGTGCACCGAAACACGTAGCCTGTAAACCTTTATCTGCAGAATAAATAACATTTCCTTGCACCATTGGCCATTTGGAATTTTCACTGGAGCTATCTGCAATAGGAGGGGGCTTCTGTGATACCATATCCCCCTCCCTCAAAGTAAGTGTCCAATATACAGTGGAGTACCTGTTGGACTTTCCTGGTACTATTAAGGAATGCTATAAGCGCAGGACCTTTTATAACACAGTCTTTTATTTTTCATCTTTCCATTTTGGTTTGCTAGCTTTCTCCTTATGAGTGTGCATCTTTTTATCATCTTTTAAGATGATAAAAAGAAGGGAATTGATAGAGAAATCATCTTAAAAACATGGGGCTACGGGGCTTTTCTCTGGTTCTTTATGATGACAATAGGTGCCCACAGTGCATACAGTTGTCATACTCTTGCAGAGTGTCTTTTCCACATAAGGTACATGGCAGTTTAGCAGTTGTAATAACAGACAGAACCTGTATTTCAGGCTTAGAATTCTTGGTATGTCCAATTGAAGTTTTTCCTGAAAAACATCCAACAGTTAATTTTTCAAGTAAAATAAGAACCTTAACAATGATGACCAAGATTAAAAACACAACCTGCAAAAATATATGCACCACAGCAGATACCATACCACCAAAACCTTTGAACCAATTGAGTGGGTTCAAGTAAGATAACCACTCTGGCCTCTACTCAGTGAGATTCTCTACCACAGTCATCGCTCCCGCTTTCACTTGTTGAAGCTCCCATACTTCTCCTTCAGATCTCTAGTACCCTAACAATTACCTACACTGTGTAGCATCACCCATTGGGAATTTTATTGAATAAACCCAGGTCGAGTTGTGTATTTCCATAAGGAAAATAGGAGGAACTTTCCTAATTACAGTAGTTCCTGGGTATTACCGGTAGTTGCAGATTGTACAATTTATAATTTATGTTAAGCAGAAAAACTTATTTTCATCCCTTTCATTGGAATATTACCCATTTCTAGTAGCCTAACAGCTTAGTATACCATCTTCATCTTTTACTTCAAAAAGCTTATTAATTCTAATAGTTATATTAAGCTGCCACCAGATATGTTTGATCCACACGGTCATGAGCAGCGCTAAGGCAATTCTGCTTTGATCCTTAGCTAAAGATAAAGGAGGAGCTGTAAACATTTCCCTTTTCTGTCAATGGGAATGCAAAATAATGCATTGACTTAGCTGATACAGGGGCATGAAAGTATATCCAACAATCTGACAAGATTCTCATAGGGGATACAATGCCATGATAATTAATAAACCTATTTCTACATCCTTGATCTAAAGTATGCTTACTAGACCTTACTGGAGTAATTATAACAGTAAACTATGCAAACAGGAAAACTGAATTCTTCTGAGTGTGGCAGAATTCAGTGATTGTAACACTTGGTGGAGGAATGAGAGCTACCTCATACTTTGTCAGTCTAGCCATTGACAAATGCTTTATTGTCACCTGTTACCACAGTTCCTGAACTGAATGTGGTACATTGTCCACCAAGGGATTCTCTAGCACCATGTCTGCAACATTTTCTTTGAGAATAGCTTTGATGCATGAAGGAACTCCCCTTATAACCACATCAAGTCTGGAGGAAAAGTACCCTAAGGGCCCTTGCTTTCCTTTGTGCTGTTGGGTGAGTACACCCTTGGCATGCCTGTCACTTTCATGACAAAATAGATTGAATGGCTACTCATAGTTTGGGATTCCTAAAGCTGTAGCTAACAAAATTGTAGCTCTGTGTTCTTTGCTTAGGGAATATTGCTTTATGCACGCTAGTACAACACCTGGTTTCAATTTCATTTTTACTGGTGTAACTCAACAGTTCTATATCAGTTTTACTGTTAACCCACAAGGTTTCTGGAATATCTGTTAGCATTTCCTCAATATTATGTTCCTGAATTCTGTTTATCTCATCAGGCTTAGTAATCCTATCAACATTGTTAGTATTTCTTTATTTTTAACAATTAGAGATTTTTATTGTTTTTCAACAGTACAAAATAGAACATAAAGATAAAAAGGAATCTAAAATGCAGCAGATATTATATATTAAAAAATAAATAAATAAGAACAAGAGGGAGGGATTGAATGCAGATGTATTATTCATTATGGGAGAACAGGTCTTGGTTTGAGGCCCAGAAGATATTTTCTGTGTCCTAGGACCAGCCAGAATCTCATCCAACTATACCCAATTTTACCATCAGAATGATCCCGAGATCATTAAGGTCTCCCTCATCTAGGGAATTTGTGGAGCCATGGGTCCCACCATAAATGAAAGGTAGATGAGGGACCTTGTCTAGAGTGAAACAAGCTTTCAAGTAAACAGTGTTTGGATACTGTAGCTGTCAGGGAGTCTTGCAATCAGGAAGGCTACTGACTGGAAAACATGACAAATCAGTCTCCTGATGTTGGATGGATAATTGATAATTCAAAAAACAAAAAAAAATGTTAGCTCACCCAATCTTGTAAATGTTGCTCTCAACCTGAAAGTTGCTTAGAGTGCACAAAGAAGTTCCAATGACCCTTGCAGATATATATAATGTTCCAAATTTTTTAAAAGATTCCAGCACTTCCTTAAAAAGTTCAACTTTTTTCTTTATTCATGAAAATGACAAAGGTAGTCACTGCACACAACAGCACCTATGCTTTTCATAGTGTTCAAAAGTGGAGAGATCACAATTGTACTTGGATATGAAATGTTTGGCAGCTCCTGACACGTCTTTCATCAACATTATGTATGTCCAAGATGTGTTCAAGAATCCTGTTTTTCAATTGTCTAGTCGTGCATCCCACATATTTTAGACAACATGCCTGGCATTCAATAATGTAAATCACAAATTCACTGGCAATTTATGTAGGAGTTAATGTAAAAACAACAAGTACCTTCTGTATTACTAAATTGCTTTGTGACAGATGTAAATTGACATGTTCTATAGATATTTTTACCACATTTGTATTTTCCAATATGATGTAACCACGTTTTTTTCTGCTACATCATGTGTGAAAAGGCTATGTGACAGTTGATTTTCTAAAGTGCAACCCCTCCTTCATACAAATTGACATCAATGATAGGATGACATTTTCTACCACACAGAGTCATGAGCACAAACAAGTAGTGGGTGTAAATAATAAAAACATTGGATTGCGGAGGGCCGCGAACTGCCTGCGATACCACATAGCAGACAATCGCCGAAAGCACCATCAAGCCGAGGACGCTACCCTTACCTTATAGAGGGAGAAAACCCAAGCGGCGACCGCTGCACAAGCGACAGCATCGACCGACCCACCGATCCTCCAGCTCCCAGTCAGTGACGAAGAAGCCACCAGCCCCCCTCTGCAGGCAGAGGCGCTCCCAAGGGCCGCAGAATCATCCCAACCCTGTAAAGGAGAAAAACTTTATAGCAGAGGTACGGCAGCTGGACCTGCTGAGTGCCGGCACAAGACTTCGAAAGCAACCTGGGTGAGTCTTTTCCAGCTCTGCTACACCCTGCACAGCAGAGCCTACAGCACATATACCCAGAAGTCACACTATTAGGAGAAACACTCCCCCTTGGGACAGTTAATTCTCCCCCTAACCCGCGGACACCCTAATCTCCAACAATATAATACAAACCCTGCAAACTGACCACTCATACCACAGTTGGAATCCCTCATCATCTCTATCTAGGACTTTCCCTGCACTCAGCGATAGCAACTAACGCTAAACCTGGGACGAGTCCATCCTACTTAAACTAAATCAGAACAGCACTTCTGACCCTCATCAGAGTTAAAAACGAGAATTAATCAGTCTTACTGAACTTACCAAACCTGATTAAACCAAAATCTGCTAAAAAGAAGATTTGTAATAGAAAATATAGGATATAAACTCTACTGCCACCAAGTGGTCGATTTCAACAATACCAAAGAAGAATCATACAAACCCAACCACTGCAACTTACACATAAAGAATTCTCAACTCCGACAGCAATAACAACTGCCATATGCGCTACAACAACAGAGCGCTACATATAACCTACCAGAAAAAGAGACTCCAAACAGCCAAAAGGATTACATCCTTTTAATGCACCCCTAGCCACACGCTGCTCTGCACGATGGCCAAATCTCCAAGTGGACCCCAAAATAACCACTACTAGAATTTTGAACAGAGGGAGGAGGGGGGGGGGGGGGAGAGAGGAGAGCGAGAGGATAACCACCAACAGCATAACCATGCGTCCTACACTAACCAGACTGGGGAAAAACACCCAAGCCTTACAAGCACACGCCAAAAAATCTTTAGAGCTACAAGACATCCCCACTTCCTCCGATGAGAATTCTCGCTCATCAATAGAGGAATCACAATTCCTACCACAACCAAACAACGAAGAACCAAATCCAAATCAAAACCCTACAATGAGCTCAGCACCTAATCTTCCGGAAAACCTTCTAACCCAAATAGAATCACTACTACAAAAAGGACTGTCCAAAACCTCCTAAGAAATAACAACTAAACTCTCTGGTGAAATCCGAGAACTCAGCTAGAGGACAATCACTCTTGAAGATAGGATGGACAATGCTACCATAGTTCTTGAATCCCACGAAAAAGACATAGAACAGCTCCACGAGGAAATCCACTTTCTACACGACAAACTAGAAGAAGTGGAAAATAGAGCCCGACGAGACAACATACGTATTCGTGGAGTCCCTGAATCGGTAAAAGATCTTCAATGAACAATAACTGCACTATTCCAGGAACTCTGCCCCAGTATCCCAATTGATCGACTGGAAATTTGACAGAATCCACAGAGCCCTGAGAGCACCAAACCCAAATGGGCCCCAAGAGACATAGTGATTAAGCTCCACTTTCATCGCACAAAAGAACAGCTAATGTGCGCAGCTCGTTCCTCCCACAAATTAGCCTTCCAAGGATTCGACTATCAATTATACCCTGACCTAGCTCAGTCAACTCTTTCAAAAAGAAAAGCGTTAAAGCCCTACCTGCAGATCCTACAAAAAGAAAAAATACAATATAGATGGGGCTTCCCATTTAAATTGATATTCTCATACCAAGACAAAGTACACACGATCTTATCACTAGACGGAGCCCGAAGATGCTTTAAAGAACTCAATATCCAACAACCGCCACCGCAACCGAACTCCACAGACTTGCCACCAGCCTCACCATCACCCTCAAGACCCACCTCAGAAAACAAGAGGAAGAATACAGCAGCTTCCTGAGAACAACGCAGCTTACTGAAAATGAAGCTGTGAAAAAAAAACAAAGGCACAAGAAGCTGAAACTACTTGTGCGCCTCCTCTCCTGAGTCCCGCTCCCCCCATATATATATATATATTATTTTTTTTCTCTTTCTCTTCTTATTTATCTATTAATATAATTTCCCCCCACACCACCAACCCCTAACCCCCTACGAGGTCCACTTGAATCTTTCATATCATGAACGCTCATCCTATAACCCAGCCTATCTCAGAGCTGATACGGCGTCACTTCTGAAAACCACCTGGAAAACATGGGACTCTTTTGGCACACTGCCACCAAGACAACGAAGCCCACAGTTCTTAAAACAAAATTTAACAGTTGGCCATTACCTGCTTGTTCTTTCCCTTTCACTCCTCCCCCTCCCCACCAACCCTCCCTCCCATGGGGTGGAGACCCTGAGTCAGCTTTATCTTCGCATAAATTCTACCATTTGCCATGGATTTAAAAATAATATCTCACAACGTCCAAGGATTCAATTCCCACCAGAAACGCTCAAAGGCATGTCGATTCTATAAGAGCAAACGAGCAGACATAGTCTGCTTACAGGAAACCCATTTTTCTACCAATTCAGCACCACGCTATCTATCCTCTCAGTATCCAACATTTTATTCAGCAAATGCACCAACCAAAACCAAAGGAGTAACTATCTGCTTTAGCAGATCAGTTCCTTTCTCACATTCCTCCACAATCGCGGACCCCGATGGCTGTTACCTAATATTAACCGTCTCTATTCAAGACGTCCCGACAACTATATTTTTCTATTATGCCCCAAACTCGAGGCAAATCCAATTTTTCATGAAATTATTTGAAATAGTAGAAAACACTAAAATAGGCACTGTAATTCTCTGCGGAGATTCAAATTGCATTGTTGACCCGAGTCTGGACAGGAACTTCACCACCCTCCCAGCCCATTCTCCGCTACCCCAACACTCCATCTCTCATAACTTTAAATCTCTTCTCCAGCAAAACCATCTAGTGGATATCTGGAGGGAAATAAACCCGACCATAAAAGACTACACACACTTCTCAGCCCCACACTCACTTTACAGAAGAATAGATCACATCCTAGTCCCTGATACATTTGTACCCCAAATACCACAATCAAAATATATAGTCCCATGGTCTGATCATAGCCCAATGTTCATTGCCTGCAATTCCCTAATGTCCAAACCTACAAACACATCCTGGACTCTCAATGACTCCCTTATTTCAATGCCTGAAAAAATAAACTTACTAAGGCCACAAATGGAAGAATACTTCCAAATAAATAGTCCATCCGCTTCCTCTCCTATTTCCCTCTGGGAGGACCACAAAGTAGTCATTTGAGGCCACTTCATACAAATAGCAGCACGACGCAAACGAGAACGCCTAGCACAACAACAAAAACTGGAACAACAAGTTACCCAACTAGAAGAAATTGCCAAAAAACACCCAACTAAAAAAAATCTCCAGGCACTATCACGCGCCAAAACGGAACTGGACCTCTGCCTCACCGATTATTATAGAAAGAAAACTACGCTGGTCTCGCCAGCGATTCTATGTCTTTAATAATAAACCCACTACACCACTAGCACGTAGACTACGTTTACACCCAGACACAAGCTCATTCTACAAAATACGTACAAATCAAAATATAATAACAGCCAACCCACTCACTATAACTCGAGAGTTCCAGAAGTTCCTAACGAAGCTTTACTCCCAACAACGCACTATCCCGTAAGAGGAAATCATTTCCTACCTACAAGAAATACCCTTCCCCAGATTAGAGCCAGCAACACTCGAACACCTAGCCTCCAAAATCACCCAAGAAGAGGTGACAAATGCCATCAAAACACTTAAGAGCAACAAACGACCAGGCCCAGATGGCTTCTCGGACCATTATTATAAGAAATTTTCCCCAATCCTAACCCCTCATCTAGTAAACTACTTCAATGCAATAAAAGAATGCAACCACATTGGCCAAACGGCCTTACTGGCCTCAATATCCATGATACCGAAACCAGATAAAGACTCATTAGACATACAAAACTACCGCCCCATATTTTTAATAAATGTTGACGTAAAACATCTTACTAAAATCCTCGCAGAATGCCTGAACACAGCCCTCCCCTCACTGATAGGAGGAGACCAAGTAGGATTTGTCCCAGGCCGACAAGCCCCTGACAGTATCAGAAGAATAACCCACCTTACTCACCTCTGCAGGTCAAGAAAAATCCCAGCAATGCTCCTGTCTCTCGATATAAACAAAGCTTTTGATACCCTGAGCTGGGACTTCCTATTTTCGGCTCTCGAACACTGGGGGCTCCCGGGCGGGTTCCTCTCCTGGATCCGGATATTATACACTCATCCAAAAGCCTCTGTACGTTACCGAGGCTTCTGCTCCAATTCATTCCCGATCCGCCGGGGAACTCGCCAGGGTTGCCCACTATCCTCGTTACTTTTCATCATGGCCATGGAACCCCTAGCCATCAAAATCCTAAACAACCCAAACATAAAAGGAGTCGAAATCGCCTCAGTCCAACACAAACTCTTAATGTTTGCAAACGACCTGCTCATACTCATAACCTCCCCCCACATCTCCTTACCTAACCTAATGGAGGAACTGTCCAGATTCGGTTCAACATCGGGCCTAACCATTAACCAATCAAAATCAAAAGCGTACAATCTTACATTACCCCCCGAAACACTAAATACACTCCGGGGGAATTTCCCCTTTCAATGGGCAACAGGCTCCTTGGGTTACCTGGGCATTCAATTAACTAATGACTATGCATCACTGTATAGCCAAAACTACATCCCTCTCCTTCGTAAGACAAGAGTACTTCTGGAAAGCAGGAGTCGCTATCACATATCTTGGATAGGAAGAGTGAACGCCTTGAAAATGACACTCCTTCCTAAACTACTATATTTTTTTCGAACACTCCCGATCCGAGTACCCGGACATTTACTAAAGACTATCCAACAAATATCCATCTGATTTGTGTGGAACGGAACGATCCCAAGAGTATCACGACGCACCCTATATAGACATAGACGGAGAGGAGGTCTGGGAGTCCCAAACTATCTTAAATATTATCAAGCTGCCCAGGTGGCCCAAATGGCTCTTCTACATTCTTCTCACAACACCCCATTTTGGGTATCCTTAGAAGCCACGGAAATACACCCTCTCACAATAAACTCCTTACTATGGACCCCAGCCAAACACAGACCCACAATCAATAACCCGATTGTTAACCACTCCCTCCACATATGGGACTCCATAAAATACTCAGGGAAATTGATATCCCCCATTTACCCCTTGCGCCTTTACTACGCAACCCTATGTTTCTACCAGGTAGGGAGTCGCTACAATAGTTCGCGAACTGGACAAAGTCGGGTCTTACTAAGTTATACCAGTTATACACAATAAATGGACCAATTTTATTCCCCACATTGCAAGAAAGATACAACTTGCCGTCTACTGAAATTTTTCGATATTTGCAAATAAAGCATTTTATATCCACCCTCCTTAAAAATACAAGCTCCCCACTAACCCTAACATCATTTGAAAGACACTGTTATAAAAACCCACATGCAAAAGGTCTTATATCACAGATCTACTCAGACCTAGTACATTCCTCCTTCCGAACACAACTCCCATACGTAACTCGCTGGGAAAGAGACCTTGGCAAAACCCTTCCGGAGGAAGACTGGGCCCAGATATGGGATGCTACTAATAGCAGTGCCAGGAATATATTGATGTGGGAAACATCCTTTAAAGTCCTGCTCCGCTGGTATCTAACCCCAGACCACGTAATCCCCGGATGATCTCCCAATTGTTTTCGCGGGTGTTCAACCTCAGGAGACATGCTCCACATCTGGTGGGCCTGCCCTCGGGTCAAGAGGCTCTGGATCAGAGTCTACTCTCTAATATATTCAGTCACAAACCAGAATATCCGTAAAGATTAGAGATGAGTGAGCGTACTCGTCCGAGCTTGATGCTCATTCGAGTATTAGGGTGTTTGATATGCTCGTTACTCGAGACGAGCACCACTCGATGTTCGAGTTACTCTCACTTTCATCTCTGAGACATTTGCGCGCTTTTCTGGCCAATAGAAAGACAGGGAAGGCATTACAACTTCCTCCTGTGACGTTTCAGTCCTATACCACCCCCCTGCAGTAAGTGGCTGGGGAGATCAGGTGACACCCGAGTATTTAAATCTGCTCCGCCCGCGGCTCGCCACAGATGCATTCTGACATAGATCAGGGAAAGTGCTGCTGATGCTGCTGCTGCTATAGGGAGAGGGTTAGGTGTTATATTCGTCTTGAAGAACCCCAACGGTCCTTCTTAGGGCCACATCTGACCGTGTGCAGTACTGTTGAGGCTGCTTTTAGCAGTGTTGCACAATTTATTTTTTTTTATATCGGACGTGCAGACTATTGCGTCCTCAGTCTGCAGTCATTGTACAGAGTATAGGGGCAGTACTGGTGAGGCAGGGACAGTGGGAAAGGTGAAAGAGATATACTGTCTATATAGGCAGTGGGCTTTTTCAAAAAAATTGGGGAAAAATACTATATTTGGGCTGCCTGTTACCGTCTTCAGTGTACTGCGTGTCTGCTGGGGGTAGTAGTCCTAATTAATACGCAGCTAAGCGTTACAGCAGGCTTGCGCAAAATTGTTTCCTGGCTCTGCTGTGCCCGTTACATCACCGCCGTCATAGCGCCAGAGGGAAACAGTATACATAATATACGCTGCATACAGTATCTGTCTGGTGTTTCAGCTCACCATTTAAAAAAATTGAAGCAAAATACTTAAGGCCTACCACTGCCCTTTGGCCACTTGACTGCTTCTGCGCTGTGAATTCGACTAGCTCAGTCATACGCACCTACGTCTCACTACAAGCGTACGCAAAATTGTTTCCTGGCTCTGCTGTGCGTTCCGTAAGCCTCCAACCACAGGTCAATAAGCGGCACATTTAATTACAGCGTTCTGTTTCTGCTCTACTCGTAATACACCATGCTGAGGGGTAGTGGTAGGCCTAGAGGACGTGGACGCGGGCGAGGACACGGAGGCCCAAGTCAGGGTGTGGGCACAGGCCGAGCTCCTGATCCAGGTGTATTGAAGCCGACTGCTGCGGGATTAGGAGAGAGGCAAGTTTCAGGGGTCCCCAGATTCATCTCACAATTAATGGGTCCACGCGGTAGACCTTTATTAGAAAATGAGCAGTGTGAGCAGGTCCTGTCGTGGATGGCAGAAAGTGCATCCAGCAATCTATCGACCACCCAGTCTTCTACGCCGTCCACAGCTGCAACTCTGAATCCTCTGGCTGCTGCTCCTCCTTCCTCCCAGCCTCCTCACTCCATGAAAATGACACATTCTGAGGAGCAGGCAGACTCCCAGGAACTGTTCTCGGCCCCTGCCCAGATTGGGCAGCAATGGTTCCTCTCCCACCAGAGGAGTTTATCGTGACCAATGCCCAACCTTTGGAAAGTTCCCGGGGTCCGGGGTATAAGGCTGGGGACTTCCGGCAACTGTCTCAAGAGCTTTCAGTGGGTGAGGAGGACGATGACGATGAGACACAGTTGTCTATCAGTGAGGTAGTAGTAAGGGCAGTAAGTCCAAGGGAGGAGCGCACAGAGGATTCGGAGGAAGAGCAGCTGAACGATGAGGTGACTGACCCCACCTGGTTTGCTAAGCCTACTGAGGACAGGTCTTCAGAGGGGGAGGCAAGTGCAGCAGCAGGGCAGGTTGGAAGAGGCAGTGCGGTGGCCAGGGGTAGAGGCAGGGCAAGACCGAATAATCCACCAACTGTTTCCCAAAGCGCCCCCTCGCGCCATGCCACCCTGCAGAGGCCGAGGTGCTCAAAGGTGTGGCATTTTTTCACTGAGAGTGCAGACGACCGACGAACTGTGGTGTGCAAGGTTTGTCACGTGAAGATCAGCCGGGGAGCCACCACCACCAGCCTCACCACCACCAGCATGCGCAGGTATATGATGGCCAAGCACCCCACAAGGTGGGACGAAGGCCGTTCTCCGGTTTGCACCACTGACTCTCCCCCTGTGCGCCAACCTGCCACTGAGATCCAACCCCACTCTCAGGACACTGGCACGAATGTCTCCCGGCTTGCACCCACACCCTCACCTCCGCTGTCCTCGGCTCCATCCAGCAATATCTCTCAGCGCAGCATCCAGCCGTCGATAGCGCAACTGTTGGAGCGCAAGCGCAAGTACGCCGCCACGCACCCGCACGCTCAAGTGTTAAACGTGCACATAGCCAAATTGATCCGCCTGGAGATGCTGCCGTATAGGCTTGTGGAAAGGGAGGCTTTCAAAAACATGATGGCGGCGGCGGCCCCACGCTACTCGGTTCCCAGTCACCACTACTTTTCCCGATGTGCCGTCCCAGCCCTGCACGACCACGTCTCCCGCAACATTGTACGCGCCCTCACCAACGCGGTTACTGCCAAGGTCCACTTAACAACAGACACGTGGACAAGCACAGGCGTGCAGGGCCACTATATCTTCCTGACGGCACATTGGGTAAATTTAGTGGAGGCTGGGACCGAGTCAGAGCCTGGGACCGCTCACGTCCTACCCACCCCCAGAATTGCGGGCCCCAGCTCGGTGGTGGTATCTGCGGCGGTGTATGCTTCCTCCACTTAACCACCCTCCTCCTCCTCCTCCTACTCAACCTCTGTCCCGCAATCAAGATGTGTCAGCAACAGCACGTTGCCAGCAGTCGGTGTCGCGCGGCGTGGCAGCACAGCGGTGGGCAAGCGTCAGCAGGCCGTGCTGAAACTACTCAGCTTAGGAGAGAAGAGGCCCACGGCCCACGAACTGCTGCAGGGTCTGACAGAGCAGACCGATCGCTGGCTTTCGCCGCTGAGCCTCCAACCGGGCATGGTTGTGTGTGACAACGGCCGTAACCTGGTGGCGGCTCTGCAGCTCAGCAGCCTCTCACACGTGCCATGCCTGGCCCACGTCTTTAATTTGGTGGTTCAGCGCTTTCTGAAAAGCTACCCACGCTTGTCAGACCTGCTCGGAAAGGTGCGCCGGCTCAACGCACATTTCCGCAAGTCCAAGACGGATGCTGCCACCCTGCGGACCCTGCAACATCGGTTTAATCTGCCAGTGCACCGACTGCTGTGCGATGTGCCCACACGGTGGAACTCTATGCTCCACATGTTGGCCAGGCTCTATGAGCAGCGTAGAGCTATAGTGGAATACCAACTCCAACATGGGCGGCGTAGTGGGAGTCAGCCTCCTCAATTCTTTACAGAAGAGTGGGTCTGGTTGGCAGACATCTGCCAGGTCCTTGGAAACTTTGAGGAGTCTACCCAGATGGTGAGCGGCGATGCTGCAATCATTAGCGTCACCATTCCTCTGCTATGCCTCTTGAGAAGTTCCCTGCAAAGCATAAAGGCAGACGTTTTGCGCTCGGAAACGGAGGCGGGGGAAGACAGTATGTCGCTGGATAGTCAGAACACCCTCATGTCTATATCTCAGCGCGTTGAGGGGGAGGAAGACGAGGGGGAGGAGCATGAGGAGGAGGGGGAAGAGACAGCTTGGCCCACTGCTGAGGGTACCCATGCTGCTTGCCTGTCATCCTTTCAGCGTGTATGGCCTGAGGAGGAGGAGGATGAGGATCCTGAAAGTGATCTTCCTAGTGAGGACAGCCATGTGTTGTGTACAGGTACCCTGGCACACATGGCTGACTTCATGTTAGGATGCCTTTCTCGTGACCCTCGCGTTACACGCATTCTGGCCACTACGGATTACTGGGTGTACACACTGCTCGACCCACGGTATAAGGAGAACCTTTCCACTCTCATACCCGAAGAGGAAAGGGGTTCGAGAGTGATGCTATACCACAGGACCCTGGCGGACAAACTGATGGTAAAATTCCCATCCAACAGCGCTAGTGGCAGAAGGTGCAGGTAGCCAGGTAGCAGGGGAGGAGCGGAGATCAGGCAGCATGTACAGCACAGGCAGGGGAACACTCTCCAAGGCCTTTGACAGCTTTATGGCCCCCCAGCAAGACTGTGTCACCGCTCCCCAGTCAAGGCTGAGTCGGCGGGAGCACTGTAAAAGGATGGTGAGGGAGTACGTAGCCGATCGCACGACCGTCCTCCGAGACGCCTCTGCCCCCTACAACTACTGGGTGTCGAAGCTGGACACGTGGCCTGAACTCGCGCTGTATGCCCTGGAGGTGCTTGCTTGTTCTGTGGCTAGCGTCTTGTCAGAGAGGGTGTTTAGTGCGGCTGGGGGAATCATCACAGATAAGCATACCCGCCTGCCAACTAACAGTGCCGACAGGCTTACACTCATAAAGATGAACAAAGCCTGGATTTCCCCAGACTTCTCTTCTCCACCAGCGGACAGCAGCGGTACCTAAACAATACGTAGGCTGCACCCGCGGATGGAAGCATTGTTCTCTATCACCATAAAAAACGGGGACCTTTTAGCTTCATCAATCTGTGTATTATATTCATCCTCCTCCTCCTGCTCCTCCTCCTGAAACCTCACGTAATCACGCCGAACGGGCAATTTTTCTTACGCCTTAAGACTGTGCTCCCCCTATACTGCTGCTAGTGATATGTTACTGGGGCCTGTCTAGACTGCTACTACTACTGAAATGGAACTAATACTGTGCTCTCCCTATACTGCTGCTTTGGAATTGTTACTGGGGCCTGTCTAGACTGCTACTATTACTGAAATGGAACTAATACTGTGCTCCCCCTATACTGCTGCTAGTGATATGTTACTGGGGCCTGTCTGGACTGCTACTACTACTGAAATGGAACTAATACTGTGCTCCCCCTATAATGCTGCTAGTGATATGTTACTGGGGCCTGTCCTTAATGCGACCGCTGAAATGTTACTAATTCTGGGCTCTACCTATACCGCTGCTAATGCTATGTCACTGGGGTGTGGAAACGGAGGCTTCCCAAAGACATGATTGTGGTGAGGCCATTTCCCACCAACGCGGTTACTGTTGAGGTGCATATAACCATGGACACGTAGAGAGGACACGTAGTGCCTCAAAAACATCCCCTCCTCCTCCAACAATGAAAACATTCTTGCCAAATACCTTTGCATTGGTCCGTCTGGTGGCAGTCCAAGAATTTCACCTTTACCGACACAACAAGAGAGCCCCCCCACCACGGCCCACTTAATCCTGGCCACATTCCGATAACCAACTAAATAAAACCTCGCTAATAGGTCCGCAGTCGCCACCACATTCCCACCAATGCGGTTACTGTTAAGGTACATATTACCAGTCTGAATAGGGCATGCACTGTGGGCCGAAGCACACCTGTATTGTATGTGACGTTAGCTCTGCTGAGCAGGGCACTGCAATGGGATACATTTATGTACCGCCGATGGGTTCCAGGGAGCCACCCATGCTGTGGGTCCACAGGGACTTCACATTAGGGATTTGTACCTGCCAGTGTCTATGTAATAAAAACCCCAGTCAGACTGGGGCATGCAGTGTGGGCCGAAGACCACCTGCATTTAATCGGACGTTACCTCAGCTGTGCTGGGCACTGCAATGGGATTTATTTATGTACCGCCGGTGGGTTCCAGGGAGCCACCCATGCTGTGGATCCACACGGACTTCACGATAGGGAGTTGTACCTGCCTGTGTCTATGAATTAAAAACCCCGGTCAGGTTGGGGCATGCAGTGTGGGCCGAAGCCCACCTGCATTTACTCTGACGTTAGCTCTGCTGTCCAGGATACTGCAATGGGATACATTTATGTACAGCCGGTGGGTTCCAGGGAGCCACCCATGCTGTGGGTGCACACAGAATTCCCATTGCGGAGTTGTACCTGCCTGTGACTATTTATAAAAAACCCCGGTCTGACTGGGGCATGCAGACACCTTGACAGAATGAATAGTGTGTGGCACATGGGTTCCCCATTGCTATGCCCACATGTGCAGCTCCTTATGGAGGTGGCACAGGATTGGATTTCTCATTGCTTCTGTACAGCATAGTGGTCTATCGCCCCGCTCCTTTAAAAGAGGGTCGCTGCCTGGCCCTGCCAACCCTCTGCAGTGTGTGCCTCCGGTTCCTCCTCATGACAGACGCACCTATAAATAGACATGAGGGTGGTGTGGCTATGAGGCCAGCGTGTGGCATGAGGGCAGCTGAAGGCTGCGCAGGGACACTTTGGTGTGCGCTGTGGACACTGGGTCGTGCGGGGGGGGGTTGGGCAGCATGTAACCCAGGAGAAGTGGCAGCGGAGTGATTGTACTTTGTTGGAGGTAGTGTGGTGCTTAGCTAAGGTATGCCTTGCTAATGAGGGTTTTTCAGAAGTAAAAATTGTTGGGAGGGGGGGGCACTCTTGCCGCTATTGTGGCTTAATAGTGGGACCTGGGAACTTGAGATGCAGCCCAACATGTAGCCCCTCGCCTGCCCTATCCGTTTCTGTGTCGTTCCCATCACTTTCTTGAATTTCCCAGATTTTCACAAATGAAAACCTTAGCGAGCATCGGCGATATACAAAAATGCTCGGGTCGCCCATTGACTTCAATGGGGTTCGTTACTCGAAACGAACCCTCGAGCATCGCGAAAAGTTTGTCTCGAGTAACGAGCACCCGAACATTTTGGTGCTCGCTCATCTCTAGTAAAGATCCTTGGCAGGCTCTCCTAAATAAACGCATAAACAACATCCCTCCTGATTCTAGAAAACTAATATCCTTTTTTTTCCTAGCCACGAAGCAAGTAATTGCTCACTCATGGCGCAAAGCCTCATTATGAGAAGGATACATATATATCCTTGTAGGTAGAAAAGAAAACACTGGAATATATACATTTATATAGATATAGTTATGTGCCTTTCTTTTTATATGTATACTAACTTTATTCTCATATGTACTAACTCTATGAAAAACTTAATACTTCGCCTCATACCAGATATTCCAAAGGCCTTGCCAGGCGAAGACAAAATGTATTTTAAACACAGCAAAGAAGAACCAGACACAAGGCCGTGTACTTGTCCGTTTTCCCAGAAGCGCCATATCTAGATGAAGACCGTTCAACTATGCATCTGAACTTTCATTGTCTCAGGCCGGAAATCCGGACTTTCCATATATGGTTATGCGGTGAATTTGAGCCAATGAGCCCATCACCCACTCCTGGTGATGAGACCAAAGGGTATAAGATCCCATGTAATTTGTAATAAAGGGCGCAGTCATGTCCCCGTGTGAAGAGCTATACCAGACCTCTGTGTGGTGTCTCTTCTTTACCGCCGGCAGCGGGGCAAGTGGGGTGGGCCTGATTGGTGCTGTACGCAAAAAATTTCCCTGACAAATGGTGCCAAAACCCGGGACGACAAAACCGGAGCCGTGCAGCCATGTCCACCCGGATCCACGCCACGGAGAAGCCGTCCTGCTGCAAACCGAGCCTGATCAACTCACAGAACTCCAGGTAAGACCAGCATATATTTATGTTGTGTTTTACACTGCGAGTCTTGCAGCAGGAGGGACTATCTGTGTTTTGTGACCGGACGGGTTGGGTTAAGAGTTCTACACGGTAACTCGTGTGGGCTTCGGGTTTGCCGTCATGGACCACTGACCGTGATATGCACACCAATCGCTCACCAAGGAACTAGTCTGTAGTCTATTTGTACTTTGAAGTCCATAGTGTTTTAACAATAGTGGAGATTGTTTGTTGTATCTGCAGAATTTTTTTCCTCTTACTTTTCATATTGTCTCATAGAAGAAGGGACCCTCGATTTTAGCTTAGTTAGTTAATGGTTTAGCTGAGGAGGAGATGCACTCTATGAGATAGGTCTCATAGAAAAAGGGACTCTCGGTTGTTTTGCCTTATATATGGGGCTAACGATTTGATTTCAGAGAGATGCATTCTATGAGGCTGGTTCCATAGGAGAAGGAACCCTCGGTTGTTTTGCCGGTATATAAGGGGCTGACAATTTGGAATTAAGAGGGATGCACTCTATGGAGCGTGTTATTATAATTGTTGTTGTTCTAATATGCGTAAGACCTTATTAAAGAAGACGGAGCCCTTTATGGGCCGCCGCTGTGCGGATCAATTGATGACGGAGAGACAAGGGTCCCAATTTGTAAAATGTAAAGAAAACTTATGAAAATGTGTAACAAGGACCCGCACGGTAGATTAGTTACATTGGCAGTTAGGTAGGGAGAGAAATATGGGAAACAAGCAAAGTCGAGAGGAAGGTTACAAAGCATGTGATTTGTTGGCAGAGAGAGAGAGAGTAAAAGGTGTATAATACTAGATAGATAATAGATATAGATGTATGCGTGTGTATATATGTATATATATATATATATATATATATATGTGCAAATGGTTAACTGAGCTTGCTTTAAGTGGGAGAAGGGTTGTTTACTTGAAGCTGCAGTCTGTCTAGTTTTCAAGGTCAAGCGATAACACAGCAGAGAGAATGCAATACTGACCCTGGAAAATATCTTTGCTTGCTTAAAATGAATTGAAATGAATTTAATTAATTATACTGTCTTAGATTTCAGGAAATATAGCAATTTCTAAGGTATATTCTTACTGGGTTCTGATCACAAATGGACACGTCTTGGTCTCTTTTTCATACAGGTGTAAGAAAGTTATACCCCACTCACATCCTGGGGGGGCTTTTAAGAATACAGGGGTTGAAAATGCAAAACATGTTAAAATTGTCAGAAGGTCCCAGCATATGTGTTAATTATGAGTTCAAATGCAGGGAATAGTTAAACTAAAACAACTTATTCAGTCTGTGTTTCATATTCATAGAGAGATAATAGATATTTTGCAAAGGTGGGGGCTTTCAGCTCAGGGTCAAATACAGAGAAAGAAAGACAAGGGGGGCTGAAAGATACCCACGCATTCTAAAATACTTTAGCGTTTAATACAGCATATAATAGCTTCAGTAAATAAGAAAGATAGAATGTCTCAGCAAACTTTTTCACATAATTTGTCAAAAATAGCGCTCATTCACAATCTCATCTCAATAGAATCATGTACTTTATAACATTATAGCACTCACCTCAATGTTTTCCAACTGATGTATGTTTGTTTGTCAAACTTTTTTTGTCTGTGCATCTGTATGTACTGGTACACCTTCAATAGGGGGTGACGGAGCAGACTTGAGCGCATGGATCGATGAGAGTTAGTGACCCGTGTTCGAGCTGTGATGAATGTAAAATGTGTGATACAGGTATTGACTGGGGATAAAAGCCCCCCCCCCCCCATGTATAAGACTTTACTTGTTTGAGATGTGGATGCTTAGAGTGTTAAGCGTAAATGAAGGTTTGAAAAAAAAGACGCAAGCGACCAGTATTGAGGGGGTGGAGCTAGATGATGTAAAGGACATAATGTTTCATCCCTCTTGTCCACAAGGGAGGGGGTGAGGATCTTGAGCAGCTAGTAAAAGTTTTTTGTTTTTTCTCTCTCTCAAATTTGATAAGACATTGCAGGCAGGATCAGATTAATAATGAATTTGCTTAAAGGATATCACATTTCAAATATTAGTAGGTGTTTGTAGATTATTCTGCCCTGATGTAACTCATGGCTCTGTTATTGGTGCTAACATCTTACAGGCCTTATCTGCATCCATCAAATCTTTTTACAATGTTATACTACCTTGAACTCGGCTACTCTTGTTCCAATTGAGTACCCTGGTTCAAAGGGGGGAGGAGAAGGCATAGGTGATCTAGGTATTGCAAATCAGCCATTTTTAATTTTTTTTGCAACAAGGTTCTGATCTATGTGAAATAAAATATCAGCATGATTGTCTAGCATTGATGCAACAAGAAAATTTAAGTTGTAAAAAGTTACTGAAAGCCCTTGTTAACAATGCATATTTTGAGTTGTTTTTTATAGATGGTACCAGGGGTGATTGACGACTCCACACTGGATATGCAGTGGTCACACAACAAGATGTCCTAAAAGCAGAATGCCTCCGCATGTCGCAGCACAAGAAGCAGAACTAAAAAGGCCCTCACTGAGGCGTGTAGAGTGGTAGAAGGTAAGACGGCAAACATTTACACTGACTCTCGGTATGCATTTGGCATAGCTCATGATTACGGCCCAACATGAAAGGCCAGACAGTTTTTTTACCTCAGAAGGACAGCCAATTAAGAATGTTGCAGTGGTGCAGAGCCGCATGGAGGCTCTACTTCTACCTAACAAAGTGGAAAGCTCACACCTATTCCTACACCGGAGAAACAAGAGGCAACGCCATCACAGACCACACAGCAAAGGCAGCGGCCCTGAAGCCGTGGAAGAAAAAAAGAATTTAACAATAACTTTGGACTTTGACTAAAAACTTTGGACTTTGACTAAAAACTTTGGACTTTGATAAAAACTTGGACTTTGATAAAAACTTGGACTTTGATAAAAACTTGGACTTTGATAAAAACTTTGGACTTTGATATGCTAAAGACTTTACAGTTACAAGCCAGCAAGGAAGAAAAGGAAAAATGGACTAAAAAGGGACAGCGTATGGCGAACAGTCAACAGCACTTGCCTACCACAGTCCCTGTGCCCCATGATGGCCCAGCTGACGCACGGAAAGACGCACCTCTCAAAGCAGCAATAAAGTCAACGCTTGAACAAGGACGGGTGGCTCCTGGGTTTTCTGTAGCTGCTGCATCATTTGTCCAATTTTGCATGATCTTTGCCGTAAGCAACAGGGCAGAAGTAAAATTTGCCACATAACACTTGCCTAGACCACTCTACCCATTTCAGGGATTGCAAATTGGCTACACTCAGCTCCCACTTGTTGGGAAGTATGAATATGTGCTTGTTGTTGTTGATTTCTTTTCAGGTTGGAAAGGCCTACTCTGTTACCAAAGTAAATAAGCAGGTAACCGCACAGAAGCTCATGAATGAGGTAATCCGCAGATATGGGGCACCGGAAGTGATTGAGTTAAACAAAGGTACACACTTCACAGGTGAAATAATGCAACACATCATGTCTGTTTTGGGTATATTCCAGGCTTTTCACACACCCTACCATCCGCGGAGTAGTGGGAAAGTAGATACAAAAGGCAATGGAGGAAATGGGCAAATCTTGAATTGAGTGTCTTCCATTAGTTTTTATTTTTCTCCGGAGGGTACATGCCTCAGTAGCAGAGTTTGGGGAATGATTTTCTTGTTAATTTTGTCATAGGCCTCTCCAAGGAATTGTCAATAATGCATTCTGCAGTCTCTGCTTTTCTCCCAGGTCCTACAGATGAGCGTCACAATCTGAAACCAGGTGACAGGGTCTATGTAAAAAAGTTTGAGAGAGAAACCCGGTTTGAATGTCCCTACCAGATGTTGCTCACCACCCCAACTGCAGTCAAGCTCGAAGGAAAGCCCACTTGGATCCACACTTCGCACTGAAAAAAAACTCATGATCCTGCATATCCTTTACATGCTATGGGCAGGGTTGGGGACCATGGCGGAAGTGGATGTCACAGTGACATTGTGGTACAATTCCTCTAACACACACCTTTGACTACTGTACACTAGCCCCGTGTTTCAGGGATCAGAACAAATTAATACAATCAAATGTGCAATATGAAGCCTACACTGAGGGTGAGAATCCAACACCGCATCGTGCTAAGAGAGAAGTTGACGCTCCAGGTGGTAACTTTGATCCATATATATACATAGATGCAATAGGAGTGCCAAGGGGGGTGCCAGATGAATTTAATTCTAGAGATCAGGTTAAAGCAGGTTTTGAGTCCTTATTTGCTATTGTCACTGTTAATAAAAATGTAGATTGGATGAATTATATCTGTTACAATCAGCAGAGGTTTGTAAACTACACCAGGGATGCTTTACAAGGGTTAGTTGACCAGTTAGGGCCCACTGCATCCATGGCGTTCCAAAACAGAGTGGCCCTGGATATGATTTTAGCAGAAAGAGGTGGGGTATGTAATTTCCTGTATGTGTATTATCCCTTTGATCAAAAAGAGTATGAGTAAGGGACTGGACAATGTGACACCAAAATTTCCCTTGTTTGAAAAAAGATGAAGAGCCAGTTCCGATAATGCCAACCAGATACGTTACCAGAAGAATGGAGAAATGTACTAGTACTGCGCCTGCCCCGGTCTCATAAGATGGACTGTCAGTGGAATTCCCATTTGCCTAGGGATAGTGCAGAAGACCTTAGGTTCGACTGAGGGCACACCCTGTGGGGTGTTAACTTGTACAGATAGAGGGTATGGATGCCCGGAAATAAGCCCAGGGAATCCATGGCCTCCTTCTGAGGTGAGGTAGGGATCCCCCTTCCTAGGAGTAGGGACTTACGGGCAGTGGGGAAACCCTGACGCAAGGGAGAGGCGACCGAGGGAGAGTGCGAGGCCTGGTGCTTGATCTCCGTATTAAGTTTTTAGGGGGGTTTGAGAAGGATACATATATATCCTTGTAGGTAGAAAAGAAAACACTGGAATATATACATTTATATAGATATAGTTATGTGCCTTTCTTTTTATATGTATACTAACTTTATTCTCATATGTACTAACTCTATGAAAAACTTAATACTTCGCCTTATACCAGATATTCCAAAGGCCTTGCCAGGCGAAGACAAAATGTATTTTAAACACAGCAAAGAAGAACCAGACACAAGGCCGTGTACTTGGCCGTTTTCCCAGAAGCGCCATATCTAGATGAAGACCGTTCAACTATGCATCTGAACTTTCACTGTCTCAGGCCGGAAATCCGGACTTTCCATATATGGTTATGCGGTGAATTTGAGCCAATGAGCCCATCACCCATTCCTGGTGATGAGACCAAAGGGTATAAGATCCCATGTAATCTGTAATAAAGTGCGCAGTCATGTCCCCGTGTGAGGAGCTATACCAGACACCAGTGTGTGGTGTCTCTTCTTGACCGCCGGCAGCGGGGCAAGTGGGGTGGGCCTGATTGGTGCTGTACGCAGAATTTACCCTGACAATTAGATTTCACCGAAGTTAAACGTAGACTAGACTGGTACCTAACAAACGAAAAATTAACCTTCATCTTAGCTGACAAACACGAAAAATTTCTGAAAATTTGGTCCCCATGGCTGGATTATTCATTCCCCTCACAAAATAACAGGTTCTTGACCTCCCTATAGGGAACAGAAGAAAGCATCAAATGAAAGTGACTCTATAGCAACTATGCAAATCGAGGCTGTCTCCGGCGGCATCCACCCCATGGGAAACTCCCAAGCTGTCTCAGACACACACCCTTCCACCACCACCCCCCTTCACCTACCCCCATACCCCTCCAATCCCTTCTATAAAACCAAGTTGGGCCCTGGCCAGGCCGATTGTTTCTCTTATCTAACAGTTCAAAGTTAAGACTGAGCTGGGATACTACGGGAGAGCACCATGTTAAAGGCTCTTTGGAATGTATCCCCTCAGTCTACCCTATTTCTTTGTAGACTATGCCTATAGTATACCCACATGACTGTACCATCTTTCAGTAAAATGTCTACTACTTTGCTGTAAAATTTGAAAATTTCAAATAAAATATAAGTAATAAAAAAAAACCATTGGATTGCTGCTACAGGATGAAACCTTAACAGAAATTTTGGAACATGGGTGTCAATTAAGAAAATCCTCCTATAATGACAAGCAGGAGAATCGAGACGTAATGAAGCCTCTGGAGTGGTCCAGGTTCTTCATTTGGTAATGCATTCGGAGAGGAAATTTCTTTTAGTAAGGTGGAGGTAGGAGCCATAGGTTGAGGATTCCACAGCTTGAGGATAGATAGGCCTTCTTCTATCCTGTTTATCACATTTGTTTTCTTCTCCTTAAAGATCAATAATGGTCAGAAAACCCCATCTGTAGGTAAATCTTGTGATGCCGAAGAGAGGTTGTGATGGGAGAGAAACTCTCTCTTATGGATTGTCATCTGAAAGAGATCTGTATATAGGCGTATCTTTTTATAGGGTTTCAGGAGGGAGGTCACATTTCTTGTGGCATGCATCAGGGCCTCTTTGATGTGAAAAAAGTGAACCCTTGCAATGGCATCTCTCGGGATATCTGGCAGGCCATTGGGTTTGGGCAGTCTATGTGCCCTGTCTAGTAGCAGATCTCGTGGTTGACTGGAGGGGAGAATCGTTTTTATTAGGTTTTGTACATAATTAATGAGAGCCACATTTTGTACTTTTCCTGGAAAGCCTCTAAACTTAATATTGTTTTGCCTGCTATGGTCCTTCATGTCGACTAGCTTTAATTTCAGCGATCCCACTTAAGATTCAAGAGCAAAGTATGAGTCGAACCCATCATTGTGGGCTTGCTTTAACACTTCCATTTTTTATTTAATATGATCAATTGTCCCTTCCAGGTCATCAATGGCAGCATTCACTCTAGTAGTAAAGATAGATAGATCTTGTTGTAATGACACTCTGAGATCTAAAATAATCTCTTTCACAAATACTTCAGATGCCGCCTTTGTGGTGCTAGGCATACTTTTAATAGGATCACTCTCCTCTTGTTGCATAATGCAGAAACTGCTTGTGTTGTCTAGATTCTCTTTACTTCGGGGATTTTGCTTTAAAGGATTAGAGGAAGGGGAGTTCTGTGATCTGCCCACTGGAAACACTGCAAGGGTTTAATCTACTAGGTTGCCTTGTGTGTGTTATCTTGGAATGCTAATAGAGCCTTAGGGGACACCTCCTCTGCTGTTTCTGATACTTGGGAGGCTGCTGGCAGAACAATGGGAGAGGACCTGGAGGCACTGCAAGGGTTAATTTCTTGTGTATTATCTGGATTTGCTAATGTTGCAGCAGGGGGTATATTCCCTGCAGCTCTGGTCACTTGTGAGGCTGCCTGCATAACAATGAAAAATGATCTGCTCTCTGATGCTTGCTGAGGGGAGCTGCAAGTTTTCCCTGAGGAGGAAACAACTGATCTCTGCCCTGCACTTTGCTGAGAGAAAGCATCCAACATGTAGCTCGCACCATCTTTCTCACTACCTTGCTGGGGGCTGTGAGAGGAAAAAAATCTGATATCTTCCGTGGAGCTTGTCTTGCTGCTTTTTTTCTTGGACATGTCAGGGAGCTTCTTATGTAAGTACCTGGAGGTTTAATGGATTTCCTCTGGGGGTATTGCTGTGAGGATTTCTCCAAAAGCTTAAAGAAGTTTGTCCACCCTGGAGCTCGTTCAGGCCACATCTCCAACAATTTTAATATTTCTTCAGACACAGGCCCTGTCACTGTAACACCTTTCTTTCTAAGTCTGGGAACTGCATTAATTGCACTAAGCACATCTGCAACAATTGAATTTACAGGATACAGTAGCATGTGGTCCTGGTACTACTATGGGAACACACTTGTAGCTGCCGATTTCCTATTCTGATTTCACATCCATGTTAATAATCTGCACTTGTGTCTGTCCTCTCCCACTAGATGGGCAATCTTGTTTCAGATGTCCCCTCCCTCCATAGCCATAACATCTTTTGAAACTAATCTCTGCTTGGCTGTGTACGTGTCACATACCTTCCTCATCCCCTCTGAATCACCGTTGTGCATTGTGGACTAGGCGTTATGGATTCCAAGAGAGGCTGCCAAAGAAATCATCACAGGCACAGTCTTTTGATTGATTCTTTTGTTTCCTCTTATTAAACTTCTCTATCTGGGGTGATACTGGTCTATGGTCTCCTCCTTGTCTTGTATAGCTTCTTGCAAATCCATAGACAGCTCACCAAAAATTTGTATAGTTAACTCTGGAAGGCGGTGCATAAACAGCCACCCAAAGTCAATTGTTTTCTTCTTAACTGGAGCATTTTTTAGTTCCAGCTAGTCAGTTCAGACATTATGGACTTTTTTCACCATTGGTACTCCAGCAGCTATAGAACACAAAGATGCTAAATCACCCCAAGTAGCATCATATTTCATTTGGATATGTTCTATGCCTTTATAAGATTCTTATTGCTGGGATTAGCTGGGTCTAGCTGCTCTGAGAACATCGCCAAACCAGAGATTGGAGCTGCAGGAAGATGATTTGCATTTTCCCTGTGCAATCTGGGAAGAGCAAAGAATCACTGTAAGCTGAAAGATTGTTGGGATTAGCTGGGTCTAGCTGTTTGGAGGACATCGCCAAACCAGAGGTTGGAGCTGCAGGAAGATCATTTGCTTATTCCCTGTGCATTCTGGGAAGAGCAAAGAATCACTGTAAGCGGGAAGATTGCTGGGATTAGCCTGGTCTAGCTGATTGAAATGACTCTACCTACAAAGAGCAGAGGAGGAAGAGGTACAACAAGAAGTTACTCTACCAACAAAGAGCAGAGGAGAAAGAGGTACAGCAAGGTACAGAGGTACCCACAAATAACTGTGTAGTAAATGCACAGTCCTCTTGAATGGAGAAAAAAAAGTGCTGTTGTAAAGAAGAAAAGGAGAGTGGTGGTTGTGAGGGATTCCCTATTGAGAGGAACAGAGGCCGCTATCTGCAGACCTGACACCTCATGAGAGGTGTGCTGTATTCCAAGTGCACAAATCAAAGATGTGTCTGATCGACTGTCAAGACTCTTCACTCCTACGGAACACCACTCATTGCTACTAATACATGTAGGGACCAATGACCCTGCAGAAAAGGACCTTGCAACTATTTGCAGAGACTTTGAAGACCTCAGAAAGAAAATTGAAGGAGCTAGGAGCATAACTGGTCTTCTCATCCATCCTCCCAGTGGATGGCCATGGAATAAGAAGATGGAACAGGATTCTAGAGATGAACAACTGGCTATGTTGATGGTGCTGTCAGTAAAGATTTGGATTCCTAGACCATGGAGTGAATTACCTATATGGTGGACTGCTTGCAAGTGAAGGTTTGCACCTTACAAAAACAGGTAAGCATATATTTGGTGGGAGCCGTGCTTCACTCATTAGGAGAGCTTTAAACTAGAACAATATGGAAAGTGAAGTGAAAGGCCAGGTAAAAAATATACAGCTAAGCAATACATTTGAGAACCTCGCAATTAGAAGTGGAAAGAAAGAATAAAGACAAAAATTCAGAAGGAAAGTAGAGGAGCAAAAGACAATGATCACAAACTAAAATGTTTTTACACAAATGCCCAGAGCATAGGAAAAAAACAAGGAGAATTGGAGCTCAAAGCACAGGAAGAGAAATATAATATTATAGGCATCACAGAAACATGGTGGAATGATACATATGATTGGAATACAAGGCTTGAAGGATACAACTTATTTATAAGAAGCAGAACAAAAAAAGGGGGAGCAGATATTGCATTGTATGTTAGGAAAACATTAAAGGGGTTGTCCCGCGAAAGCAAGTGGGGTTATACACTTCTGTATGGCCATATTAATGCACTTTGTAATATACATCGTGCATTAAATATGAGCCATACAGAAGTTATTCACTTACCCACTCCGTTGCTGGCGTCCCCGTCTCCATGGATCCGTCTAATTTCGGTGTCTTCTTGCTTCTTTAGACGCGCTTGCGCAGTCCGGTCTTCTGCTGTGTGCTCGCGCCGGAGAGCTGGTCTGCGCGTCGTCATCGTAGCTCCGCCCCGTCACGTTGTGCCGATCAGCCAATTAGGTGGCTGTAATCAGCAGTGGAATGCAAGACATCCACGGTGCACCATGGGAGAAGACCCGCAGTGCACCATGGGAGAAAACCGCGGAGCATCATTGGGAAAGGACCAGCGGCCATCTTTAAAGAAGAAATTTTAAAAGTTCACGAAACGAGGTACTGGTAAGTAGAAACGCTCTTTTATAACGCTTTCCAAGGGTAGTGTACTATGTTTGCTTTAGCAGGGGGACTGGGAGGAGAAAAAAATTTGATTTCTGCCGCAGGACAACCCCTTTAATCTCCACAGAGATTCAAGCTTCAGAGCATGGTAATTCTGCAGAAACTGTTTGGGTAAGAATACAAGGAAAGAACAACAGAACACCATTGTAGTCATTTACTATAGGCCGCTTGGACAAGCAGAAGATATTGATGAACTCTTTCTACATCAGATGACCAAGCTCTCAAAGTATGACATAGTGATCATGGGAGATTTTAACTAGCCAGAGATTTGTTGGGAATCTCTCTCAGGTAAAAGTAATGGATCCAAAAAATTCTTATCCGCTCTTGCTGAGAACTTTATCTTCCAAAAAGTCGGAGAGAAAACAATTGGATTTGCTATCTTGGACCTAATTCTTACCAACAGGGAGGAAATGGTTGAGGAAGTAAGAGTGGCTGGGACCTTAAGAGGCAGTGATCATGCTATCCTTGAATTTTGGATAAAAAGGGGAGGAAGACCGAAAAAACTTAGACCTGAAGGTTGGATTTCAGAAAGGCCGATTTTAATGAACTCAGAAAGAGGGTAGGAATAGTGATGAGCTACCCAAATGCTTGGGTCCGTGTTATTCGAGTCGAGCTTTTCGTAAAATTCGAGAGATCTACTCCAGTAACGAACCCTATGGACTACAATGGGAGACTCGAGCATTTTTGTATGTGGGAGGCCGGGTCCCAAGCTTTTTTTTTTGTGGTTTTCTCTCTCTCTCTCTCTCTCTCTGCCTGCCAGCCAAAAAAATTTCTCATTGACGCACACTGCATCGCGGCGGGGAGAGGCCAAAACAGGCACGTCACAGCGGGGAGGAGCCAAAAACTGGGGCGGGGTCAAACACAGCGTGATGCTCGTTCAAGTAACAAGCACCATCGAGTATGCTAATACTCAATCGAGAATAAAGCACGGCAGAGTACGCTCGCTCAACTCTAAGTAGAAAGAATCCAATGGCTGGATGTTCTTAAGGACCGAAATGTCCAAAAAGGTTGGGAAATATTGTGAATTGATATTCTTAAGCAAAATCATTAGCAATCCCTAAAAGAAGGAAGAATAGGAAGTATTTAAAGATACCAGGATGGATGAACACAGAATTTACACCCTTGTTAAAAAGAAAAATATGTTTATCAAATGAAAAGAGAGGGGAATATCTAAAGAAGAATATAATGCAATCTGCAAAAACTGTAGGGCCAGTGTTAGAAAAGGCTTGCAACAGAGGCCAAAAGCAATAAAAAGGATTTGGGGGGTATGTCAAAAGCAAAAGAAAAGTCAAAGATGCTATTAGATGCTTACAAGATGAAAATGATGAATTGGTTAAGAATGATCTTGAGAAGGCTGAACTTTTACATTCCTATTTTGTATCTGTTTTCTCTCAGAAAGTAGATGGAACATCAAATGATCTTCCCTGTGCTGTTGTGAGCATAAAGGAATGCAGGCTATCTATAAGCAGAGAGATGATGAGGGAACACTTAGCTAACTTATATGAATTCAAGTCTCAAGGTCCATATGAATTACATCCTAGGATACTAAAGAAAGCAGCGGAGGTAATTGTTGAACCACTCGCCATAATCTTTGAAAATTCCTGAAGAACACGAGAAGATCCAGAAGTTTGGAAAAGGGCAAATGTTGTCCCTATCTTTAAAAAAGGGAAGAAGGTAGATCCAGGAAACTACAGGCTTGTGAGCCTGACTTTTATACCGGGAAAGATCTTTGAACAAATTATTAAACAGCACGTATGCAAGTACTTAAATTAAAATGGAGTAATTGACCAGAGCCAGCATCGGTTTGTAACAAACAAATTATGCCAGACTAATCTAATTTCCTTCTATGACAGCATCACCAACTGGGTTGATGAGGGACATGTGGTGGATATAGTTTATCTTGACCTTAGTAAAACATTTGACAACGTATCTCATACCATACTTATTGAAAAAATGACCAAATATGGGATTGACAAGGCAACTGTTAAATGGGTTCACAACTAGCTAAGTGATCGTACTCAAAGAGTGGTCAGAAATGGCTGCACATCCAAGTGGAAGAATTTATCAAGGTGGGTACCACAAGGCTCTGTCCTACGCCCAATGTTGTTCAGCATTTTTATAAATGATCTTAAGGAGGGAATTGATGGGAAACTGACCACATTTGCCAACACCACAAAGCTAGGAGGGATAACTAACACTAGGGAAGAGAGAGAGTATTTAAAAAGATCTAGAAAAGCTTTACCAGTAGGCAGCGACTAACAGAATGGTATTTAACAAGGAGAAATGCAAAATCCTACATCTGGACAAATAAAACGAAGAAAGCACATACAGAATGGGAGGAATTGGGCTAAGCAGCACATGTACAAAAGACTTGGGTATACTAATAGATCATAGACTGAACATGAGTCAACAATGGGATGCAGCAGCAAACACAATTCTGGGATGTATTAAGAGAAGCATAGAGTCTAGATTACGTGAGGTAATTATCCCCCTCTACTCTTCCATGGTCAGACCTCATCTTGAATGCTGTGTCCAGTTCTGGGCACCCCACTTTAAAACAGACATAGACAAACTAGAGCAAGTTCAGAGAAGAGTTACCAAGATTGTGAGCGGTCTGCAAATCATGTCCTATGAGAAACGGTTAAAGGATCTGTGAAAGTTTAGCTTGCAAAAAAGAATGCTTAGAGGAGACTTAATAGCTGTCTACAAATATCTGAAGGGCTGTCAAAGTGCAGAGGGATCAGCTCTATTCTCATTTGCACAAGGAAAGACCAGAAGCAATGGGATGAAACTGTAAGGGCTCAGTCAGACGGGTGTTTAATGTGCGAATTTATGTGCGCCAAAACGCATGGACAAAAAAATTGCGTTACCAAAGCAAGCGGCATGCAGATAAAATGCACTTAGTCGCGTTTTTGCGCACATGAACTGCGCTGCCCGCTTACCAATCAGAGGCAGCTCTCAGCTGTCATTCAATAGCTGAGTGCTGCCTCTGATTAGTCACAGTGCTCAGCCAATCAGAGCCAGCCCTTTCAGCCGGCGAGAAGACCCGGCTGTAGAGAGAAGACCCGGCTGGATGCGCCTGAGTTCTGGCAGCTGCAGAGAGGTGAGTATATATATTTCTTTTATTATTTACACATTGTAGGAATGATTTTCAGGAGAAGGGCTTATATTTAAAACCCTTCCCCGTAAATCACTGCAGGGCTTGCTGGCAGCCCATTGCTTTAAGTAAAGCCGGCTGTAGCGCCGGCTCCATTGAATTCAATAAGAGAACATCATGCTCCTGTGCCACAGCTGTGACAGCTGTGCCAGAGGATCGCGATCTTCACTGTATGTTCTCAATGGGGTTGGTTCTGCTGCCGCTGGCCCCATTAAGCACAAGGTAAAACCCCTGGATGCTACAGCATCCAGGGGTTTCACTTAAAAAAAGACGGATGCCACAATTACCTGCGTTTAACCCTTTCCAATCCAATTTTTTTGCCACGCTCATTTTTCCCAGCTCCAATTTATTTTGTGCGGGAAAGAGGTTGGTGGATTACTTGGAACAACAACATAGAAAACCACACAAATAAATTACCTAATGATTTTATTAGCACTTTTAGATAAATTAAAAGGTTTTTATTTATTTTGACTTATAATTTTTTAGCGCGTGATACTTTTTGAAACAAATTGCAGGATGAAGTCCAGGCTTCCTAGTACATGTTTCACAGTAAGGCCGCCTGCAGATGGCCAGGTCGGATCTGGCTGCGAGAATTCTCGCAGCGGGACCCGACCCGAGTGTCTGCAGAGAGCAGCACGGGCACTCACCTCTCCCGCGGCCCCGGCTCTCTCATGTGCCAGCTGCTGGGCAGCCGGCGCATGCACAGAGCGGGGCCGGCGGCCGGTGAGTGACGTTTCTATGCGGGGCTCTGCGAGCCCTGCACAGAAATAGAGCATGCCGCGATTTGTTTGCCACGCGGTCAAATCGCGGCCGTCTGCCTAGGATTGCGTTTGTTAACGCAATCCTATGGCAGCTTCCAGGGGCGGAAATTCCGCAGGAAATCCCGCCGCGGAAGTTTCGCTCATGTGCAGGTCCCTAAAAGGTGGTTTCTCTCCTTCCCACTTTCTCATTTCTTTTGCTCACTATTATGTCAATAAGCGAGCTGCAAACAGCACTGATCAGCACTGGATTCTTCATTTACTGAAAGCCAGATGTTCCTTCTCCTCTGCCCTGCTGCCCTGTATTCTCCGACATACAGGAGGGGAGAAAGAACATGAGTGCAGTCAGTAAATGAAGAGCCCAGCGCTTATCAGTGCTGATAGTGAATGCCCGAATGTGCTTCCCTCCCCCTCTCTGCTGCCGGAGAACACCCAACACACTTTTATGTCAGTAAGTGAGCTGGGAACAGGGGTGCATTCAGTAAATGCAGAATGGAGCGCTGTCCAGTGCTCTTTCCACTCATGTTCTTTCTCCCCTCCTGTATGTCGGAGAATACAGGGCAGAGGAGAAGGAATATCTGGCTTTCAGTAAATGAAGAATCCAGCGCTGTTCAGTGCTGTTTGCAGCTCGCTTATTCACGTGTGTCGGGTGGCCTCTGTCAGCAGAGCGTGGGAGGAAACAGCATGTCGGGTCTGTCCCGACATCGGAGCTATAGAGGAAAATGATGATGTCGGGGCAGCCCCGACAGTTGATTGGAAAGGGTTAAAAGTCCGCTGCCCTATATTTACTGTTGCGCATTTTTGTATGCGGGTAAATATCGTGC
This sequence comes from Eleutherodactylus coqui, assembly GCF_035609145.1. Lineage (NCBI taxonomy): Eukaryota > Metazoa > Chordata > Amphibia > Anura > Eleutherodactylidae > Eleutherodactylus > Eleutherodactylus coqui. Next base: position 66,938,879 of record NC_089847.1, on the reverse strand, counting down.
ATATGATCGCTGCCACTGAAAGCATTGGTTCTATATAGATGCGGATCGCAAACGCAGGTAATATATGCACATAAAAGCACCCGTCTGACTGAGGCCTAAAAAATTTAATAAAAGTCTTGCAATATCCTGTACAGAAAAATGGTACTAATGAATGCTACAGTTAACAATTAGAGATGAGCGAGCAGCAAAATGCTCGGGTGCTCGTTACTCGAGTCGAACTTCCCGCGATGCTCGAGGGTTCGTTTCGAGTAACGAACCCCATTAAAGTCAATGGGCGAACCGAGCATTTTTGTATGTGACCTATGCTCCGCTTAGGTTTTCATTTGTGAAAATCTGGGAAATTCAAGAAAGCGATGGGAACGACACAGAAACGGATAGGGCAGGAGAGGGGCTACATGCTGGGCTGCATCTCAAGTTCCCAGGTCCCACTATTAAGCCACAATAGCGGCAAGAGTGCCCCCTCATTAGCAAGGCATACCTTAGTTAAGCACCACACTACCACCAACAAAGCACAATCACTGCCTGCATGACACTCCGCTGCCACTTCTCCTGGGTAACATGCTGCCCAACTGCCCATTTCAGTAATAGTAGCAGTCAAGACAGGCCCCAGTAGCAATTCCAAAGCAGCAGTATAGGGGGACCACAGTATTAGTTCCATTTCAGTAGTAGTTGCAGTCTAGACAGGCCCCAGTAACATATCACTAGCAGCAGTATAGGGGGAGCACAGTATTAGTTGCATTTGAGTAGTAGTAGCAGTCTGGACAGGCCCCAGTAACATATCACTAGCAGCAGTATAGGGGGAGCACAGTATTAGTTCCATTTCAGTAGTAGTAGCAGTCTAGACAGGCCACAGTAACATATAACTTGCAGCAGTATAGGGGGAGCACAGTATTAGTTCCATTTCAGTAATAGTAGCAGTCTAGACAGGCCCCAGTAACAATTCCAAAGCAGCAGTATAGGGAGAGCACAGTATTAGTTCCATTTCAGTAGTAGTAGCAGTCTAGACAGGCCCCAGTAACATATCACTAGCAGCAGTATAGGGGGAGCACAGTCTTAGTTCCATTTCAGAAATAGTAGCAGTCAATACAGGCCCCAGTAACAATTCCGAAGCAGCAGTATAGGGGGAGCACAGTATTAGTTCCATTTCAGTAGTAGCAACAGTCAAGACAGGCCACAGTAACATTCCCGTTGCAGCAGTTTAGGGAGATAACAGTCTCTTTCACATTTCAATAGTTGCAGTATAGACAAGGCCCCAGTTACATTTATGTAGCAAAAGTGTAGGCCAACCCCACACACCTTGCTGTACCATGAGTGCAGGTGAAGCCCATAAAAATTACTAGGATTACACTGTAGGCGGGGGCCCCAAAAAATTGGTGTACCAACAGTACTAATGTACCTCAGAAAAATTGCCCATGCCCAACCAAGAGGGCAGGTGAAACCCATTAATCGCTTTGGTTACTGTGGCTTAATTTGTAACTAGGCCTGTAGGCAGAAACACTTCTGTGAGAAACATAAAGGAAATTTAAATACTTTCTCATTCTTTGGCATTGAAAAAGTTACAAACAAAAAGAGAGGAACGATTAACCCGGATAAAGTGTTTAAAAGGGAAGCGTTTTGGATATTAAACTTAAACACAAGATTCCCGAAAGGAATGAATTATAAAACAGACCTTTTATACATTTATTAGTTACAGTGGATACTGTTCATTAAAAAATAGTTATTAATCCCAACATAATCCTACTTGGCCAATAACATATAATGTACTGTTATTAATTACAATATGTTGCTACTCGCATTACCTCATATTAACAATTTGTGTCTAATTTCTGTGTTGCTGCTGGAAAGTCCTTTTCATTTCTTCATTGTTTTATTTTTATTTTTATTCATTATTTTTTCTTGCTTCTGTAACGATGTCATATTGATTCATATCTCATGTTATTAAGTGGAGCATATTATAGATAAATGTTCATGTTTATGTATTGTTGGATATACTATGCATATATGTAGAAACCAAGACAAGTTCCTGCAGGAGGGACAGGTTTTGGTAATTGAAATAGCAGATTGCCATGGGTTAATTGCACATATGTTTTTAATTCACTTATTTTCACTAAACCTTTTTAAGGTTTGCATAATGGCTTTGTAAGTCAGAGGTGAACAAGGTTTCATAACCGAAACGCGTTCTCTGTATTATTCAAGCACCATAAAGAAAATAAAAAGCAAGTTTTTTCCACAATAAGCTGTATTCCTGCAATTGGATTGTTTTGCGTTTATTCCACTATAGCTCTACGCTGCTCATAGAGCCTGGCCAACTAGTGGAGTGTAGAGTTTCACTGTGTGGGCACGTCGCACAGCAGTCGGTGCACTGGCAGATTAACCCGATGTTGCAGGGTCCGCAGGGTGGCAGTGTCCGTGTTGGACTTGCGGAAATGTGCGGTGAGCCGGCGCACCTTTCCGAGCAGGTCTCACAAGCGTGGGTAGCTTTTCAGAAAGCGCTGAACCACCAAATTAAAGACGTGGGCCAGGCATGGCACATGCGTGTGGCTGCCGAGCTGCAGAGCCGCCACCAGGTTACGGCCGTTGTCACACATGACCATGGCTGGTTGGAGGCTCAGCGGCGAAAGCCAGCGGTCGGTCTGCTCTGTCAGACCCTGCAGCAGTTCGTGGGCCGTGTGCCTCTTCTCTCCTAAGCTGAGTAGTTTCAGCACGGCCTGCTGACGCTTGGCCACCGCTGTGCTGCCACGCTGTGCGACACCAACTGCTGGCGACGTGCTGCTGCTGACACATCTTGATTGCGAGACAGAGGTTGCGTAGGAGGAGGAGAGTGGTTTAGTGGAGGAAGCATACACCGCCGCAGATACCAGCACCGAGCTGGGGCCCGCAATTCTGGGAGTGGGTAGGACGTAAGCGGTCCCAAGCTCTGACTCGGTCCCAGCCTCCACTAAATTCACCCAATGTGCCGTCAGGGAGATATAGTGGCCCAGCCTGTGCTTGTCCACGTGTCCGTTGTTAAGTGGACCTTGCCAGTAACCGCGTTGGTGAGGGCGCGTACAATGTTGCGGGAGACGTGGTCGTGCAGGGCTGGGACGGCACATCTGGAAAAATAGTGGCGACTGGGAACCGAGTAGCGCGGGGCCGCCACCGCCATCATGTTTTTGAAAGCCTCCGTTTCCACAAGCCTATACGGCAGCAGCTCCAGGCTGATCAATTTGGCTATGTGCACGTTTAACGCTTGAGCGTGCGGGTGCGTGGCGGCGTACTTGCGCTTGCGCTCAAACAGTTGCGCTAGCAACGGCTGGACGCTGCACTGAGAGACATTGCTGGATGGGGCCGAGGACAGCGGAGGTGAGGGTGTGGGTGCAGGTCGGGAGACGGTCGTGCCTGTGTCCTGAGAGGGGGGTTGGATCTCAGTGGCAGGTTGGGGCACAGGGGGAGAGGCAGTGCTGCAAACCGGAGGCGGTGAACGGCCTTCGTCCCACCTTGTGGGGTGCTTGGCCATCATATGCCTGCGCATGCTGGTGGTGGTGAGGCTGGTGGTGGTGGCTCCCCGGCTGATCTTGGCACGGCAAACCTTGCACACCACAGTTCGTCGGTCGTCTGCACTCTCAGTGAAAAACTGCCACACCTTTGAGCACCTCGGCCTCTGCAGGGTGGCATGGCACGAGGGGGCGCTTTGGGAAACAGTTGGTGGATTATTCGGTCTGGCCCTGCCTCTACCCCTGGCCACCGCACTGCCTCTTCCAACCTGCCCTGCTGCTGCACTTGCCTCCCCCTCTGAAGACCTGTCCTCAGTAGGCTTAGCAAACCAGGTGGGGTCAGTCACCTCATCGTCCAGCTGCTCTTCATCCGAATCCTCTGTGCGCTCCTCCCTCGGACTTACTGCCCTTACTACTACCTTACTGATAGACAACTGTGTCTTATCGTCATCGTCCTCCTCACCCACTGAAAGCACTTGAGACAGTTGCCGGAAGTCCCCAGCCTCATCCCCGGACCCCGGGAACTTTCCAAAGGTTGGGCATCGGTCACGACAAACTCCTCCGGTGGGAGAGGAACCATTGCTGCCCAATCTGGGCGGGGGCCCGAGAACAGTTCCTGGGAGTCTGCCTGCTCCTCAGAATGTGTCATTTTCATGGAGTGAGGAGGCTGGGAGGAAGGAGGAGCAGCAGCCAGAGGATTCAGAGTTGCAGCTGTGGACGGCGTAGAAGACTGGGTGGTCGATAGATTGCTGGATGCACTTTCTGCCATCCACGACAGGACATGCTCACACTGCTCAGTTTCTATTAAAGGTCTACCGCGTGGACCCATTAATTGTGAGAGGAATCTGGGGAGCCAGAAACTTGACTCTCTCCTAATCCCGCAGCAGTTGGCTGCAATACACCTGGACCAGGAGCTCGGCCTGTGCCCACACCCTGACTTGGGCCTCCGCGTCCTCGCCCGCGTCCACGTCCTCTAGGCCTACCCCTACCCCTCAGCATGGTGTATTACGAGTAGAGCAGAAACAGAACGCTGTAATTAAATGTGCCGCTTATTGGCCTGTGGTTGAAGGCTGACTTTGCTTACGGAACACACAGAAGAGCCAGGAAACAATTATGCGCAAGCCTGTAGTGAGACCTAGGTGCGTATGACTGAGCTACTGGAATTCACAAGGCAGAACCAGTCAAGTGGCCAAAGGCCAGTGGTAGGCCTTAAGTATTTTGCTTCAATTTTTTAAAATGGTGAGCTGAAAAACCAGACAGACACCGTATGCAGCGTATATATGTATACTCTTTCCCTCTGACGGGATGACGGCAATCATGTAACGGACACAGCAGAGCTAGGAAACAATTATGCGCAAGCCTGCTGTAATGCTTAGCTGGGTTATAATGAGCGACTACTACCCCCAGCAGACACGCAGTAAACTGTACACGGTCACAGGCTTGGCTGGGTAATAATGAGCGACTACTTCCCCTCGCAGACACGCAGTAAACTGAAGACGATCACAGGCAGCCAAAATATAGTATTTTTTTCCAATTTTTAGGAAAAAGCCCTCTGCCTATATAGCCTGTATATGGATTTCCCTGTTGGAGGATGACTGTGGTTATTGAAAGCACAGTGCAGCCAGAAAAAATTATGCGCAAGGCTGGGGATTAATGAGCGACTACTACCCCCAGCAGACGCGCAGTAAACTGAAGACGGTCACAGGCAGCCCAAATATAGTATTTTTTCCAATTTTTGGGAAAAAGCCCACTGTCTATATAGCCTGTATATGGATTTCCCTGTTGAAGGATGACTGTGGTTATTGAAAGCACAGTGCAGCCAGAAAAAATTATGCGCAAGGCTGCAGTAACACCTAGCTGTGTATTAATGAGCGACTACTACCCCCAGCAGACACGCAGTAAACTGAACACGGTCACAGGCAGCCCAAATATAGTATTTTTTTCCAATTTTTGGGAAAAAGCCCACTGTCTATATAGCCTGTATATGGATTTCCCTGTTGAAGGATGACTGTGGTTATTGAAAGCACAGTGCAGCCAGAAAAAATTAAGCGCAAGGCTGCAGTAACACCTAGCTGGGTATTAATGAGCGACTACTACCCCCAGCAGACACGCAGTAAACTGAACACGGTCACAGGCAGCCCAAAGATTTTTCTTTCCAATTTTTTTGAAAAAGCCCACTGCCTATATAGCCAGTATATCTCTTTCCCTGTACCACTGTCCCTGCCTCACCAGTACTGCCCCTATACTCAGTAAAATGACTGCAGACTGAGTACGCTATGGTCTGCATGCCCGATATACAAAAAAAAATAAAAATTTGCAAAACTGCTAAAAGCAGCCTCAACAGTACTGCACACGGTCAGCTGTGGCCCTAAGAAGGACCGTTGGGGTTCTTGAAGACGAAGATAACAGCCTAACACTCTCCCTATAGCAGCTACAGCAAGACGGCACTTTCCCTAATGTCTCTCAGCGTGCATCTGTGGCGAGCCGTGGCCAGCCCCAGTTTATATACTCAGGTGTCACCTGATCTCCCCAGCCACTCACTGCAGGGGGGTGGGATAGGGCTGGAACTTCACAGGAGGAAGTTGTAATGCCTTCCCTGTGTTTCTATTGGCTAGAAAACAGCGCAAAATTTTCTGGGAAGAAAATGGAAGTGACTCAAACACCGCATGGTGCTCTTCTCAAGTAACGAGCATCTCGAGTACCCTAATACTCGAACGAGCATCAAGCTCGGACGAGTACGCTCGCTCATCTATATTAACAATCCAAAAAGAAGCCCTCATATGGCCATGTTGATGGACAAATAAAAAGGTATGGCTTATGAAAAGTGGAGATGCTGTGCACTGTGCTGATTTCTGTAGGAAGCAGACAGCTCAGTTCCTACTGCAGTGTCCCGGCTTGATATTCCTGGAAATGTTACTATTGATGAGAATCACCTGTAACATAAAGCATGAGCACTGCAGTGAGAATAGAACAGCATGCTTCTTGCAGAAATCAGCTCAGTGCATGAACACACTGACCCAATGAAGAGCTGATCAGTGTAAGCCTGGAAAGTGACCCTCACCCCACCCCCACCCCTACAGATCTACTTGTGTTGGTTTATTATCGGAGTAGGCCATCAGTAGTTTACAACTGGACTTACCCCTTTAAGGCTAAGTTCTCATCACATTCAAGCATTTTGTTTAGTTGGACACTGCCCTGAATGTACTCATATGCACTAGCTGATATACCTGGCTTTGTAGTCGTGGTTAGTTCAGAGGAACCAAGGAATAAAATATCTAAACACACAAAGGAGCATTAGATTCTCCTCAGACTGTATGTACTGATGTCCCTCTGCAGAAAGTGCCACCCCTCCAATTCTCCTCACTTTTTACCCTTAAATCTACCCTCCCCCCCTTTTATTCAAATTTACCACCAGACTGGAGGTCTCAGCACCTTCTCGGTCTTAAAGGCAGAGTCCATGCCTGCAGTTCATGGCAGCTTTCTTATGCTCAGTAAATGCACACAGATGTGACTTAGATAATTTTTAGTATATGCACAGAGAGGAGCATTAGATTGTCCTCAGTATATACACGTATAGGTGAGATAGATTCTTCTCAATATACTAATCATTTCTCTAGCCTTTAAGGTTTCTGAGAAAAAAAACTGGCTCATGTATCACAGATTTTTTCATGCTTAGAATTGATTGCTGAAGTTGAAACCCCTTTACTTTTTCTACGTTGGACCTAAAGAATGTTCATGCCAAACTTCACGCTTGTACAACACCAGGAAAATATTTAACATAGGGGGTCACTTACTTTTCAATTAGAATTGAATAATCAAGTTGCAACCCCTTTAATTTTCCTATTCAGGGCCTAAAGAACGGTTGTGCCAAATGTAATTTATTATGCAATACCGGGATGTTAAATTACATAGGGTTGCACTTACTTTAGCACTTAGTATTGAATAATCGAGTTGTGATCCCTTTACTTTTCCTATTCAGGACCTAAGAAATGGTCATGCCAAATTTCAAGTTTGTACAACACCGGGAAGTTAAATGACATAGGGGTGCACTTACTGTTGTACTTAGCATTGAATAATCGAGTTGTAACACCTTTACTTTTACTATTTAGGGCCTAAGGAATGGTCGTGCCAAATTTGAAGTTTCTAAGACACCGGATACATAACCTAGGATACATAACCTAATTCACTTAATTTTGCACTTAGCATTTAATAATTGAGTTGATACCCCTATACTTTTCCTATTTAGGAACTAAGGAATGCTTGTTTTAGAATTAGATACATAACATAAGTGTGTGCACTTACTTTTGCAATTAGCATTGAATAATCAAGTTGTAACCCCTTTACTTTTTCTATTTAGGAACAAAGAAATGGTTGTGCCAAATTTCAAGTTTGTAAGTCACTGGCAAGTTACATAACATGGGGGTGCACTTACTTTTGCACCTAGCATTGAATAATACTCAAGTTGTTACCACTTTACTTTTCTTACTAAGGACCCAAAGAATAGCCGTGCCAAATTTCACGTTCGTACGACACCGACAAGTTAGAGAATTAGATTAGGTGCGTTACATAGGGGTGCACTTAATTTTGCAATTAGCATTAAACAATCGTGTTATGACTAGAGATAAGCGAGCATACTCATCCGAGCTTGATACTCGTTCGAGTATTAGGGTGTTCGAGATGCTCGTTACTTGAGACGAGTACCACGCGATGTTCGAGTCACTTTCATTTTCTTCCCTGAGAAATTTGCGCGCTTTTCTGGCCAATAGAAAGACAGGGAAGGCATTACAACTTCCCCCTGCAACGTTCAAGCCCTATACCACCCCCCTGCAGTGAGTGGCTGGCGAGATTAGGTGTCACCCGAGTATTAAAATCTGCCCGCCCGCGGCTCGCCACAGATGCATTCTGACATAGTTCAGGGAAAGTGCTGTTGGTGCCGGAGCTGCTATAGGGAGAGTGTTAGGAGTGATTTTAGGCTTCAAGAACCCCAACGGTCCTTCTTAGGCCATAGAAATCGCAGATTGCACCTATGTGCGATCTGCGATTCCTGTTCTCTTCTCTATATGCGCTCAATGGGGCCGGCGGCAGCAGCGCCGACCCCATTGAGAACATATAGAAGACAAATCATTCTTCTCTGCCACAGCTGTAACAGCTGTGACAGAGAAGAACGATGTTTGCCCATTGAATTCAATGGAGCCGGCAATACAGCAGGTTCCACTGAAAGCAATGGGCTGCCGGCGATCGCGGGATGAATTGTCGGGAAGGGCTTAAATATATAAGCCCTTCCCTGCAATTCATCCAGAAATGTGTTACAATAAAAATATATACCGTATATACCGGCGTATAAGGTGACGGGGCGTATAAGACGACCCCCCAACTGTCACCTTATACGCCGGGAATACAGCGGAGCAAAGAATAAAAATCATTACTCACTTCCCCCGGCGTTCTGCGGTGCTGCTGCAGGCTGTCGCTCCCTCCTGGTCCCCGGCAGAGCATTGCTTTCTGGACGCAGGGCTTTAAATCCCCGCCTCCAGAAAACACACGTGCCTTTAGCCAATCACAGCCAATGACAATGATGTCATTGAATGGCTGTGGGACCTGTGAACTTGAGATGCAGCCCAACATGTAGCCCCTCGCCTGCCCTATCCGTTGCTGTGTCGTTCCCATCACTTTCTTGAATTGCCCCGATTTTCACAAATGAAAACTTTAGCGAGCATTGGCGATATACAAAAATGCTCGGGTCGCCCATTGACTTCAATGGGGTTCGTTACTCGAAACGAACCCTCGAGCATCGCGAAAATTTCGTCCCGAGTAACGAGCACCCGAGCATTTTGGGGCTCGGTCATCTCTAGTTATGACCCCTTTGCTTTACCTATTTAGGACCTAAGGATTGGTCATGCCAAATTTCAAGTTTGTACGACACCGAGAAGTTACATAACATATAGGTGCACTTACTTTTGCATTTACCATTGAATAATCGAGATGTGACCCATATACTTTTTCTCTTTAGGACCTAAAGAATGCTCATTGTAAATTTCACGTTTGTATGATATCGGGAATTAGATTAGGTACATTCCATTGGGGTACACTTACGTATGCAATTAGTATTGAATGATCAAGTTGTGACCACTTTACTTTTCCAATTTAAGACTTTAAGAATGGTCATGTAAAATTTCATATTTGTACGACACTGGGAAGTGCACTTAGTTTTGCAAATATCATTGAATAATCGAGTTGTGACCCCTTTACTTTTCCTATTTAGGATGTAAGGAATGCTCGTGCCAAATTTCATATTTGTACGACACGGGGAAGATATAGAATTAGATTAGGTACATTGAATTATTCAGTTGTGACCCTTAAACCTTTCCTATGTAGGACCTACGGAATGGTAGCGCCAAATTTAAATTTTGGACGACAACGTGAAGTTGCATAACATAGGGGTGCACGTACTTTTGCACTTAGCATTGAATAACCAAGTTGTGTCCCTGTTACTTTTTCTATTTAGGACCTAAGAAATGGTTAGAGAATTAGATTAGGTGCATGATATAGGGGTGCACTTACTTTTACAATTAGCTTTTAATAATCAAGTTGTGACCCCTTTACTTTTCCTATTTAGGACCTAAAGAATGGGCATGCTAAATTTCAAGTTTGTATGACATCGGGAAGTTACATCACATGGGGGTGATCTTAATTTTGGACTTAGCATTGAATAATATTTGAGTTGTGACCCCTTTACTTTTCCTGTTAAGGGCCTAAAGAATAATCGTGCAAAATTTCCCGGTTGTATGACACTGGGAAGTTAGAGAATTAGCTTAGGTGGATTACATTGCTACAAAAGCACGTAATTTTGTCGTGTGAGAAAATCGCATGTAGCAGCAACGTAATGCTACATTTTTAATGAAAAAACATTACTGAAGCTACAAAGTCTTGTGCACATAGCAGAGATATCGCAGCTATTTTGTAGCAGTGATATTGCTGTTGCCCATGCAGATACAGCCTTATGATAAAATAATCAAGCTTTTTATTTTTAACCCCTTAGTGACCAAGCCTGTTTGCGCCTTAATGACCAGACCAAATTTTGGAAATCTGACATGTGTCACTTTGACATAGAATAACTCCGTAAAGGTTTTGCTTATCCAACTGATTCTGACATTGTTTTTTCGCCACACACTGTACTTCATATAGGTGGTGAAAATAGTCCGATAGAATTTGTGTATATTTATTAAAAGCACCAAAATTGGGAAAATTTTGAAAAAATTTTCATTTTTTCACATTTTCAACTGCGATATCTCAAATATGTGCGAACATACTGTACAAATTCTTTATAAGATAAATATTTCCATCTGTTTACTTTATTCTGGGCGCACATTAGAAAAAGTTCCGTTTTTTTTAACCATTTAAGAGACGTACAAATTTAACATTGATTTTCAGCATTTTGAGGAACACTTTATTTTCCAGCACCAAGCCAAGATTACAAAGGCTCATAGGTGTCAGAATGATAGATACCCCACAAATGACCCCATTTTAAAAACTACACCCCTTAATGTATTCACTGAGGGGGTTGTGAGTATTTTTACCACACAGATTTTTTTCAGGAATTAATGCAATTTAGAGGAGAAAAAAATAAAATTTCATGTTTTTGCAAATATGCCATATAAAAGATGGGATTTTTTTTCTATAATGCACATGAAAATGCGTATTTGCACCCAAAATGGATACCCCCGTTTGTCCTGTGTTCAGAAACATACCCATTGTGGCCCTAGTCTTGTGTTCGTATGCACAACAGGGTCCAAACCGAAAAGAGCAAACGGTGACTTTCAGAACAGTCATTTTGCTTGAAGGCGATTTCAGCCCCATTGCTCAATTGTAAAGCCCTTGATGGACCAAAACGATATAGAATCCCCACAAATGACCCCATTTTGAAAACTAGACCTCTTAATGAATTTATGTAGGGGTGTGCTGCGCATTTTGACCCCACGGTTTTTGAATGAATCTAAGCAAAGCAGAAGGAAAAAATTACGATTTTCATTTTTTTGTCAATCATGTCACTTTTAAACCCGTTTTTTTGTACAGCATACATATGAATGAAGACTTGTACCACAAAATAGATACCCCTGTTTGTCCCTTGTTCAGAAACATACCCATTGTGCCCCTAAAATTATGTCCGTATTCACAACGGGGCCCAAAACGAAAAGAGCAGCCGGTGGCTTTTAGAACAGACATTTTGCTTGAAGGCGTTTTAGGCCCCATTGCCCACTTGTAGACCCCTTGAGCAGCCAAAACGACAGAGGACCACCACAAATGACCCCATTTTGAAAACTAGACCACTTAACGCATACACCTAGGGGTGTATTGTATATTTTAACCCCACAGTTTTTGAATGAATCTGAGCAAAGCAGATGGAAAAAATTACGATTGTAATTTTTTTGGCAATTGTGTCATTTTAAAAACATTTTTTTTGTATAGCGTACATAAGAATAAAAATGTTCACCCCAAAATGGATACCCCCATTTGTCCCGTTTTCAGAGACATACCCATTGTGGCCTTAATATTATGTCTGTATGCACAACAGGACTCAAAAGGAAAGGTGCATCAAACTTCAACTTTGTCTTAAATTTTATGTAATCGCCATTATCTATTGGATAACGGCGATCACGTGACAGGAAACCACTCAGTGCGGCCCTCGGTCACTGCTTCAGGCTCTTGGCTACATTTAGTAGCCAGGAGCAAGGAGACTTTGAATTTCCAGGGCCCTAAACAGCTTTTGCGCTTGCGTCCGCCATTTTGCTAATGGGCACATGCGCCAAAATTGGGGAAAAGTCCGTGTATAAAGATCCCGTCGGGGGTTATCACTGGAGGCCTTAGGTAAGTAATTTCACCTCCCCTCACGTATCTGATCTGTGATTGGAGGTGAAATTTTCACTTCTTTTACTTTTACGTGATCGCCGTTTTTCAATTAGAAAACGGCGTTCATGTGACCAGGAACCGCGTTTTGCGGGCCCCGGTGAAATCTCCAGGCTCTTGGCTACATTTGGTAGCCAGGAGCAGGGAGATTTTAAATTACCATGGCAATCTGTGCCTTTTGCACATGCGTCCGCCATCTTGGCGGCTGGCGCGTGCACAGAAGCCGTGGTGAAGTCCACAGATAAATGCGGTGCCTTAGGTACGTTATTTCATCTCCCCTCACGGATATGATCCGTGAGGGGAGATGAAACTTAAAGTTTTTTTTCTTTTTTTTCAACTTTTTTTTACTTTACATGATCGCTGTTATCCATTGGATTGCAGCGATCATGTGACCGGGAACCACATACAGCAGCTCCCGGTGACATCCCTCTGCTCTCGGCTACACATGGGAAGAATTTTTAAATTTCCCGGGCCACGCGCACCTTCTGAGCCCGTATGACGTCGGGCGCGCATGCGCAGAAGGCGCCGATGGGGCCTGGAGGCTGGGACATCGACGGTCATCGCGGCGAAGGCGGGTGAGTACTTTCTGCTGCCCCGATGGATCCTATCCACCAGGGCAGCTGAATCTTTTACTTTTTTATTAACTTTTACATGATCACCGGCATTCGGTAAATGCCGGCGATCATGTGACCGGAGGTTGGGGACCCGCGGCCCAGAATGGCAGCTCCGGGAGCTGGCAGCATGGAGCTGTCACGTCCTCAGCTTGCAGGGCCTTAATCCCTGCAGGAAACATATTTCTACGTCCTCAGGGAATAAGGCCCAGCAAGCTAGGACGTAAAAAGGCTATGGGCTGGTCGTTAAGGGGTTAAGATATATTCGTAGGCCTTTTTAAAACTTTCCTTAATTCCTATGAAAGGAAATATGCAACAAATTCTGCAACCGAATGGGACTCACTCCAACTCCACAGCCCTGCTCTAAACATGTAAGAGTAGAGTACATTTAGAAATGCAATTAGTTATAACTTTTTTTTTGTTTGCCAAAAGTTATATTTTAAACATTTCCCATTTACAGATTTGCAGTATAACGTGTTTGTATGCTGCTATATGTAATGTTTAGATTAACGCCATAATAAAAAGCATGTCAGACTGTAATGCTGATCTATTCCGAAGAACGTTCTTTATAATGTGATATAGATTTCATCATCTACCAACTGCAGCTGCTCCATAATTCTTCTGTGTGATCTGTTTTCCTATAGCTGGAATAAATAGATTTCCATTTTAAACCTAAAATCTTTCAAACATGTAGTAATTTACATAAGAGACTTACACAATGAAGATTATAGAATTTAGCTCATGCTTTACAGTATATTAGCATCTTTAATTATCTCCAAATTTGTCCATGGATAAATATTTTGATTATTCACATCATTTACAAAGGAGTTCTAATTAGTTTATTAGGAACTAGCCCAATTACCCGATACAGAATGCATGCAATACAAATCATGACATTCTAAGTAAGAAAAAATTATATCAGAACGTATGCATAATAACAATTATGTTTATTTCTATAGCGCCAACTTAATCCGCAGCGCTTTCAAGCATGGGATAAATGCAAACAATACAACAATTACAATGTGAGGTACAATCAGTTTTTAAGGTGCGTCTGAAATTTCGTGCATCAGGAATTTCCCGGACGCCTTGGGGTAGAGCGTTTGAGAGGATGGATGCTGCTTTGGTGAAGTCCTGGAGGCGAGCAAGTAAGGTTCGTATTAGAGGGGTGTTTAGTCTGAGTGTGTTAGCGGATCGGAATGAGCAGGCTGGGTGGTTTACGGACAGGAGGGAGGCGATGTATGATGGTGCGGCGCCATCCAGGGCTTTGTGGGTGAGGAGTTTAAATTTAGTTCTGCAGTGGATGGGCAGCCAATGCAGCGACTGGCATAGTGCAGAGACATCTAAGTAATAGTTGGATAGAAAAATGAGCCTAGCTGCCGCATTTAGTATGGATTGGAGTGGAGCGAGTCTGTTACGGGGGAGGCCGCCGAACAGTAAGTTGCAGTAGTCAAGTTGGAAGTGGATGAGGGCGCCCACAAGTGTCATTAGCATGTCCGTGGTGAGGAATGGATGTATTTTAGCAATATTTCTGAGGTGCATGTGGCATGTTTGAGCCAGAGATTGGATGTGGGAGGTAAAGGAGAGGTCAGAGTCCAGTGTATCCTCAGTGTGTCCCCAAGGCAGCAGGCACCTATGCTGATTAATGCTACGTTAATGTATTAACTTATAATAGACAAATTCAATGATCCTTTCATTTAACATTTTTATTATATAACTGTTACTGCAAGGCCTTTTGATACACAATGTTTCTGGTTTTTCCATTTGGGTCCACGTCGTAGACCTTTATTAAAAACGGAGCAGTGTGAGCAGGTCCTGTCGTGAATGGCAGAAAGTGCATCCAGCAATCTATCGACCAGCCAGTCTTCTACTCCGTCCACTGATGCAACTCTGTATCCTCTGGCTGCTGCTCCTCCTTCCTCCCAGCCTCCTCACTCCATGAAAATGACACATTCTGAGGAGCAGGCAGACTCCCAGGAACTGTTCTCGGGCCCCTGTCCAGATTGGGCAACAATGGTTCCTCTCCCACCGGAGGAGTTTGTCATGACCGATGCCCAACCTTTGGAAAGTTCCCGGGGTCCGGGGGATGAGGCTGGGGACTTCCGGCAACTGTCTCAAGAGCTTTCAGTGGGTGAGGAGGATGATGATGATGAGACACAGTTGTCTATCAGTGAGGTATTAGTAAGGGCAGTAAGTCCGAGGGAGGAGCGCACAGAGGATTCGGAGGAAGAGCCGCTGGACGATGAGGTGACTGACCCCACCTGGTGTGATAAGCCAACTGAGGACAGATCTTCAGAGGGGGAGGCAATTGCAGCCTCAGGACAGATAGGAAGAGGCAGTGGGGTGGCCAGGGGTAGAGGCAGGGCCAGAGCGAATAATCCACCAGCTGTTTCCCAAAGCACCCCCTTGCGCCAAGCCACTGTGCAGGGGCCAAGATGCTCTAAGGTGTGGCAGTTTTTCACTGAGACCGCGGACGACCGACGAACAGTGGTGTGCAACCTTTGTAGAAGAGAGGATACCACGGCACTCGCAAAAACAACCCACGGGAATAAATCCACTCGGGGGGGGGGGGGAGGAAAAATTGTTTTCAAGATTTAGGCGTCAGCAATAAATGCAAAGCCACCCTAGGGGCTATGGACCTATGCCCCATAAAACATGTAGAGTAGACGAGTGGAGGAGGTGGCAGCATAAAATGATGCAGAAAATTATGTCATACAAAAGAACATCTTTGTTGCGTCCAAGTTAAGATAGGCAACGTTTCGACCTATAATTAGGTCTTTTTCAAGCCAAATAACATAAGGATCAGGATATGCAGTCCATGTTCCACTGTGCAACCTTTGTCGCGCCAAGATCAGCAGGGGAGCCACCACCACCAGCCTCACCACCACAAGCATGCGCAGGCATATGATGGCCAAGCACCCCACAAGTTGGGACGAAGGCCGTTCACCGCCTCCAGCTTGCGCCACTGCCTCTCCCCCTGGGTCCCAAGCTGCCACTGAGATCCAACCCACCTCTCACGACACAGGCACAAGCGTCTCCTGGCCTGGACCCACACCCTCACCTCCGCTGTCCTCGGCCCCATCCAGCAATGTCTCTCAGCGCAGCGTCCAGCTGTCGCTAAGAGAATCGTTGGAGCGAAAGCGCAAATATGTCGCCACGCACCCGCACACTCAAGTTATAAATGTCCACATAGCCAAATTGATCAGCCTGGAGATGCTCCCCTACAGGCTTGTGGAAACGGAGGCTTTCGAAAACATGATGGTGGCGGTCCCGCGCTACTGTGTCCCCAGTCGCCACTATTTTTCACGGTGTGCCGTCCCAGCCCTGCACGACCACGTCTCACGCAACATTGTACGCGCCCTCACCAACTCGGTTACTGGCAAGGTCCACTTAACAATGGACACGTGGACAAGCACAGGCGGGCAGGGCCACTATATCTCCCTGACCTCCCAGACCGACCGCTGGCTTTCGCCAATGAGCCTCCAACCGGGCATGGACGTGTGTGACAACGGCCGTAACCTGGTGGCGGCTCTGCAGCTCGGCAGCCACACGCACGTGCCATGCCTGGCACACGTCTTTAATTTGGTGGTTCAGCGGTTTCTGAAAGGCTACCCACACTCGTCAGACCGCCTCGGCAAGATGCGCCGTGTCAGCGCACATTTCCGCAAGTCCAACACGGATGCTGCCACACTGCGGACCCTGCAACATCGGTTTAATCTGCCAGTGCACTGACTGCTTTGCGATGTGCCCACACGGCGGAACTCTATGCTCCACATGTTGTCCCGGCTGTATGAGCAGCGTAGAGCTTTAGTGGAATACCAACTCCAACATGGGCAGCGTAGTGGGAGTCAGCCTCCTAAATTCTTTACAGAGGAGTGGGCCAGGATGGCAGATATCTGCCAGGTCCTTGGAAATTTTGAGGAGTCTACCCTGATGGTGAGCGGCGATGCTGCAATCATTAGCGTCACCATTCCCCTGCTATGCCTGTTGAGAAGTTCCCTGCAAAGCATAAAGGCTGACGCTTTGCGGTCGGAAACGGAGGCGGGGGAAGACTGTATGTCGCTGGATAGTCAGAGCACCCTCATGTCTATATCTCAGCGCGTTGAGGAGGAGGAGGAGCCTGAGGAGGAAGAGACAGCTGGGCCCACTGCAGAGGGTACCCATGCTGCTTGCCTCTCATCCATTTAGCGTGTATGGCCTGAGGAGGAGGAGGAGAATCCTGAAAGTGATCTTCCTAGTGAGGACAGCGATGTGTTGCGTACAGGTACCCTGGCACACATGGCTGACTTCATGTTAGCATGCCTTTCTCGTGACCATCGCGTTAGACGCATTCTGGCCCCTACGGATTACTGGGTGTGCACACTGCTGGACCCACGGTATAAGGAGAACCTTTCCACTCTCATTCCCGAAGAGGAAAGGGGTTTGAGAGTGATGCAATACCACAGGGCCCTGGTGGACAAACTGATGGTAAAATTCCCATCCGACAGCGCTAGTGGCAGAAGGCGCAGTTCCGAGGGCCAAGTAGAAGGGGAGGCGCGGAGATCAGGCAGCATGTTCAGCGCAGGCAGGGGAACACTCTCCAAGGCCTTTGCCAGCTTTATGGCTCCCCAGCAAGACTGTGTCACACCTCCCCAGTCAAGGCTGAGTCGGAGGGAGTACTGTAAAAAGATGGTGAGGGAGTACGTAGCCGATCGTACCACTGTCCTCTGTGATGCCTCTGCTCCGTACAACTACTGGGTGTCAAAGCTGGACACATGGCACGAACTCGCGCTGTATGCCCTGGAGGTGTTGACTTGCCCTGCGGCTAGCATCTTGTCAGAGAGGGTGTTTAGTGCAGCTGGGGGAATCATCACGGACAAGCGTACCCGCCTGTCAACTGACAGTGCCGACAGGCTTACACTCATAAAGATGAACAAAGCCTGGATTTCCCCAGACTTCTCTTCTCCACCAGCGGACAGCAGCGGTACCTAAAGACCTTTGTCAATCTGTGTATGATATTCGTCCTCCTCCTCCGGCTCCTCCTCCTGAAACCTCACGTAATCGCCCCGAACAGGCAATTTTTTTGTGGCCCAAAAGGCTCATATAACTTTTGTAAACAATAGTTATACGTTTCAATTCTCAGTAAAGCATTGAAACTTCCACCTGAACCAATTTTTATTTTAACGGGGCTGCCTCCAGGCCTAGTTACAAATTAAGCCACAGTAAGCTAAGCGATTAATGGGTTTCACCTGCCCTCTGAGTTGGGCATGGGCAATTTTTCTGGGGTACATTAGTACTATCGGTACACCAATTTTTCGGGCCCTCGCCTACAATGTAATCCAAGTAATTTTTCTGGTCTTTGCCTGCACTCATGGTACACCAATGTGTCTGGGGTTGGCCTACACTTTTGCTACAGAAATGTAACTCTGTTCTGCCTACCTATATTTCTGCCACAGTAATGCTACAGGGGTCTGACTATACTTCAGCAACAGAAATGTAACTTCGGTCTGCCGATACTTCTGCTCCTGAAATGTTACCTTGCTTTGTGTATACTGCAACTACTGAAATGTTACTAATACTGGGCTCTGGCTATACTGCTTCTACGTAAATGTAACTGAGGTCTGTCTATTCTGTTGCTACTAAAATGTTACTGGGGTCTGTCCCTACTGCTACTGCTGCCAAATGAAATGTTACTGGGGCCTGTTCCTACTGCTGCCAATGAAATGTTACTGGGGTCTGTCTATACTTATACTACTGAAATGCTACAGGGGTCTGTCTATACAGCTTCGACTGAAATGTTAAAAATACTGTGCTCTCCCTATACTGCTGGAACGGAAATGTTAATCTGCTGCTTTGCCTATGCTGCTTCTACGTAAATGTTACTGGGGCCTATCTGTACTGCTACTACTGAAATGTTAAAAATACTGTGCTCTTCCTATACTGCTGGAACGGAAATGTTAATCTGCTGCTTTGCCTATGCTGCTTCTACGTAAATGCTACTGGGGCCTGTCTGTACTGCTACTACTGAAATGTAACTAATACTAGCCTCTGCCCATACTGCTTCTACGGAAATGTTACTGGGGTCTGTCTGTACTGCTACTACTGAAATGTTAAAAATACTGTGCTCTCCCTATACTGCTGGAACGGAAATGTTAATCTGCTGCTTTGCCTATACTGCTTCTACGTAAATGTTACTGGGGCCTGTCTGTACTGTTACTACTGAAATGTTAAAAATACCGTGCTCTCCCTATACTGCTGGAACGGAAATGTTAATCTGCTGCTTTGCCTATACTGCTTCTACGTAAATGTTACTGGGGCCTGTCTGTACTGCTACTACTGAAATGTTAAAAATACTGTGCTCTCCCTATACTGCTGGAATGAAAATGTTAATCTGCTGCTCTGCCTATACTGCTTCTATGTAAATGTTACTGGGGCCTGTCTGTACTGCTACTACTGAAATGTTAAAAATACTGTGCTCTCCCTATACTGCTGGAATGAAAATGTTAATCTGCTGCTTTGCCTATGCTGCTTCTACGTAAATGTTACTGGGGCCTGTCTTTACTGCTACTACTGAAATGTTAAAAATACTGTGCTCTCCCTATACTGCTGGAATGAAAATGTTTATCTGCTGCTTTGCCCATACTGCTTGTACGAAAATGTTACTGGGGCCTGTCTATACTGCTATACTGAAATGTTACTAATACTGTGCTCTCCCTATACTGCTTCTACGTAAATGTTACAGGGGTTTGTCTATACTGTTGCTACTGAAATGTTACTGGGGTCTGTCCCCACTGCTGCCAATGAAATGTTACTGGGGTCTGTCTATACTTATACTACTGAAATGTTACTGGGGCCTGTCTATACTGCTACTACTGAAATGTTACAGGGGTCTGTTTATACAGCTGCCAATGAAATGTTACTGGGGTCTCTCCCTACTGTTAGTACTGAAATGTTACTGGGGCCAGTCCCGACTGCTGCCAATGAAATGTTACTGGGGTCTGTCTATACTTATACTACTGAAATGTTACTGGGGCCTGTCTATACTGCTACTACTGAAATGTTACTGGGGCCTGTCTATACTGCTACTACTGAAATGTTACTAATACTGGGCTCTCCCTATACTGCTGCTACGGAAATGTTACTGGGATCTGTCCATACTCTTACCACTGAAATGTTACTAATTCTGTACTCTGCCTATACTGCTGCTACTGCTATGTTACAGGGTTGTGAAAACGGAGGCTTCCCAAAGACATGATGGTGGTGAGGCCGAGCTACTAGGTCCCCAGACACAACAATTTTTCAGCAACGCGGTTACTGGGAAGCTGCATATAACCACTGCCTCAAAAACATCCCTCTCCTCCTCCTCCAGCAATGAAAACATTCTTGGCAAATGCTTTTGCAGTGGTCCGTCTGGCGGCAGTCCAAGAATTTCACCTTAAACGACACAATAAGAGAGCCCTCCGCCAACCCCCACCCCCCACCCCCACCACCACAGCCCTCTTAATCCTGGCCACATTCCGAAAACCAACTAAATAAAACCGCGGTAGTAGTCCGTTATCCCTAGCTGAAGCTTTCAGCCAACTGGTAGAGCAATGGTGGCTTCCAACTTGTTGGTACTGCTAAGTCCAAAGATAAGCGTACAGCTGAGGTTGGAAAACAGGTGACTATAGAACACAGCATCCCTGCAGGACAAGGGACAGAGTAGCAGCAGGCACTGATCCTTCGTGGAAGCTGGCCAGCTGAGAACCACATACTCCCTGAATGATTTTGGACTGACTAATGATGAGGCCTTTACTTGTGATCGTCTTTGGTAATTCCTAAGAAAGATGCATGGTAGTAGCCAGAAACTTGGATTGCTATTTGCTAACACTTAGAAATGGACAACAGAAAACATATCAATGAAGCCATGCAGTGTGGACAGAAGCCAACCTGCATTTCTTCTCGCGTTACCTCAGCTTTAAGGAGGCACTGCAATGGGATTAATTTATGTTCCGTTGGTGGGTTCCAGGGAGCCACCGATGCTGCGGGTGCACCCGGAATTCACATAGGGGAGTTGTACCGGCCTGTGTCTTTTTATAAAAAACCCCAGTCTGACTGGGGCATGCAGTGTGGGCCAAAGCCCACCTGTATTTTATCTGACGTTAGCTCAGCTGTGCATGGCACTGCAATGGGATATATTTATGTACCGCCGGTGGCGTCCTGGGACCCACCCATGCTGTGTGTTCACCCGGAATTCACATAGGGGAGTTGTACCGGCCTGTGTCTTTTTATAAACAACCCCAGTCTGACTGGGGCATGCAGTGTGGGCCAAAGCCCACCTGTATTTTATCTGACGTTAGCTCAGCTGTGCATGGCACTGCAATGGGATATATTTATGTACCACCGGTGGCTTCCTGGGACCCACCCATGCTGTGGGTCCACAGGGACTTCACATTAGGGAGTTCTACCTGCCTGTGTATACTTATAAAAACCCCAGTCTGACTGGGGTATGCAGTGTGGGCCGAAGCCCACCTGTATTTAATCTAACGTTACCTCAGCTGTGCAGGGCACTGCAATGGGATTTATTTATGTACCCCCAGTGGCTTCCTGGGACCCACCCATGCTGTGGGTCAACAGGGACTTCCTATAGGGGAGTTGTACCTGCCTGTGTCTACTTATTAAAAACCCCAGTCTGACTGGGGCATGCAGTGTGGGCCGAAGCCCACCTGTATTTAATCTGACGTTACCTCAGCTGTGCAGGGCACTGCAATGGGATTTATTTATGTACCGCCGGTGGCTTCCTGGGACCCACCCATGCTGTGGGTCAACAGGGACTTCACATAGGGGAGTTGTACCGGTCTGTGTCTACTTATAAAAACCCCAGTCTGACTGGGGCATGCAGTGTGGGCCGAAGCCCACCTGTATTTAATCTGACGTTACCTCAGCTATGCAAGGCACTGCAATGGGATTTATTTATGTACCCCCGGTGGCTTCCTGGGACCCACCCATGCTGTGGGTCCACACGGACTTCCCATAGGGGAGTTGTACCTGCCTGTGTGTATTTATAAAAAACCCCAGTCTGACTGGGGCATGCGTTGTGGGCCAAAGGCCACCTGTATTTTATCTGACGTTAGCTCAGCTGTCCGGGGCACTGCAATGGGATTTATTTATGTACCGCCGGTGGGTTCCAGGGAGCCACCTGTGCTGTGGGTGCACACGGAATTCCCATTGCGGAGTTGTACCTGCCTGTGACTCTTTATAAAAAATCCCAGTCTGACTGGGGCATGCAGTGTGGGCCAAAGGCCACCTGTATTTAATCTGACTTTAGCTCTGCTGTCCGGGGCACTGCATTGGGACAAACTACAGGAGCAATACAGCGCTAATGAGACGTTCACAGCTACACTAGCATTGGAGTCTGCTCTAGGCCCACGATTGCTGAGGGTTTGTGCAGAGGCCTATGTCCTGGGGGCAATGAAAGTCTGCTTCCTGCCTACGATTGCTGATGCTGTGGCCTGAGGCCTATGTCATGGGCGCGGTGCAAGTCTGCCATGTTCGGCTTCTCAGATTTATTAATTGTTCATGCTGTTGGTGCCCACTTAGTTGCCATCGCGGTGTTTGACCTGTCTGGCACAACGACACTGACTGACTTGGGTAGGAGGCAGAGTGCAGATCGCTTTCCCCTTGCGGTGTCAATTGAGCTATGCGACACCTTGACAGAATGAATACTGTGTGGCACATGGATTCTCCATTGCTATGCCCACATTTGCAGCTCCTGACGGAGGTGGCACAGGATTGGATTTCTCATTGCTTCTGTACAGCATTGTGGGCTATCGGCCCGCCCCTTTTAAAGAGGGTCGCTGCCTGGCCCTGCCAACCCTCTGCAGTGTGTGCCTCCAGTTCCTCCCCATCGCAGATGTACTGAGAAATAGACATGAGGGTGGTGTGGCTATGCAGCCAGCGTGTGGCATGAGGGCAGCTGAAGGGTGCGCAGTGACACTTTTGTGTGCGCTGCGCACGCAGGGTCGTGTGGGGGGGTTGGGCAGCATGTAACCCAGGAGAAGAGGCAGCGGTGTCCCGCAGGCAGTGATTGTGCTTAGTTGGAGGTAGTGTGGTGCTTAGCTAAGGTGTGCCTTGCTAATGAGGGTTTGTCTGAAGTAAAAATTGTTAGCTGGGGGCCAACTCTTGCCGCTATTGTGGGTTAATAGTGGGACCTGGGAACCTGAGATGCAGCCCAGCATGTTGCCCCCTCGCCTGCCCTATCCGTTTCTGTGTCGTTTCCATCACTTTCTTGGGTTTTCCAGATTTTCACAAATGAAAACCTTAGCGGAGCATAGGTGATATACAAAAATGCTCGAGTCGCCCATTGACTTCAATGGGGTTTGTTACTCGAAACGAACTCTCGAGCATCGCGGAAAGTTCAACTCGAGCTACGAGCACCTGAGCATTTTGGTGCTCGCTCATCTCTAATAGCCTCCACTAGGGTTAGACTGGGGCTAAAAAGCAGTCCTAAAACACAGATTTTCAATGCTCAGTATGGCTCTAGTGGGAATTACTTGTTGGAAATAACCATGAATACTAAATTGAGTATGTAGAATCCATTGGTGAAAGCAAATTTGGGAGTTGCTGCATTAAAATTCAAGCAAAGGCAAAAAAATGCAAATAAGATTGCCATGGCAAAAACATTTTTGAATTTTTTTTAGCCTATAACCTTCAGGTCAAGATTATACTATGTGCAAAATTTCATTTCAATCAGTCGTACAGTTTGTGCGTGATGCTTGAACAAACAGACATTGACAAATATAAATAAAAGATAATGGATAACTTGGAGGAATCACAAAATGAGGTTGGATATTGTATATATGCGACATCACGCTGCTCTATTGGTCTTTACAAGGCCCATCTTTTTACACTATTCTCATTAAATATCACTTGTGCCAAATATCAGGCATACAGTTAACCCATTAGACCGTGGGCACTCAATTACTTTTTATAAAGGTCCACTTATGTCCGCCTACTATTTGGTGAAGATTCGACCACCATGTTGTCTTAGATGTTGTAAAGATGTTGTCTTATAAACGTTTCACAAGCCTTTGTAGAACTATTTACATCCAAATTTATATTGTTTGCCAGTGAGAAAACTAACAATTTCTCTTCCAGGCACTAGACATTAGTAACCCCAATGTGCCCAATGTGAGGCACATAAATTTACTTAAAGGGGTATTCCAGTTAGTGTCCATAATTTTTTCACTTCCTGGTTTCTTTTCCCATAGCAATGAATGGTCATACAAGGGCATTACTGCTCCATTCAGTGTCAATCGGACTGCAGGAGACAGTCTAGCGCTGTACTCGGCTATATCCAGCAATCTCTTTCGCCTTTATAATGATGTGATTTTTTTTTTTATCCCAAAATTTACAGAGCCTATAGCTTTTTCAATTTTATGTTAAAATTGTCATATAAGAACTGGATTTTTTGCTGAATTTGTATTTTTCGATGGCATCGTTTTGGTATACATATAACTTATTGGTTACAGTTTATGAACTTTTTCTGGGGTGTAATAAAAAAAAGTTGTCACTGAGCTGCAAAAAAAGACTTAAAATATAACTTTTATTAGACCCGTTATATAAACTAATACATATAAATTCTGTGTTTTCAATTAAATATAAGGGCTGAGTCACACAGGCGCATCGGCACCCGTACACCGGCGCCGATGCGCCCGTGTGACTGATAGTTAGAAGACGGCCGTCTCTCTCCAGTGCTGATGAAAGAACACATGACCGGCAATGAAGCCGGTCACATGTTCTTCCTCCCGGCGCTGCAGAGAGACGTCCGTCTTCAGGTGCGGCCATCTGCTGGCTGCAGTAACACGGGCGCCGATGCGCCCGTGTGACTGAGCCCTAATAGTCACACTGGATGTTATCAAAAAGTACTGTATGCTTGATAACGCACTACAGTCCTAACATGCATAACTCATATAACTCTACATGTTTAGATATGATAAGCTTATCTGGGGTCTATCAAATCATTCTTAGTCAAAACATACAGGGATCACTAATAACTGGTGAAATGTTAAAACAGACCAGAGATTGGAGCTTCAGGAAGCTAATCAGTATATTCCCTATGCATTCTGGGGAGAGTAAAGAGTCGCTGTTAGCAGAAAGATTGCTGGGTCTAGCTGAGTCTAGCTGCTCAGAGGACATCCCAGACCAGAAATTAGAGCTCCAGGTAGCTAATTTGCATATTCCCTGTGCATTCTGTGAAGAGTCGCTGTGAGCAGGAAGATTGCTCTGTTTAGCTGGGCTACTTACAGGACATTGCCAAACCAGGAATTGGAGCTCCTGGAAGCTAATCTGTATATTCCCTGTGCATTCTGGGAAGAGGGAAGAGTTGCAGTGAGCGGGAAGATTGGTGGGTCTAGCAACTGGGAGGACGTTGCCAGAAGTTGTACACTTAGTAGCATTTTATAACTTATATATCTTCACTACAATTCTTGACTTTCAGATTTTTGGAAGTGACATCACCTGACAACATGGAGGGGGTGAGTAGCCATATGGTGAGCTGTAACAGTGTAAAATGCCTCTATTGATTTCAATGGGGCTTCTTAGACGAGCTGTCGAGCGCATTGTTTCTAGCACCATGACTTTCGAATGTGGTCTGCTCTGTTTTAGTGTGTTTCAGTGATTAACGCAACTCATCACCCATTGCATTGATAAGGTGCATTAAAAAAGCTGTTAGGTAAAACTTTTGGTTCCATGATAGTTAAGCATCAAGAAAATGTAACTGCGCAGAAGCAGGAAAAATGTGATTGTTCTCGGTAAGCGAAACCACGTAATTTTGTAGATATGATACCT
Source organism: Eleutherodactylus coqui (assembly GCF_035609145.1). NCBI lineage: Eukaryota > Metazoa > Chordata > Amphibia > Anura > Eleutherodactylidae > Eleutherodactylus > Eleutherodactylus coqui. The sequence continues at coordinate 66,913,090 of NC_089847.1, read as the reverse complement.
TTTAAAGGCTAACAAAAATACATGACGTTATAGCGAGCTTTCAAACCTACACTGGATTCTTCCTCATGCTCTTTTTTGACAGGATATTAGCCTCTCAAATCAATATGCGATAGCTCATTTTAGAGGTAACAAACTCATATTTTATGCGAATGGTTAACTTTATAGGCTTGTAATGGATTTGGCAATGGAAGCATAGGGCCATCAAAATGAAACAAAATTGAAATAGTACCAAATTTAGATGGACAAGAATAAATGTACAATGATATTATGTGGAAATTAGAGAGAAAATCATACAATGGTGTGCCATTCATGTTGTAGCATACTGGTGACGTATCCCGGGATGGACACATGCAAGTGACATCACGCAGCACGCAGTCAGTGGAGATGCTGAACTCCATATGCATGTCAAGGATGCTTACATGATGTGTGTGAATCTCATTCTGTGAATGAGAGATCTATGTATATTGTATACATTTCAAAGAGGAGTTGGAGGGGGGTGGATTATAAAATAGAGTTCATGTAAAGTTAGTCATTAGAGGTAGGTTTATAACAAATATATTTTATAATAAAAAGTACCACATATAAAGTGTAAGTGGATATAAATAGCTAGAGTATATCTTAAAGGTATAAAATAGATAAACCACTATTTAGAATAAAAAGAATAAATAGCAATAATATATTATTTCTGTTTAGTATTACAAGCTAGGGGTCAAAAAAGGTTTTATTGGGGTTCATCATAGATTACAATGAAGATAACAGTAATAAAATTCTATATAGTTTAAACTAGCTTACCCGTCGCGCGTTGCTGCGAAGACAGACAGACATACATTCGTTTTTATATATCTAGATAACAACCAATCACAGCGCAGCTTTTTTAGGTTACCTCAGTGGTATAATATATAACAACCAATCACAGCGCAGCTTTCATGTTACCTCAGCTTTATAATATATAACACCCAATCACAGGGCCGCTTATATGTTACCTCAGCAGTATAAAATATAACAACCAATCACAGTGCAGCTTTCATGTTACGTCAGCAGTAAGAGAAATAACAACCAATCACAGCGCAACTTTTATTCTGCCACAGCAATATAAAAAATAGCAACGAATCACAGCGCAGCATTCATTTTACCTCAGCGGTATAATATATAGCAACCAATCACAGCACAGCTTTTATTTTACCTCAGCATTCTCAATATCCAGGAATTGTCTTGTGATACGTTCGGCGGATGCATCATTTTGTAGTTGAACATGCATCCCGTTGCTCGTAATGCCTTTTGCTTTTATGCTTGAGATGGAAATCAAACGATCTTTGTCTGGGGGGGCATAACTGTCGACGACGCTCGCACGCGAACCACCTATCATAGGATAGTTGTACTATGCCAGTAATCTTCCCAGGAGTGTACTCAACAACTTCCCATTAACCTTTCCTATTTATGACATAATCAATGCTCGTGCCAAATTTCAAGTTTCTATTACATCGGGAAGCGAGAAAATTCGATTCCGTACGTACAATTTGGACGCCAATTGTTTTGCGCTTAAAATTGAATAATCGAGTTGGGACCCATTAACTTTTCCTATTTATGACATAATCAATGCTCGTGCCAAATTTCAAGTTTCTATTACATCGGGAAGCGAGAAAATTCGATTCCGTACGTAAAATTTGGACGCCAATTGTTTTGCGCTTAAAATTGAAAGATTGAGTTGGGACCCATTAACTTTTCCTATTTATGACATAATCAATGCTCGTGCCAAATTTCAAGTTTCTATGACATTGGGAAGCGAGAAAATTAGATTCCGTACGTAAAATTTGGACACCAATTCCTTTGCGCCTAGAATTGAATAATCGAGTTGGGACCCATTAACTTTTCCTATTTATGACATAATCAATGCTCGTGTCAAATTTCGAGTTTCTATTACATTGGGAAGCGAGAGAATTCGATTCCGTACGTAAAATTTGGACGCTAATTCTTTTGCGCATAGAATTGAATAATCGAGTTGGGACCGATTAGCTTTTCCTATTTATGACATATTCAATGCTCGTGCCAAATTTCGAGTTTCTATGACATTGGGAAGCGAGAAAATTAGATTCCGTACGTAAAATTTGGATGCTAATTCTTTTGCGCATAGAATTGAATAATCGAGTTGGGACCCATTAGCGTTTCCTATTTGTGACATATTCAATGCCCGTGCCAAATTTCAAGTTTCTATGTGAGAAAATTACATTCCGTACGCAAAATTTGGACGCTAACTCTTTTGCGCATAGAATTGAATAATCGAGTTGGGACCCATTAGCTTTTCCTATTTATGACATAATCAATGCTCGTGCCAAATTTCACGTTTCTATGACACCGGAAAGTGAGAAAATTCGATTCCGTACGTAAAATTTGGACGCCAATTGTTTTGCGCTTAAAATTGAAAGATTGAGTTGGGACCCATTAACTTTTCCTATTTATGACATAATCAATGCTCGTGCCAAATTTCAAGTTTCTATGACATTGGGAAGCGAGAAAATTAGATTCCGTACGTAAAATTTGGACACCAATTCCTTTGCGCCTAGAATTGAATAATCGAGTTGGGACCCATTAACTTTTCCTATTTATGACATAATCAATGCTCGTGTCAAATTTCGAGTTTCTATTACATTGGGAAGCGAGAGAATTCGATTCCGTACGTAAAATTTGGACGCTAATTCTTTTGCGCATAGAATTGAATAATCGAGTTGGGACCGATTAGCTTTTCCTATTTATGACATATTCAATGCTCGTGCCAAATTTCGAGTTTCTATGACATTGGGAAGCGAGAAAATTAGATTCCGTACGTAAAATTTGGATGCTAATTCTTTTGCACATAGAATTGAATAATCGAGTTGGGACCCATTAGCCTTTCCTATTTGTGACATATTCAATGCCCGTGCCAAATTTCAAGTTTCTATGTGAGAAAATTACATTCCGTACGCAAAATTTGGACGCTAACTCTTTTGCGCATAGAATTGAATAATCGAGTTGGGACCCATTAGCTTTTCCTATTTATGACATAATCAATGCTCGTGCCAAATTTCACGTTTCTATGACACCGGAAAGTGAGAAAATTAGATTCCGTACGTAAAATTTGGACGCTAATTCTTTTGTGCATAGAATTGAATAATCGAGTTGGGACCCATTGGCGTTTCCTATTTGTGACATATTCAATGCCCGTGCCAAATTTCAAGTTTCTATGTGAGAAAATTACATTCCGTACGCAAAATTTGGACGCTAATTCTTTTGCGCATAGAATTGAATAATCGAGTTGGGACCCATTAGCATTTCCTATTTGTGACATATTCAATGCCCGTGCCAAATTTCAAGTTTCTATGTGAGAAAATTACATTCCGTACGTAAAATTTGGACGCTAATTCTTTTGCGCATAGAATTGAATAATCGAGTTGGGACCCATTAGCTTTTCCTATTTATGACATATTCAATGCCCGTGCCAAATTGCACGTCTCTATGACATTGGGAAGCGAGAAAATTAGATTTCGTACGTAAAATTTGGACGCTAATTCTTTGGCGCTTACAATTGAATAATCGAGTTGGGACCCATTAGCTTTTCCTATTTTTGACATAATCAATGCTCGTGCCAAATTTCAAGTTTCTATGACATTGGGAAACGAGAAAATTAGATTCTGTACGTAAAATTTGGACGCTAATTCTTTGGCGCTTAGAATTGAATAATTGAGTTGGAACCCATTAGCTTTTCCTGTTTATGACATAATCAATGCTTGTGCCAAATTTCATGTTTCTACGACATTGGGAAGTGAGAGAATTAGTGGCAGTGATGGAAATCGAACGATCTACGTGGGGGAGGGGGCGTAACTGTCGACGACACTCGCACGCGCGCCATTTATCGTAGGATAGTTGTACTATGCCTATAATCTTCCCAGGAGTGTACTCAACAACTTCCCAAAGTTTCATGGCGATCGGATGAATGGTGTAGTAGCGCATAAAGGACAAACACACACAGACAGACAGACACGCATACATTCAATCTTATATATATAGAAGACCATCTAATTTCGTATATATATATATATATATATATATATATATATATATATATATATGTATGTATATATAATATATATATTCCATTGATATGAAAAAAAAGGGGATGGGTGATCATATTTCGCCCCAAAGAACAAAGTAGTGACAGGTGTTATATAGTAAATATCAATATTATAATATTTAAAAAATAAATCATGGGGATTTTAAAAAATTATTTTTCTTAAAAATATATATTTATGACGGGGATGATGGAAAGTCATAGAATTGTATCTAAAATAGCATGTATGACACAAACACCTAAAAACAAAGAGATGTACAAAAGTATATGTATGTGTTAAAATGATATACACACATTCAGGAGTAACTACAATAAATCATTAAAATATGTTAAACATGTTATAAAATGTCCTTCAAAATATTCTTCTATAAGATGTATTCCCTTAAAGTTCCCCAAGACTTTGTTAAGACCTTTTGGAAAAAGAGTATTCAGGCAAAAAATCCAGTACATCTCTTTTCCTCATAGTTTATTAAATTCTTCTTCTGGGATTTGTTCCAATGGGGTCATTAGAGAGGCATCCCTATTGTAGTGGGTGGAAAAATGCCATGGGATGCTCTGTTTCTGAAATCTATTTTGGAAATTCATTTTACTCCTTAACGCCACAGGGCATAACTGTACCTCCAGGCAGAGGGGTACTAAGCACAACAGCATATACAGTTACGCCCTGAGTATAGCATGAGATCAAAAGAGATCCTGCGCTATGCATCCCTGGGAGCCGGCTTTCACTGATAGCCGGCCTCCCACTGCAACAGCAGGGGTACATCAGGACAGCGCCCCCCACTGTTAACCCCTTCCCTGCTGCGATCTATGTAGATTGCAGCATGTAAAGGGTTCACAGAGGGAGCACACTCCCTCTGTGACATCAACAGACTCCGCAATATAATCACAACGGGTTGCCATGACAACAGGATGCCAGACACAGGTGTCCTGCATTGCCAGTGCCTATGATCGCTAAAACAAGTGATAAGGCATTGCAGGACAGAAGTCTTGCAATGCCTTATCGCAGTGATCATAGGTACTATTGTACAAGTTGCCTACAGGGACCTAAAACATGTAAAAAAAAGTGAAAAAAAACCTTTTTTGTGCTTTTACGCATATTAGCATAAACAAAATCTTTAAAAAATTAAAATCCCACATATTTGGAATCGTCGTATCCGTAACAATGCGTACAATAATTGAACAGGCTTTTTATTCTGTAAGGCAAAAAAGGGTTAAAAAAAACCTAAAAAACAGGCAAAATGCTTATTTTTTTCATTTTGCATTCCCCAAAAAGCGCAATAAAAGTGATCAAAAAAACTGTTTGCACCCTTAAATGGTACCAATTAAAAGTACCGATCATCTCGCAAAAAATAAGCCTTCACAGAGCTCCGAAAAATAAAAAAAGTAATAGGACTTTGAATGCAGCGATTTAGAAAAAAAAAATCCAAAAAAGTTTTTTTATGGTGAAAAAGTGGAAAAACCTAAAAAAATTAAGAATTTTAGTATCGTTGTAATTTTACCGACCCACAGAAAAAATACATTGTGTCATTAATGCTGCATGATTAACGCTGTTAAAAAACAATCTATAGCAGAGTTGATGCGTTTTCTCTCCCTGCTATCATGAAAAAATTAATAAAAGTTTTACAATATAGTCTTATGTACCCAAAATTGGCACCAATAAAAACTACAGTTCGCCACACAAAAAGATAAGCCCTTATATGGCTGTGTCAACGAAAAAAGAGAAAAGTTATAGCTTTTCAAAAATTGAGAGATGAAAATCTGCCCAAAATCATTGCGTCCTTAAGCTCAAAAGAGGCCAGGTCCTTAAGGGGTATCCTAGAATATCGGGGTATAATTAAAAGGAGATCCATTTCTACGTGATGAGATTCCAGAAAATCCAAAAGTTATTTTTCGTAGAAATATAACTACTATGAGCAGCTCATATCTTACATGAATAAAATGGTTAGTAGTCGAAGAAAACCAATGTGGCTTAATAAGGTTGTAAATGGGGCAATAAACAGCAAAAAGAAAGTGTTTCAAACTACTAAAACAAGAAGGCAGCGAAGAAGCACCAAAATTCTATAAGAAAAAAATGTGATATGTAAAAATCAGATAAAAGTAGCAAATATGGAGATGGAGAGACTAGAGATGAGCGAGCGTACCCGTCCGAGCTTGATGCTCATTCGAGTATTAGGGTGTTCGAGATGCTCGTTACTCGAGACGAGCACCACGCAGTGCTCGACTCCATTACATTTCCTTCCCTGAGAAATTTGCGCGCTTTTCTGGCCAATAGAAACACAGGGAAGGCATTACAACTTCCTTCTGTGACATTCCAGCCCTATCCCACCCCCCTGCAGTGAGTGGCTGGGGAGATCAGATGACACCCAAGTATTTAAATTTGCCCACAGATGCACGCTGAGAGAGATCAGGGAAAGTGCTGTCTTGCTGTAGCTGCTATAGGGAGAGTGTTAGGTGTTATTTGAGTCTTCAAGAACCCCAACGGTCCTTCTTAGGGCCACATCTGACCGTGTGCAGTACTGTTGAGGCTGCTTTTAGCAGTAACATAGTATGTAAGGCTGAATGAAGACAATGTCCATCTAGTCCAGCCTGTCTATCCTCCTGTGTTGTTGATACAGAGGAAGGCAGAAAACCCCAAGAGCAGAAGCCAATTAGCCCTTTTGGGGAAAAAATTCCTTCCCGACTCCCTAATGGCAATCAGACTGTTCCCTGGATCAACCCCTAATAGTTCCTACCTGCCTGTATACCCGGATTGACAATTAACCTAAGGTTTATATCCTATAATGTCCTTCCTCTCCAAAAAGACATCAAGTCCCCTTTTAAACTCTTCTATGGATTTTGCCATCACCACTTCCTCCGGCAGAGAGTTCCACAGTCTAACTGCTCTTATAGTAAGGAATCCCCTTCTATGTTGGTGATGAATCCTACTTTCCTCTAATCGTAGCGGATGCCCTCTTGTTACCGTCGCGGTCCTGGGTGTCAACAGATCATGGGAGAGATCCTTGTATTGTCCCCTCATGTATTTATACATAGTTATTTGATCACCCCTTAGCCGTCTTTTTTCCAGAGTAAATAATCCCAATTTTGATAGCCTCTCGGGGTATTCCAGTCCCATCATTCCATGTATTAGTTTAGTTGCCCTTCTTTGAATCCCCTCAAGCACTGTGACATCTTTCCTGAGCACCGGTGACCAGAATTGTACGCAGTATTCCATGTGAGGCCTGACTAGTGCCTTATATAATGGAAGGATAATGTTCTCATCCTTCACTCCTATACCTCTTTTAATGCACCCCAAGACTTTATTTGCCTTTGCAGCAGCTGACTGGCATTGGTTACTCCAGTTTAGTCTACTATCCACTAATACCCGGAGATCCTTTTCCATATCACTTTTTCCTAGCGGTACTCCATTAATCGAATATTGGTGACATCCGTTTCTCCTGCCCATGTGCATAGTCTTACATTTTTCAACATTGAACTTCATTTGCCATTTTCCTACCCAAGCCCCCAGCTTATCCAGGTCCGTTTGTAGCCGCACATTGTCCTCCGTTGCATTAATTATATTGTATAATTTTGTGTCATCTGCAAATATTGATATTTTACTGTGCAGCCCCTATCAGGTCATTGATAAATATGTTGAACAGAATGGGGCCTAGTACTGAGCCCTGTGGCACCCCACTACCGACTGTGGTCCAATCAGAGTACGAACCATTTATTACCACCCTCTGCTTTCTATCATTGAGCCAATTTTTAACCCACTTACACACGTTTTCGCCCAGTCTGAGCTGCCTCATTTTGTATATTAGCCTATTATGTGGCACGGTGTCTAAGGCTTTAGAGAAGTCCAGATATACGAGATCAATAGATTCTCCCTGGTCCAGCTTAGAGCTTACTTCATCGTAGAAACTGATCAGATTTGTCTGACATGAGCGACCCTTCATGAATCCATGCTGGTGAGGAGTTATTCCCTTGTTCTCCTTGAGGTGCTCATCGATGGCGTCTCTCAGAATCCCCTCGAAAATTTTTCCCGTTACTGAAGTGAGACATACTGGCCTGTAGTTACCAGGCTCACTTTTGCTCCCTTTTTTGTAAATTGGAACCACGTTGGCAATGCGCCAATCCAATGGTACTACACCGCTCTTGATAGTGTCTAGAAATATTAGATATAGCGGCCTAGCTATCTCGTCACTTAGTTCCCTTAGTATCCTTGGGTGTAATCCATCTGGGCCCGGCAATTTATCAATTTTAGTCTTCTTTAGTCGCTTCCGCACCTCCTCCTGCGTTAGGTATGAGATATTTTGTGATGGGTTCATTTTATTCCCCTGCATCTCATGTGGCATTTCCTTTTCGTTTGTGAATACACTGGAGAAGAAACTGTTTAGTAGATTTGCTTTCCCTCCGTCATCATCAATGATCTCTCCTGCATTATTTTTTAAAGGGCCAGTGCTCTCCCTGCAAATCCTTTTGCTGTTAATATAGTTGAAAAATAGCTTCGGGTTGTTTTTGCTCTCTTTGGCGATCAGTCTTTCTGCTTCCTCCTTGGCAGTTTTGATCTTATCTTTGCATATTTTGTTTTTTCCCCTGTATGATTTTAGTGCTTCTTCGCTTCCTTCTTGCTTTAGTAGTTTGAACGCTTTCTTTTTTTCATTTATTGCCCCTCTTACCGTATTGTCGAGCCACATTGGTTTCCTTTTAGTTGAGTTTCTTTTATTTTTAAAGGGAATGAACTGTTCACATGAAGTGATTAGTATCCTTTAAAACTTTTCCCATTTGTCCTCTGTGCCGTTATTTTTGAGGATGTTGTCCCAATTAATGTTACTGATAGTAGTTCTAAGCTCATCAAATTTTGCTTTACTAAAGTTTAGTTTTTTTGTCGCTCCCTGATAAGGCTTCCTATTGAATAATAGCTGGAAATTGATTATATTGTGGTCACTGTTCCCCAAGTGCCCCTCAACCTGCACCCCCTTTATACGTTCCGGTTTGTTAGTACTAGGTCCAGAATGGCTCTCCCTCTTGTTGGTTCCTGCACAAGTTGGTTCAGGTAATTGTCTTTAATTACTCTCAAGAACTTATCACCCCTGTAAGATTTGCAGATTTCGTTCTCCCATGTTATATCTGGATAATTAAAGTCCCCCATGATAATTACTTCATTGCGGTTTGACACCTCTTCTATCTGCCTTAATAGTAAGTTATCAGTTTCTTCTGTTGCTTTTGGTGCTCTATAGAAGACCCCTATCAGGATTTTGTTATTTTTTTTTCCTTCCTGTATTTCTACCCACAGAGATTCCACCTGTTCGTCTCCTGCACCTATATCCTCCCGTAGTCTCAGCTTCAAGTTCGATTTGACGTACAGACATACCCCTCCCCCTTTCTGGTTCCTTCGGTCCCTTTTGAAGAGATTGTACCCCTGCAAATTTACCGCCCAATCGCACTTATCATCCAGCCATGTTTCCGTAATTCCGACTATATCATAATTTTCATCAGTCATTCGCGCTTCAAGCTCACCCACTTTACCAATCAGACTTCTTGCAGTGTTTTTTTTTTTTGTATATCGGGCGTGCAGACCATAGCGTCCTCAGTCTGCAGTCATTTTACAGAGTATAGGGGCAGTACTGGTGAGGCAGGGACAGTGCTACAGGGAAAGAGGTATACTGGCTATATAGGCAGTGGGCTTTTTCAAAAAAATTGGGGAAAAATACTATATTTGGGCTGCCTGTGACCGTCTTCAGTTTACTGCGTGTCTGCTGGGGGTAGTAGTCGGTAATTAATACCCAGCCTTGCACATAATTTTGTTCTGGCTGCACTGTGCTTTCAATAACCACAGTCATCCTCCAACAGGGAAATCCATATACAGGCTATATAGGCAGTGGGCGTTTTCCCCCAAATTGTGAAAAAATACTATATTTGGGCTGCCTGTGACCGTCTTCAGTTTACTGCGTGTCTGCTGGGGGTAGTAGTCCCTAATTAATACCCAGCTAAGCGTTACAGCAGGCTTGCGCATAATTGTTTCCTGGCTCTGCTGTGTCCGTTACATGATCGCCGTCATCCCGCCAGAGGGAAACACTATACATATATACGCTGCATACGGTGTCTGTCTGGTTTTTCACCTCACCATTTTAAAAAATTGAAGCAAAATACTTAAGGCCTAACACTGGCCTTTAGCCACTTGACTGGTTCTGCGCTGTGAATTCCAGTAGCTCAGTCATACGCACCTAAGTCTCACTACAGGCTTGCGCATAATTGTTTCCTGGCTCTGCTGTGTCCGCTACATGATCGCTGTCATCCCGCCAGAGGGAAAGAGTATACATATATACGCTGCATACGGTGTCTGTCTGGTTTTTCACCTCACCATTTTAAAAAATTGAAGCAAAATATGTAAGGCCTACCACTGGCCTTTGGCCACTTGAATAGTTCTGCGCTGTGAATTCTAGTAGCTCAGTCATACGCACCTAGGTCTCACTACAGCCTTGCGTATAATTGTTTCCTGGCTCTGCTGTGTGCTCCGTAAGTGAAGTCAGCCTCCAACCACAGGCCAATAAGCGGCACATTTAATTACAGCATTCTGTTTCTGCTCTACTCATAATACACCATGCTGAGGGGTAGGGGTAGGCCTAGAGGATGTGGACGGGGGCAAGGACGTGGAGGCCCAAGTCAGGGTGTGGGCACAGGCCGAGCTCCTGGTCCAGGTGTATCGCAGCCGACTGCTGCGAGATTAGGAGAGAGGCAAGTTTCTGGGGTCCCCAGATTCATCTCACAATTAATGGGTCCACGCGGTAGACCTTTATTAGAAACTGAGCAGTGTGAGCAGGTCCTGTCGTGGATGGCAGAAAGTGCACCCAGCAATCTACCGACCACCCAGTCTTCTACGCCGTCCATAGCTGTAACTCTAAATCCTCTGGCTGCTGCTCCTCCTTCCTCCCAGCCTGCTCACTCCATGAAAATGACACATTCTGAGGAGCAGGCAGACTCCCAGGAACTGTTCTCGGGCCCCTGCCCAGATTAGGCAGCAATCGTTCCTCTCCCACCGGAGGAGTTTGTCGTGACTGATGCCCAACCTTTGGAAAGTTCCCGGGGTCTGGGGGATGAGGCTGGGGACTTCCGGCAACTGTCTCAAGAGCTTTCAGTGGGTGAGGAGGATGATGACGATGAGACACAGTTGTCTGTCAGCGAAATGCTTTTATTCACGGACTTGATTATTTAGGAATGATCACACCCTTCCAGATTGATTGATCAAAAGTATTGGACAGTGCGCACTGTCATGAAAGTAATCAGTCTGACACAGGTTCAGAGAAAATAACTTCCTTATTTATTTTTGGGCGCGTGGCCTCTTTTATAGGGTTTAAAATACCAGCCCTTTTGGGGGAGGCAAAGGTTACATAGATACAACGTATTGTTTGATTATTGGATAAGCATCTTCCTTCATCCGGTCATCCGGTATTGCCCATCACGTGGTAGCAGGTTAGATAGGGCGGATACTATTTCGTACCCCACGTGTATTTAACCAAAATGATTGAATGTGACATTATGCGTTAATAATAGCATAGACCTCCCATATTATTCGCGTCTGTTTCCAGTAAAATTGCTGGGGAAATTATTGCGGTATCTGAAAGCGGTACCTTGTCTCAAATGTGGTTAATTGTCTAATCTTTGCTTCTTCTAAATGCACAAACAACTGGACAAACAGGTATATCTATAGATTGGTTTCATGTTGGCTTCCCCATGTCAGCAGAGTTATGGAACAGATATTTTTATATAAGCGGAAGTACCTATTGTATAACTGTAGAAGCATTATATTTGTAGCAAGACAGAAAGCAAATATGTTATACAGAATGTTAAATTGACAACTGTCCACGCCAAGGCCCACCGACCCAATACAGATATATATTGGGTTTCCACTACAGACCCCCCTTGAAACTATCTGTTTCACTAAACTCGCCCTGCTTCGTCCCACCCCCACCGCTGATTCTAGACTTGCATTGTGTTGTACACTGGAGTTATTGCTGTCATGGGGGTATAGGATGTTTCAACATCATCGTATTCTGGATCTGTGATGACGACATTTGCATTGACAGTGGGCCTACTGTTGGACATCCTAGTGAAACAGGTGGACCAGGTAGTCATCAGGGTCGGAATACACTGTATGCAACAGCAAACAGAAATTAGAACAATAATAATGGCAACAAAAACAGTCAGTATTTTTTTCACCAGAGTAAGCCCAAACCAGGACCCTGTCAACCAATCAAACCACCCTTGATCCGTTCCTTGTTTGATACTGGTGGCTAGATCTCTCAGGCGGTTGATTTGTTGGTGGATCGATGCAGAGTTGTCAGAGAGATTGAAACAACACATCCCTTCAAACTCTTCGCACCCGTGGTTCATAGTCATAAGGAGGTAATCAATGGTGGCTCTGTTCTGTAGAGTGGCTCTCCGTATGTTTTGTACATCTAAGAGTAGTAGGTCCAGTGCCTGGGACGTGGCATTTAGACCTTTTACCATGTCACAGGCTAAGCCATTAATCACTCTTGTGTTATGCTGGGCTAATGCAGGGGTACCTAGAATACTGAAAGCTAGTGCAGTGTGCTCTGAAAAACTCAGTAGAGTAGGTGGTCCTACACAGTTATCGGCCAGGCCGCGGATGTCCCTCTGATACCTAGGTGTGGGTGTCGGGGGGTCTGGCTTCTGGTACATAAGGATACTCAGACGGGACAATGCACACGGTCCTCCTGAAATATTGGCGGGGATATATGTGTATGTTAAATTGCCACAAGACAGGACCCATCCTACTGGTAGTTTGACATGTCTGAAATAGCTGGGACTCCGAACTACCTTTCCACAAGACATGGTAGTCACTATCTTTTGACATTGTTCTTCCGTACGGGAGCAAAGTATTTGGGAATCACTTGTGACCACTTGGTCCTTCTCACATTTCCCAATGTACCGTGGATTACATGTGAAGTTGTAACATACCTCAGCCTGTGAGACATTTCTGACCTGGAACTCGGTCATATTGGACCAGTCAGTGTGTTCTACAGCTTTACAGTAGGGACAATATTTATATATGTTAATGAAGGTACTATCTTGTATCACATCGTCTTCCCCCACATCATCATCGTCATGTACCATTGCATAAATTGATCTCAATACTTTTACTGGAGTGGGAATGGCCAGTAGGCAAGCTCGTAGAAGGTCTTCCCCGCTCCTTAATCTAGGCATGCACATATTAGTTATATTGATAACATCTCTGGCTAAATACTTCCACATATTGATATGGCTTTCCTCCGCCCACATAGCCCGCTGTTTCTGGCTCTTTGCTGAGGTACCCTTCTCGTCCCACATTGCCAGTACCCCACATAAGAGAAGTATTATGATGACTTGACCTAAATATTTCATGATGATTCGTCTTTCTGAGATGAAGCTTTCTTGCAGTGGCTTGCGTGGATCCAGGTAGGCTTCCCCTCTAGTTTCACTGAGGTGGCGGTAGTCAACAACACCTGGAACGGACCGTCGAATCTGGGCTCAAGAGAGCTTTTCCTCAGGAACTTCTTTACGTACACCCAATCCCCGGGTTGTATGGAATGGGTGCCTGTGTCTTGGTCTGGGTCTGGAATGGAAGAGAAAACTCGTGCAGGGACTTTAGTTATTTCTTTGGCGAGTGATATAACATACTTAGTCAGAACATCTGAGTGCAATTGTAACTGCTGAGGAAAATAACACCCTAGTCTGGGGACGGTCCCAAAAAGAATCTCATAAGGTGATAATTTATGCTTTCCCCTTGGTGTGTACCTCACGCTATACAGTGCTATGGGAAGGATTTCTGGTCAGGGCATGCCAGTTTCTCGTGACATTTTAAGTATTTTTGTTTTCAAGGTACCGTTTAGTCTCTCCACCTTGCCACTACTCTGGGGGTGATAGGGTGTGTGAAACAGAAGGCTTCTGCCTAACGCCTGCCATATCTCCTTGGTGACGTTGGCGGTAAACGCTGGACCTTTATCACTTTCGATGACTTCAGGTATTCCGAAGCGGCAAACTAACTCGGTTATGAGTTTCTTAGCGGTAGTTTTGGCAGTCATATTGGCACTTGGATATCCTTCTGCCCACCCAGAGAAGACATCCACCACTATTAGGACGTATTCAAAGCGTCCTGATTTCGGCATTTGGAGGTGGTCAATCTGGATCCGTTGGAATGGATACAGTGGCTTGGCCAGGTGTTTTCTAGGTGTCTCTTCCATCTTTCCTGGATTACATTGGGCGCAAATGGTGCAAGATTTGCAGTACTTGTCCACCAACGTTGTGATGCCAGGCGCCAGGTAATATTTCTGTATCAATGAGTTCATGAGCATTTTGGACAATGGGTTGGGCCATGTGCCCACTGTATCACTGCTGGGTAGAAGCTTCTAGGCAAACATGGGCGGCCTGTCAGCGCAAACAGTCCTTGTTCGTCCTTTTTCGCTCCCTTCTTCGTCCATTCTTCTTTTTCTTCCTTGCTCGCTCTCTTCTGTGCTTCTGTAAGGTAGTCTGGTTGTATCTTCTCATCCACACTGACCATCATGGACGGGTCTGGTTTCTCTGTTGATTCCACACCTACCGGTAGCGCCTGCACCTGAATTCCAATTGTTCCAAACTCCCCCCTTGCAGCTCTTTTTGCTGCCTGGTCCACTGTATGATTACCAACGGCCTCTTCAGTGTTCTTCTTGCTGTGAGCTTTCACTTTCAGTACGGCCACCTTCCGTGGCACTTGGAGGGCATCCAGCAGGTGCCTGATGGCTTGATGATGCTTGACTGGGGTGCCTGCAGCTGTGAGGAATCCTCTAACTTTCCAGATCATCCCGAAGTCGTGTGCCACTCCATGAGCATACCGTGAATCTGTGTAGATGTTGGCTGTACGATCCTGGGCCACCTCGCACGCCCGTGTGAGGGCCTGTAGTTCGGCTTCTTGTTCTGATACGGTGGGAGGGAGTTGTTGAGCTTGGATTATTTTCGTGGTGGTGGTAACTGCGTAACCGGTATGGTACCGACCCATCTCATCGGCAAATCTGGAGCCGTCCACGAAGAGTGTGTAGTCTACGGGTTCCAGTGGTTTGTCATAGACTGATGGTAGATGAGAGATTTCCTGTTGCATCATCTTGACGCAGTCATGTGAAGGACGTGGAATGTCGTAGTAGGAGACGGAACCATTTGGTTTTTCTGCAGCATCATTCTCTTCTTCATCGCCTTCCCCCTGAAGAATCGGAAGGAGGGTGGAAGGGTTGAGGACATTGCAACGCTGCAACGTGACATTCTCCGGAATCAACAGTGAGCACTGTAAACGTAGATGCCTTGCTGCTGATAGATGCTTCGGCTGTGTCTGGTTGAGTACGGCGGCAATGTCATGTGGAGCCAGGACAGTCAGAGGGTAACCCAACACAAGATCTGAAGTCTTGTCCAGCAAGACATGGGCTGCAAAGACTGCCCGTAGGCAGGAAGGTCCCGCTCTGGCCACTGGGTCGAGTCTGGCTGAGAAATAGCCAATGGGCCGCGATTATCCAGCATGTTTCTGAGTAAGGACACCTGATGCGTGTCCTTGATTTTCGGACACAAACAGAGCGAATGGTTTGTCGTAGTCTGGTAGTCCCAATGCAGGTGCTCTAGAGATCAGGTCCTTGAGTGTGCTGAAATTTCTTGTCGATTCTTCTGAGAGAGTACAAGAGGCCTTGGCCTTTCCTCCTTCTTCGCCGATCCTTCTGACATCTTCGTACAGGGGCTGCATCAGCAAGGAGGCCTCTGGAATCCAGGCTCTACAGTATGAGATCAGTCCCAGGAAAGCCTGAAGAGCCTTTTCAGATCGGGGAAGAGGCATTTGTTGAATGGCTGCGATCCGGTCTTCTGTTAGGTGTCGTACTCCTTGGGAAATGCAGTGGCCAAGAAAGATAACGGTGGTGCAGCACCACTGTAACTTGGATTCTGACACTTTACATCCCTGATACACCAGATAGCACAGAAGATTTTCAGAGGAGGAGGAGGCCGTGTCCAGATCATCTGCACAAAGTAACAGGTCGTCCACGTATTGGAGTAAGACCACTGTGGGGTGTCCCTCCATCCATGGGTTTAGAATTAGAGACATTGCTTTGGCGAACTGGCTGGGTGAATTCTGTGCACCTTGAGGCATTACAGTCCATGTAAGTTGGCCTCCGTTGTGCGTGAAGGCGAACAGGAACTGGCATGATGGATCTAACGGAATTCCAAAAAATGCGTTTGTCATGTCGATCGCTGTGAAATACTTCGCTGTTGGCGGAATTCCAGACAGTAGCGTGTGGGGATTCGGTACTACTGGAGTTTCCATTATGGTAGCCTGGTTTACTGCCCGTAGGTCTTGAACCATACGGTATTTGCTTGGTTCGCCCTTCGGAGTCTTCTTCTTCACTGGAAACAAGGGGGTGTTGCATGGCGACTCACACGGGACAAGAGCTCCATTCCTGACCAGCGTCTTGATCTATTCGTCAATGGCTAGTGAAGCTGAGTGTTTCAGTGGATACTGTGGTCTTCTTGGGAACAGCATTCCGGGCTTCATCCTCACCATTACTGGTGGAACTCGTAGACGACCAATGTCCTCAGGTCCTTTTGACCACAGTGTATCAGGGATTCTTGCTTTCACTTCATCCGGTATCGTCTTCTGTACTTCTTGACAGGCCATGAGGAATGGTTCTGAGGCAAGGGTCATCTGGTCATCTTCAGATAGAGGGGAGGTAACCGTTATGCCACCGTCTTCAGTGTAGGCAATTGTAGCTTGAAGTCTTGATAGAAGGTCGGCTCCCAGTAGGTTGAGCGGTGAGGTCTTATGGATCACAAATCTTGCCAGGATGTTCTGTATGCCGACAGGAAGTGGCTTGCTTAATGGGTTTTCAGAAGGTCTTCCTCCTACCCCCAAGGTCAGTATGGTCTTATCATCCAGCAGGTGCTTCAAGGGAAAATCGTCAGCACGAATGATGCTCCTGGCTGCACCAGTGTCCAGTAGGAAGGTAGTTGGATTCCCTGCGATAGAGAGAGTTACTTGGGCTTGGGGTCCGGTATTATCTACCGCAGGGTTCTGCTGGAAAGAGGCCATACTGGAAACTGGCTTGCCAGCATCCTAGTGGGACGGGCCATGGTAGGATACCGGTGGTGGGGGTGGTGGTGGAGTCGGAAAGTCATTAGAAGATGTTAGTTCAGACTGTCTTCTGGCCTGATTTGTTTGTCCGTGTTGTCCTGGTGGTGCGCGGCAGTCTCTCTTGAAATGCCCTTTGCGGCCACAATTATAGCATTTTATGGGTTGGTTCCGATTCTGTGAGGCCCCTGTTGCCACCATGACAGAGGTAGGTCCGTTCCCCGCTACCCCCTTTGCAACTGGTAGTAGGACATCAATGGCCAGGATCTTGTATTCCGGTTTTGCTGCCATCAGTCCCTTTCTGATGGGGTCTCGTAGACCAGAAACAAAAGCAGCGGAAAGCATCAGTTGGCGTGTTCTGATTTGTGAGGAGAATCCGAGATCGTCAAAGAGTTGAATGAGGCGACCGTAGAATTTGTCCACAGATTCCCCTTTTTCCTGGGTCACGTCCTGCAGTGTGATAGCTTGATCTGCCAGTCTGTCTTGTGCCCAGGCCTTCACTTGCTTGCAGAATTCCCTTCCAGAAGCATATGTTGTCTCTGGAGTAGCATTCTCACTTGTCGGATCGAGGGATTTCTGGATGACTGGCCAATACGTGTCACCAGCCTTTACTTCCGTCAGGGCTTGTAGATCCTTCCAGGTGGCCGAATAATTACGCTGGTACTGGACCAACTTCCTGAAGAAAGGCATGGGTTGCTTTTCTGGATCTGGTAATCCGGCCTGGAGAGTGGTGTCTTGGCTTGGAGTGAAGCTGACGTATAGGAGCGGGGCGTCAGCCGCCACGAAAGGCATCCTGTGTGGTGCCAGTTGGGGTGTGATCTGAGGTGCCAGGGATTGTTGTTCATCTGGCAGGGAGTCCTGTGATCCATAGGGGTCATTTTCTTGTGGAGACATGAAATGGACCTTGGGGGTAGATGTGTTGGGAGGTGCAAAGTTAAGTTGTTCTTGTATACTCGTGCAAGCTGTTTGGCTCTTACGTAAGCTGGGCTTCGTCAGCGAGTATTGTTCTCCTGCTCCCCCTAAGGTCATCATTGTTGAAGGTCGCTTTGATCTTGCACCATAATCCTTGTTTGTTAAAATGCCAGTATCCCGGCGGCGCACTGGTTTCAGAGGAGGTGGTCTGCCTCGGAACTTTTCTCCGGACCTAGTGACTCCTGTTTCCCCATCTTCCTCGCTGTCTGTCCCACTGTCTGCCCACCGATCTTCATCTTCCTCCCTGTGTGGGGGTAGGCCGAAGCCCCCCTGAGCTCCATCTCCACCTTCTACAGGTCCTGAGATCAGCTGGTCACTAGTAATTGCCTGATCCCCAGCAACTGGTTGATCTGGAAACAGAGGAACAGTTTGTCTTTGTGCTTGTAGCATTTGCGGATCTATCACTGGGTATAGTGGAGACATGGCAGGTGTATTGTGTCTTTGAGGTGTAGCAATATGGCTGCCTTTATGAGTGGACTGCCGGGTGTTAGGCCTCTGAGGTGTACCAAGATGGCCACCGTACGGAGTGGGTGACTGTGCACTAGGCCTCTGAGGTGTATTAAGATGGCTGCCAGAGGAAGTGGTCCTTGAGGAAGTGGCTGTGGAACGCATATTGGAATGCCTAGTATTTCCTGTGACATCATCACAGGAAACTGCAGTGTTGGAACGCAAGGCAGCTCCGGATGTGGGAACCGCCTGTTCAGCGTTGAATACAGGAAGTGTGGGCTCATTTACGTTACCCCCTGGGCGCGGGGCACCACAGCCCAGGCAGGTCTCTCGCTGCTTCGGGTTCTGTACTCCACAGACCAGGTGCATCCAATATGGTAAGTTACCTGAGTACATGGTAGGTGCTGACGGATGTGTAAGAAGTGGGTTCACAGAATTTGCATGATACACATAACGTTTATATTTCCCACCATCCCCCTGCTCTGTTTCTGACCATCCGTCTCTATTCAGCGTTTTGGTGACGCGATACCATTCTTCTGCAGCTGTGAGTAAGTTTTTATCATGTAGCATACCACGTTTGTCTCTTATCAAGATTCTCCACACCTCCGGCTGAAGCCGTCCACTGGGATTAGGGTCCCAGCCTGCTACTTTGCATATCTGTGGCCATTTACTGGAGCAGTGTTTCCCTTCTCTCTCTGCTACCAAATCACATGCTCGTCGGCCGCTATTGTTACTTGGTTTATTCCCCATTCTTAATGTCCGTAACTTATACTCTGCTCTGCTGGCTGCGATTTGTAGTACTAATAGATTTTAAATAGCTTTTTTCCCTTCCAGCAGTAGCACTTCCTCTTTTCGCCCTTTTCGGAGTCCCCCCCCCCCCCCCTCTCTAACACTGTCTGAGAGAAACAGGAAGCCCCCCTTCCTTTCCTAACATTAACTGAGACCTGCTCCTCGGTCCGTTAAACTCCCGTCGCCCGCAATTCCCTACAACAAGGGGGGGTGAAATCCCTGCCTATCTCAGGAGGGGGACATGGATTTCCCGTGTGGTTTTTCCCCGAGACCTCCACGTCCCTCACCTGTACAAGTTGATGTTTCGCCAAACGTCCCCTCGCTGGTCCCTATGGCCGTCTGCGCTATCCCTAGGCGAACGGGAAGTTAACTGGCTGATAGGACTACGGAGCAGGTGTCGTCAAACGTGCGTAGTTAGCGTTAAACAGTGTTGGAGTCTAGACAAGAGACAAGTGGTGCCGCCACAGGTGAACAATCTCTAAATGTCACTGGTCAGAAACAGTAATATCTATTTTTTCTCTTTCCCCGACAAGTGTAATGTGTAATTGTGTCACTTCCTCTTTTTCGGGCGCAGCGTCTATCCACCGCGACAGACAGCCCCCCTTCCTCTGATCACAGATTACAGTTTAACCCTATATCACAGACTTAATCTTAATTCTATGCAATATACAACCAGGCTATTCCTATACGAGTTGTAGCAGAATTAACTCTACATGATATATAAACGCTCTAAATACTATGCAAGGCTTATTTTATGCAAAGAATGAGCAGAACTACTCAGATTCAATCTAATGTAATCAACTTATACTCTATAGCTGCATTACTAGCAATAGCAATTGTTAGTACTGCCCATTGTAGTTATAAACGTGACACTTTTAAACACATCAGAGAGTCAGTAATAGCAGTGATTGTTTGGATTTCCACACCTCAATTGAGGATGTAAGAACTGCCCCTGATAGAGAAGGTGTTGCATTCCAATTTCAATTATGGCAGTCCGATCTAGGATTCTAGGAGTATCTCTGGACGCTGGACACAGTATGTCCCGTCCCAGAACCTCACTGAGTTCTACTGCTACACAATTCAACAATCTACCCTCAGACAGAGGGATCCACTCGTGGACGTTTAAACGATAAACAAATATTTGTGGACCGCCATCCTCAAGCAGTGGACCATAACCACACCGGTGGGCGGGGTAGGGATTATTCTGACTACAGATCTCCCATCCGGGGGTACTTATCGTCAATAACAATTCTTTTGGCAATTTGGGCAAGACATGGGTGGTATACCCACACAATTAGACAGACAAATAGACGGAGCACCAGTACGGCTGGTTTAGTCTAAACTGCCCCTCGGGATACTGTCTGATAGCTCCCTTCTCCCGGACCCTCCAAGCAGGTCTAGCAGGAGCGGAAATCCCTTATCAGACTTTTCTCTGGCAGTCTCCCCCTCAGGGGTCTCTGCAACAGGCCACCTGCACGGCTTCCTCCTCCCTCAGGAGTGGAAACACCCCGTACAGGCCCTCCCTTGAGGCAGCTATTGATATCACTAATCAACTAGTACTCTCAAGACAACAGGCATGTAATCATTCCTTTATATCTTATGACAGGTTCTTATCATGTGATCGAGACTTAAAGGAGTACCTGTCGTCGTGCGGTTCCAAACCGACCGGCCTTGACACAACACAGGCAAGCCTGAACTCAGCCACACAGGTATAGATAATTAATTCATCTTACCGTGTTCTGATGTTGGGCCCGCCAAGTCCAAGATTGCCTGTTCGTGTCTTCTGTCCGAGATGTTTGGAACCTATCGACCACGTCCCATCTGGGTCGCCACTTGTCAGCGAAATGCTTTTATTCACGGACTTGATTATTTAGGAATGATCACACCCTTCCAGATTGATTGATCAAAAGTATTGGACAGTGCGCACTGTCATGAAAGTAATCAGTCTGACACAGGTTCAGAGAAAATAACTTCCTTATTTATTTTTGGGCGCGTGGCCTCTTTTATAGGGTTTAAAATACCAGCCCTTTTGGGGGAGGCAAAGGTTACATAGATACAACGTATTGTTTGATTATTGGATAAGCATCTTCCTTCATCCGGTCATCCGGTGTTGCCCATCACGTGGTAGCAGATTGGAAAGGGGGGATACTATTTCGTACCCCACGTGTATTTAACCAAAATGATTGGATGTGACATTATGCGTTAATAATAGCATAGACCTCCCATATTATTCGCGTCTGTTTCCAGTAAAATTGCTGGGGAAATTATTGCGGTATCTGAAAGCGGTACCTTGTCTCAAATGTGATTAATTGTCTAATCTTTGCTTCTTCTAAATGCACAAACAACTGGACAAACAGGTATATCTATAGATTGGTTTCATGTTGGCTTCCCCATGTCAGCAGAGTTATGAAACAGATATTTTTATATAAGCGGAAGTACCTATTGTATAACTGTAGAAGCATTATATTTGTAGCAAGACAGAAAGCAAATATGTTATACAGAATGTTAAATTGACAACTGTCCACGCCAAGGCCCACCGACCCAATACAGATATATATTGGGTTTCCACTACATATCAGTGAGGTAGTAGTAAGGGCAGTAAGTCCGAGGGAGGAGCGCACAGAGGATTCGGAGGAAGAGCAGCTGGACGATGAGGTGACTGACCCCACCTGGTTTGCTAAGCCTACTGAGGACAGGTCTTCAGAGGGGGAGGCAAGTGCAGCAGGGCAGGTTGGAAGAGGCAGTGCGGTGGCCAGGGGTAGAGGCAGGGCCAGACTGAATAGTCCACCAACTGTTTCCCAAAGCGCCCCCTCGCGCCATGCCACCCTGCAGAGGCTGAGGTGCTCAAAGGTGTGGCAGTTTTTCACTGAGAGTGCAGACGACCGACAAACTGTGGTGTGCAAGGTTTGTCGCACCAAGATCAGCCGGGGAGCCACCACCACCAGCATGCGCAGGCATATGATGGCCAAGCACCCCCCAAGGTGGGACGAAGGCCGTTCACCGCCTCCGGTTTGCACCACTGCCTCTCCCCCTGTGCCCCAACCTGCCACTGAGATCCAACCCCCCTCTCAGGACACAGGCACGACCGTCTCCCGGCCTGCACCCACACCCTCACCTCCGCTGTCCTCGGCCCCATCCAGCAATATCTCTCAGCGCAGCGTCCAGCCGTCGCTAGCGCAACTGTTTGAGCGCAAGCGCAAGTACACCGCCACGCACCCGCACGCTCAAGCATTAAACGTGCACATAGCCAAATTGATCAGCCTGGAGATGCTGCCGTATAGGCTTGTGGAAACGGAGATTTTCAAAAACATGATGGCGGCGGCGGCGGCCCCACGCTACTCGGTTCCCAGTCGCCACTACTTTTCTGATGTGCCGTCCCAGCCCTGCACGACCACGTCTCCCGCAACATTGTACGCGCCCTCACCAACGCGGTTACTGGCAAGGTCCACTTAACAACGGACACGTGGACAAGCACAGGCGGGCAGGGCCACTATATCTCCCTGACGGCACATTGGGTGAATTTAGTGGAGGCTGGGACCGAGTTAGAGCCTGTGACCGCTCACGTCCTACACACCCCCAGAATTGCGGGCCCCAGCTCGGTGCTGGTATCTGCAGTGGTGTACGCTTCCTCCACTAAACCACCCTGCTCCTTCTCCTCCTCCTCCTACACAACCTCTGTCTCACAATCAAGATGTGTCAGCAGTAGCACGTCGCCAGCAGTCGGTGTCGCGCGGCGTAGCAGCACAGCGGTGGGCAAGCGTCAGCAGGCCGTGCTGAAACTACTCAGCTTAGGAGAGAAGAGGCACATGGCCCACGAACTGCTGCAGGGTCTGACAGAGCAGACCGACCGCTGGCTTTCGCTGATGAGCCTCCAACCGGGCATGGTCGTGTGTGGCAATGGCCGTAACCTGGTGGCGGCTCTGCAGCTCGGTAGCCTCACGCACGTGCCATGCCTGGCCCACGTCTTTAATTTGGTGGTTCAGCGCTTTCTGAAATGCTACCCACACTTCTCAGACCTGCTCAGAAAGGTGCGCCGGGTCAACGCACATTTCCGCAAGTCCAACACGGACGCTGCCACCCTGCGGACCCTGCAACATCGGTTTAATCTGCCAGTGCACCGACTGCTGTGCGACGTGCCCACACGGTGGAACTCTACGCTCCACATGTTGGCCAGGCTCTATGAGCAGTGTAGAGCTATAGTGGAATACCAACTCCAACATGGGCGGCGTAGTGGGAGTCAGCCTCCTCAATTCTTTACAGAAGAGTGGGCCTGGTTGGCAGCCATCTGCCAGGTCCTTGGAAACTTTGAGGAGTCTACCCAGATGGTGAGCGGCGATGCTGCAATCATTAGCATCACCATTCCTCTGCTATGCCTCTTGAGAAGTTCCCTGCAAAGCATAAAGGCAGACGCTTTGCGCTCGGAAACGGAGGCAGGGGAAGACAGTATGTCGCTGGATAATCAGAGCACCCTCATGTCTATATCTCAGCACGTTTTGGAGGAGGAGGAGGGGGAGGAGCATGAGGAGGAGGGGGAAGAGACAGCTTGGCCCACTGCTGAGGGTACCCATGCTGCTTGCCTGTCATCCTTTCAGTGTGTATGGCCTGAGGAGGAGGAGGAGGATCCTAAAAGTGATCTTCCTAGTGAGGACAACCATGTGATGCGTACAGGTACCCTGGCACACATGGCTGACTTCATGTTAGGATGCCTTTCTCGTGACCCGTGCGTTAGACGCATTCTGGCCACTACGGATTATTGGGTGTTCACATTGCTCGACAAACGGTATAAGGAGAACCTTCCCACTCTCATACCCGAAGAGGAAAGGGGTTCGAGAGTGATGCTATACCACAGGACAAACTGATGGTAAAATTCCCATCCGACAGCGCTAGTGGCAGAAGGCGCAGTTCCGAGGGCCAGGTAGCAGGGGAGGCGCGGACATCAGGCAGCATGTACAGCGCAGGCAGGGGAACACTCTCCAAGGCCTTTGCCAGCTTTATGGCTCCCCAGTCAAGGCTGAGTCGGCGGGAGCACTGTAAAAGGATCGTGAGGGAGTACGTAGCAGATCGCACGACCATCCTCCGTGATGCCTCTGCTCCCTACAACTACTGGGTGTCGAAGCTGGACACGTGGCCTGAACTCGCACTGTATGCCCTGGAGGTGCTTGCTTGTCCTGCGGCTAGCGTCTTGTCTGAGAGGGTGTTTAGTGCAGCTGGGGGAATCATCACGGATAAGCATAGCCGCCTGTCAACTGACAGTGCCGACAGGCTTACACTCGTAAAGATGAAGAAAGCCTGGATTTCCCCAGACTTCTCTTCTCCACCAGCGGACAGCAGCGGTACCTAAACAATACGTAGGCTGCACCCGCGGATGGAAGCATCGTTCTCTATCACCATAAAAAACGGGGACCTTTTAGCTTCATCAATCTGTGTATTATATTCATCCTTCTCCTCCTGCTCCTCCTCCTGAAACCTCACGTAATCACGCCGAACGGGCAATTTTTCTTAGGCCCACAAGGCTCAGTCATATTACTTTTGTAAACAATGTTTATACGTTTCAATTCTCATTAAAGCGTTGAAACTTCCACCTGAACCAATTTTTATTTTAACTGGGCTGCCTACAGGCCTAGTTACAAATTAAGCCACAGTAACCAAAGCGATTAATGGGTTTCACCTGCCCTCTTGGTTGGGCAATTTTTCTGATGTACATTAGTACTGTTGGTACACCAATTTTTTTGGGCCCTTGCCTACAGTGTAATCCTAGTAATTTTTATGGGCTTCGCCTGCACTCATGGTACAGCAAGGTGTGTGGGGTTGGCCTACACTTTTGCTACATAAATGTAACTGGGGCCTTGTCTATACTGCAACTACTGAAATGTGAAAGAGACTGTTATCTCCCTAAACTGCTGCAACGGGAATGTTACTGTGGCCTGTCTTGACTGCTACTACTGTTGAAATGGAGCTAATACTGTGCTCCCCCTATACTGCTGCTTCGGAATTGTTACTGGGGCCTGTCTTGACTGCTACTACTACTGAAATGGAACTAAGACTGTGCTCCCCTATACTGCTGCTTCGGAATTGTTACTGGGGCCTGTCTTGAGTGCTACTATTACTGAAATGGAACTAAGACTGTGCTCTCCCTATACTGCTGCTTCGGAATTGTTACTGGGGCCTGTCTAGACTGCTACTATTACTGAAATGGAACTAAGACTGTGGTCCCCCTATACTGCTGCTTCGGAATTGTTACTGGGGCCTGTCCTGAGTGCTACTACTACTGAAATGGAACTAAGACTGTGCTCCCCCTATACTGCTGCTTCGGAATTGTAACAGGGGCCTGTCTACACTGCTACTATTACTGAAATGGAACTAAGACTGTGCTCCCCCTATACTGCTGCTTCGGAATTGTTACTGAGGCCTGTCTACACTGCTACTATTATTGAAATGGAACTAAGACTGTGCTCCCCCTATACTGCTGCTTCGGAATTGTTACTGGGGCCTGTCTTGAGTGCTACTATTACTGAAATGGAACTAAGACTGCGCTCCCCCTATACTGCTGCTTCGGAATTGTTACTGGGGCCTATCTTGACTGCTACTATTACTGAAATGGAACTAAGACTGTGCTCCCCCTATACTGCTGCTAGTGATATGTTACTGGGACCTGTCCCTAATGCTACAGCTGAAATGTTACTAATTCTGGGCTCTGCCTATACCGCTGCTAATGCTATGTCACTGGGATGTGGAAACGGAGGCTTCCCAAAGACATGATGGCGGCGAGGCCATTTCCCACCAACGCGGTTACTGTTAAGGTGTATATAACCACGGACACATGGAGAGGACACGTAGTGACTCAAAAACATCCCCCTCCTCCTCCAACAATGAAAACATTCTTGGCAAATACCTTTGCATTGGTCCGTCTGGTGGCAGTCCAAGAATTTCCCCTTTAACGACACAACAAGAGAGCACCCCTGCCATCCCCCCGCCACGGCCCACTTAATCCTGGCCACATTCCGAAAACCAACTAAATAAAACCGCGATACTAGGTCCGCAGTCGCCACCACATTCCCACCAACGCGGTTACTGTTAAGGTATATATTACCAGTCTGACTGGGGCATGCACTGTGGGCCGAAGCCCACCTGTATTGTATCTGACGTTAGCTCTGCTGAGCAGGGCACTGCAATGGGATACATTTATGTACCGCCGGTGGGTTCCAGGGAGCCACCCATGCTGTGGGTCCACAGGGACTTCACATTAGGGATTTGCACCTGACAGTGTCTATGTATTAAAAACCCCGGTCAGACTGGGGCATGCAGTGTGGCCCGAAGCCCACCTGCATTTAATCTGACGTTACCTCAGCTGTGCTGGGCAATGCAATGGGATTTATTTATGTAACGCCGGTGGCTTCCTGGGACCCACCCATGCTGTCGGTCCACACGGAGTTGTACCTGCCTATGTCTACCTAAAAGAACCCCAGTCTGACTGGGGCATGCAGTGTGGGCCGAAGCCCACCTGTATTTAATCTGACGTTAGCTCTGCTGTCCAGGGCACTGCAATGGGATTTATTTATGTACCGCCGGTGGGTTCCAGGGAGCCACCCATGCTTTGGTTCCACACGGACTTCATATTAGGGATTTATACCTGCCTGTGTCTATCTATTAAAAACCCCGGTCAGACTGGGGCATGCAGTGTGGGCCGAAGCCCACCTGCATTTAATCTGACGTTACCTCAGCTATGCTGGGCAATGCAATGGGATTTATTTATGTAACGCCGGTGGCTTCCTGGGACCCACCCATGCTGTGGGTCCACAGGGACTTCCCATAGGGGAGTTGTACCTGCCTGTGTCTACTTATTAAAAACCCCAGTCTGACTGGGGCATGCAGTGTGGGCCGAAGCCCACCTGTATTTAATCTGACGTTACCTCAGCTGTGCAGGGCACTGCAATGGGATTTGTTTATGTACCGCCGGTGGGTTCCAGGGTCCCACCCGTGCTGTCGGTCCACACGGACTTCACATTAGGGATTTGTACCTGCCTGTGTCTATGTATTAAAAACCCCGGTCAGACTGGGGCATGCAGTGTGGGCCGAAGCCCACCTGCATTTAATTTGACGTTACCTCAGCTGTGCTGGGCAATGCAATGGGATTTATTTATGTAACACCGGTGGCTTCCTGGGACCCACCCATGCTGTCGGTCCACACGGAGTTGTACCTGCCTATGTCTACCTAAAAGAACCCCAGTCTGACTGGGGCATGCAGTGTGGGCCGAAGCCCACCTGTATTTAATCTGACGTTAGCTCTGCTGTCCAGGGCACTGCAATGGGATTTATTTATGTACCGCCGGTGGGTTCCAGGGAGCCACCCATGCTTTGGTTCCACACGGACTTCATATTAGGGATTTATACCTGCCTGTGTCTATCTATTAAAAACCCCGGTCAGACTGGGGCATGCAGTGTGGGCCGAAG